>NC_090934.1:1444988186-1445291216 GCF_040938575.1 Ambystoma mexicanum | reverse complement strand
CAACGTGTGATCATGGGCAACTCATTTATCTTATATTGCCAGTCCCTAAACCTTTCAAAATTGTCAGCCCTTGAGAGTGATTTCCATCTCTTGGTATGATCTTCATAAAAGAATTTTTCATGGTTTCACTGGCTATAGGGTTGCTTTCACTTTAATAGTGAGCACATTCATATCGCACACCACAGGCATGTGTTCCTTTGATATCTAATGGCAACACTATTTGAACAAATATATCTTTCAAGGGTTTCCCCTCACTATGGTGATAATCCCTTCTACCAAGTGGGGATACAATGTATATAATCAACCAAAGGAAGGACATACGACATCTTAGTGAGACAATGTGTACCCTGAAATAGAATCCTACTTCCACAACTTCTTAACAAATATGGGCTGAGCACAGTGTATTCAAATACAAAACGGTGTATCATAAAATATAATTTTTAATTCATAATCTTGTCAAAGCACAAGTATCAAATCATTAAAAAAACAAATATACACAACATAGCAGTATACAATCATAAAATTATTCCATCTCACAAAATCAAGTAAAAATTACTTTCTTATTTTTTCCAACTTTATTTAATAATTATACAGAAAATAATACAACTGAGTAACAACAGAATGTGAACAAGTAAGAGATTACTCCATATAAATCAGTGCAACAAAATGCAAATTACTACTAAATTAACAGCTATTCAAAAGGAAATCCGAAAACATCCCCACCCACCTATCTCATGGCAAGACGTGACAACACAAAACACAAAAAAACAACAACAACAGGACAAAACATATACCCCTACCAATACTTGATGGAACACAGTGGCAACTTAATTTTTTCTATTACCCACTGTGTCAACAAAGCCCAACATCTAAAAGTTTCTGTCCTAAGTGTTTGAAATAACTGGACATTCTTCAGGGGCAGAAATGTGTCTTGTGCTTAAGGTAGATCGTGTTCATTCCTCATACACAGCATCTCCAGTCTTATTAGTAAACCTAGCCTAGACCCTAATCACCACTAGGGTGGATTGGTATAAAATCAATAATATAACTGAACCGATAGTCTGTAGAGATGAATATCTTCAAAGTTAAAGCAATTCCAAATCTTGCTCTTCACTTTTATAGCAGAATGTAGGATTCACTCAACAGAAAGGCACCTAAAAGCAATATCAAATACTGTCCTTAGCCAAAATGGTATTACATTATCAACACCCTGAATAGGGTGGACAAGAAAAAGGACAAGAAACATGGAGGCACCCTGCGCTTTCCTATAGAAGTTAATATGCCTATTCCCGTGGTAAACCAAAGAGGAAAGTCTGCAGATGTATAGTACTCTCCCTCAATGATAGCTGTATCGTTTCTAGAAAAGGGTAACATAAAGCCGCTGATTAGAATTAATCTCCTGGAGTAGTTCTACACCACCAGACACCAACACACAAATCTCCTCTTACCTTCCTCTGACTAGCTAGTCTGTTCCAGTCGGAAAAGAGAGAGCCACTTGGGGACCTCTAGTATCCAGGGCCTTCCACTCCACATTAGACTATACAGGAAATATCCTGAGTTGAAAATGTTTTTGTCCCAAGTCTATAAGCATAATAGGGAAACACAAAGGGCAATATTAGTCATAGCACAGCAAGTAGAGAATGGCCCCTATAGTCTAGAGTGGCCATACTGGTTTTCCAGCTCACCAGCACCTATCTTACCTTGAACCACTTCGGACTGACACTCCAACTTTACAATGCGTCCAAACTTCATCTGGATGTCAATGGGACTCATTACGAGGTAGGAGGTAGCCATGGTGCTTTTAGCACCATGGCTACCCCCTTACCGCATTCCGGGTCTGGGTTCCCGCAATAGGGATTTACCAGGTCATTCCAACCTTGGAGGACCCGGTAAATCCCCATTCTGAGAACCATTGCCCATTCCCATTAGAGCCCCCAATAGGGCTCAATGGGAATGAGGATGGTGCTAATAACGGGCCCTTAGCTCCCTGGTCCCTTAGCGGCTCCCGCTAAGCTCGCCTGGTAAAACCAGGCACCCATAGCGGGACCCGCTAAGGGACCTCGGAATAGGGCGGTAAGGGTTAACCGGCACCGGTCTCCTTACCGGTGCCCATTAACCCTTACTGCCCACCTCGTAATGAGGCCCAATATGTTTACATACACCCGCGGGCGTAAAACACTATTTGAAAACCATATCCCACTTCTAATCTCAGTCTCTCTGGATAAAGCCACCTTCCTGCTACCTTCTAATCTGCCTCCACTATCCATGCTACGATATGTGTGGCTTTCTTCTTCCTTTCAATTGGTCACCTCTATCCATGCTTGAGCACGTTTGCATTCTGTGAGGCGGCTAATGTGAGTCCTTTGTCTATTATGGGTTAGATATACCTTTTCATACGGTCCTGCATTATTACTATAGGTTACATACCTTCCTGGATGTTATTGATAACAATTATCATGGTTGCACTAGAACAGTAACCTCTTCGTAGACTGCTAATGTTGGTCTTCAAATGCTACTTTTTTATCATTCTGATTAGAGCAAGAACGAAGAAGGTAAGAGGACTTAAAGGGAGTAAACAGCTTATTATGCTGCAAGACAGCATTTCAGCCTAAATGTTGTGAGCGCGACGGGTGTGGGGCACAACTAGAATTCTTGATCCCTTAATTCCTTTGGTTTGGTGGAGGGAGGACCCAAAGATTTCCGTGATGGGGCCCCAAAAGTGCTCAAGATGGCCCTAGCTGTTTTGAAAAACATGGGTGTTGAAATTGTGTCCTTTCAGGTGTTGCAGAACAAAGTACCTAGACGCTTGAGTACTTTGCCTCAAATCTATGTACAATAGAGGTTATCTGGAATAGGAAGAAGGTCTGTGTGATTGGTACACTGCTCAAGTCTTTGTTTCTTGCTGGAAAATGGGGAAATCTAAGTGTGGATGCACATACTCTTTGCCCTAAGGACATTGTGGGTTAAAAATTCCATAAAACAATGAGTTGGTTTTTAAGCATATTTTTATGTTATGTTATCGACACTTGTAAAGCGCATTGGTTACCCACACAGATCATGGTGCTATACCCTAAAGTGTACGCACTGGCTGAGTACCAGAAACTAAAAAAGGAATGTTTTCTAGGCCCGCTGGAACAAAAAATAGACCACAATAGCACCCATCGAAGAGAATTCCAAGCCTGTGCTGCAGCCACCGAGAAAGCACGTCCTCCAACCCGAGAAAGCCTACACCTAGAAACTGAGATAGTCAAAGAAGACTGAGAGCGCAGTGCTCTCGGGGGAACGTAAGGGCAAAACTTCACCTGAAGATATTTTGCCCCTTTTTTATAAAAGGCTCTGTGAACCAAGCTCAAAGACTTAAACCTCACACATTGCTCAACTGGGATCCAGTGTAGCTGCCGCAGAATGGGAGTTACATGGGCACCTTCCGGAGTATGAAGAACCGTTCTAGCAGCCATGTTTTGCAGCAGCTGAAGATGGTGGAGCAAATAGTGCGGTGGAGCCAAATAAAGCACATTACAATAATCAATTCGACTGATTACCAGAGAGGAGACTAAGGGGGCCTGATATTTAACAGGAATAAAAAGGCAAAACATTGCGTAATGCCGCAGCTTGAAATTACCCTTTTAACAAGTGGCTGACACCTGATCCGACATGGATACAGAATACATAATCCTGATGACTAGGCCTTTGACCAATGGAACAGGTGTGGGAAAAGGGTCCAAACTAGCGGGCCAGAACTCCGGTGTCGGGAATAGAGAATGATTTGCGGTACGAACCACCAGCACCTCTGTGTCTTCTCCCTGTTCAACTTGAGCTAGTTCCTGGCTATCCATCCACCCACGGTCTCCAGGCAACTCTTCAGCCGAACAGCTGTATCAGGCTAAGACTGATCGAGCCGCAGAACAATCTGTGTGTCGTCGGCGTAGGAGAAGCACAGGATACCATGTGTTTGAATGATGCCAAGAAGCGACTGGATGTAAACGTTGAACATCATGAGCGTAAACAAGGAGCCATGAGGGACTCCACATAACAGAGTTACAAGTTGGGACTGAAAAGATGGCAGAGAAATAGATTGTGAGCATCCCGCCAAAAACGAAGCAAACCTGGCCAAAACCTGAGCAGATAGTACAGCAGAAGAGAGATGGGAGACCAAGGTGGGGTGGTCCACGATGTCAAATCCAGCCAAAAGATCTAATAGAATAAGGGCACCCCCTCCGCCCCCCACCTGTCCACTAACTGCATCAAATCATCAACTACTGACACCAAGGCAGATTCAGTACCGGGCGAAAATCTGATTGATAATTCAGAAGAAACTACCCTTAAGATTCAACTAAGACAATTTCCTGACTCAATCTGATGAAGAGGGCTATTTATGCACCCCAGCAGTGTCAGTTCCCCCTGCTAGGTGCACCCTCTTTGTATGCAGCCCTTTCGGAGCCAGACATTTCAGAGCAGCGACTTAGGCATAGGACCCTGCGCACATGGTCCTACCCATGCCGGAATAGTCATGTTTGCTTTAATATGTTGACACCCTAAGCACTAATAAATGCAATGGTTTGGCTAAAAATATATGTAAAGCAAATATCACATGCTGGGTACGTGCACTGTTAGCAAATGCTTCACGCACAAAACTGTTGGTGTTTCTGGCATACAAAGATGCTCCAAGACCAGCCCCTTCGACTGCGACCCCAGCCCCTCCATTTTAACAAAGAAATGAAGGGCTAAGCCTATGCCCTCGACTCTCCCCCAGCCTGCTCACCCCGGATCCCGATTGGTGCTGATGTGACCCAAACAGCAATCTCAATGGAACCTCCCAGGGCAGACTTGAACAGGCAGCCAGAAAAGGGCAGTTGATAAAGGTGATTCCTGTTGGTCTGTTTGCCTGGCACCCTGCAGTGCCCCCTCCATCCTATAGAAAAGAAGGTAATGATGGGCATCACACTATAACTCAAACCAATTTGGCTCCCATTACTTTTGAATTTAGACAAACTAGAATTGTACTGACTTAGTTAACGCTGCTTTTGAATTCAGCCACAGTTAAATTTGTACTATCTTGGTTCCTACTGCTTTTGAATTTAGCCACACTAGAACTGTACCGATTTGATGTCTGCTGTTTTTGAATTTAGACACACTACAATTTGTACTGATTTAGTTAATGCTGCTTTAGCCACGCTGCAATTGTACTTATTTAGTAAACACTGCCTTTTAATGTAGGCATACTAGAATTGTAACCTGATTCTCTTGAATTTAGCCACACTATAATTGCACTAACTTGGTCCACACTGCTTTTGAATGTAGCCGCGTTAGAATTGTTCAATGCTGCTTTTAAATGTAACCACACTAGAGCCATATGCCTCTGCTTTCAAACTTAGCCGCACTAGAACTGCACTGATTTGTCATCACCTGCTTTTAAATTTTTCCCCACTAGATCTGCAGTGATTCAGTTAATACCGCTTTAGAAATTAGCCACAAATACTTTACACTTGACCCCCAAATCACGATGACCCATAGAATACAGCTAAATCGCAGGCAAAATTTGGTTTGAGCTGTTCTCATAGCTTAACGCTTTAACCATTTGACACAGCTGCCACTCCTCACACCATTGAAATATGGACTGCAGTCAGAGACCTAGCCATTCTGTACCAACCGTTTATCTGGCCATAAATGCACACGCATTTTATCACTCCTTTCATCACTTTCAAAACAGACTACGGTCTTCTGAAGGGCTTTCATTCTCACACTGCATACCAATGGCAGCAAGCGCTAGACAAATACTATATAACATAACATAACATAACATAACATAACATAACATAACATTGGGAATACAGCAACCTATTTGTGAATGGAGGGTTCAGTTAAAGTACAGTTCCATGTACTCAGCTTGCGGTGTTAGACTTAAATATATTGTCATCCAACATATTGTATTTATTAGTGCTTAGGATGACAATATATTTAAACAAACATGAATATTCCAGCACTGATCAGACCTTGCGTCCTGCTGCCCATGGGCAACAGGGCACGCCTAAAAGGGACCTGCACCGAAGGCACTGTGCAGAAACGGCTGGTGTCACAAGGGCTGTACCGGAATGTCCACCTTCGCCACTGCCATATTATCCAAGACAGCACAGAGTCACCACAATACAGTACCCTCATTTTCGTCACTTGCAGACACCACCCGGTGAATTGTCCTGAGCTGCAAAAAAAGTTCATCTCGAGACCTAACATGCCATAATCACCAAATTCTTAATCTCAGAAGCATGCACCTTACTATAGCCACCAGAAGATACCTTTGCCCACATGGAGAAATGTCTAAACCCCAAGAGCCCTCCACCGGGATCTTTGCACTAGATGATGTAAAGTTGTGAAACGCTCACCTGACATTGCTTGTCAACATCGGCCATTTGAGGTAAGGCGTAGTGGCGCGTTCTCCTTTGGGGCCGCAGCACGCGTGTTCCGGGCAATGTGCCTTGCTGCATGCTCAGGTGTTTGGAGGGCGCAGTGGGTGTAGAGGCTGGGGTGCATGTGTTGTGGCTGAGGGGAGGGGAATGCTCTTTGCACGGCTTTATCCCGGACTGCTGTGGTACGTTGATCACATTGTAATGTGTTTCCATAGCCAGAATTAGATGAAGGAATGCCACGTTTGCGAGTATGCTGCCCAATGCTAATCCCCTGCACATGTAACAGTTGTTCTTGTCCTGGTTGCACACCCCTGACATGCTGAGTGGGGTATATTTGACATGTACTTGTAGTGTAACAACGAAGCCAACTGTATGCCATTACCATCACTGCATAAAGAAGGTGAGAGTTGTCACTATTGGGTACCTGGGGTTCCACTGTAGTCTAAACCTTTTACTTTGCATGGGTACGTTTCCTTTCGTGCAGTAACGAAATCAGCTGTGAGAATGTAATAGTGCTGTCATCTAATGTGAACACTGACGAGGCCTATGGTTAAGACATGATTGTGCACCTCTGTCTACTTACCAAATCACAGACAGAATTTTCGATTAGGTTGTTTTATTGCAGTAATGCTTACGTTGGAGAGGGTTTGATTCCATTCTCAAAGCGCAATGAGTGATGTGCCAACACGTTATATCTGGAGTGCCCAGTTATACAGTACATTTGGATTAACACGGTGGGGGTTGCAGTTTTGTGCCATGGAAGTCACATGGGGGAATGTAGTGCCCAGGAAATACCGGAGATTCTGATTTTTATGCTTGGCAAGGTGAGTGGTAAGGCCACCGGGATAGTCATGGATTGGTGTGTGAATGCCATGGAAAAGTTTAATGCTGTATCTGGCTTCTAATCTCATTTGGTAGGGTGCAGGGACACAGGTATTTTGCAACTCTCTGTACACTTGCTCACACTTTCTAGTGATGATTCACGCTCAATTGCTCAGCATGCCCGCAGTAGTTGGGATTTGTGATGTTTACACTGATGGTTGTGACGGTAGGTGGATTAGTGTGATTCGTTGATGGTTATAATAAGAGAATTCAGGTTTTGTCTAGGCATGTGATTGACACATGGTGTGGTATTTAGCGTTTTTGAGTAGGGGATGTTGCATCTATTCAGGAATGCTCTTATTTGTGCTTTCATTTGCTGGAGAGTTGTGGGAATTCCTTTAGACCAAATTGTATTTTCAACTTCATTTGAATTTGACCAAATGTGGTCTGTGACACCCTTTATGGGCTTTCTATAGGCTGACCTAAGGGAGGGAGGGGGGTAGTCCCTTTCAGCGTGTAGCTGGAAGGGATGTTCTGGATGGTTGGGTGGTTCAAGCCCAGGAGTGTGTTTTTTTATTTTTTATTTTATTTCTTTACTTGACTATAGGTTTAGGTAGTATTGTGTCTTGTGAATTCATTGCAAGGATTGGGAAACGGGATCTAGCAATGTCTTACACTTATCAGAGGAATTTCAGAGTGGTATCTTGGAATGTGAATGGTGCACATTGTGCTGTCAAGAGGAAGGTGATTTTGAGTAAACTAGGGGAGACGGGGGTGGATGTCGCGATGCTTCAGGAGACTCATTTGTTAGATGCGGATATAGATAAGTGGAAAAAGGAGTGGGTTGGTGATGTTTATGGTTCATCGTTCACTACTGGTTCTAGGGGTGTGTGTATTCTTTTTAGGAAGAATCTCCAGATCACTGGGGTGAAGTGTGTGAAGGATGGGGATGGAAGGATAGTATGTGTCACTGCACATATTCAGGATGCTCAGTATTGTTTCTGTAATATATATGCTCCGAATGGGGGTGATGGTAGTTTTTTTGTAGCTTTAACGCAAATGTTGCAGAATGTAAATGCGATTAATGTGATTTTGGGAGGGGACTTCAATGTGGTTTTAGAACCTGGACTTGATAAAAGTGTGGGGGGTGTGGACAATGCCAACGCTCTGAAAAGAACAGCATTAAAGAGACTAATTGATGAATGGAACCTCACAGATGTTTGGAGATTGCAAAACCCTTCTACGAGACAATATACTTTCTTCTCTGCAAGGCATAATGCTTATTCGAGAATTGACCTCTTTATGACCTCTGGCCTCTGTACACAATCATTCCAAAGGGGTAACATCGGATCACTACTCGTTTTGGACCATGCTCCAATCTCCATAGACTTGCGATTGACCTTCCCGGTTCCTAGGTCTAACACCTGGCGGATGAATGTCTCCCTCTTGGACGACAATGAAATTGTGGACAAAATTGTTCAAGAAGCGAGATTCTTTATATCTGTGAATTGGACTGGTGAAGTCAGGGTGGAGTTTGTGTGGGAAGCCTTCAAATCATATATGCGAGGATTGTTGATTGGTTTGTCCAGCAAAAAGAAAAAAATGAGAGATGCAGAAGTGAAAAAGCTTATTGTGGACATTCAGGATCTTGAGAGAAATAATATGCAAAACTTTTCAGATGAGACTATTAAAATATTGAAGCAGAAAAGGAGACGATTGGAAGATTTGTATTCTTCGAAGGCTGAGTGGTTGCTTTTTAGAACCAAAAGCAACTACTATGAAAAAGGAGAAAAATGTGATCGACTTCTGGCACATCGGTTGAGGGTTATGGACAGTGGCAGATCTGTCAATGCAGTGGAAAGACAGGATGGGTTGGTGACTTTTGATCCTGTGGAGATTAATGCAGCATTTCTGTCGTATTATAAAACCCTGTACTCTTCAGAGATCAACTTATCTGAGCGTACAATTTGTCAATTCATTGATGACTGCCATCTGAAGAAAGTGAGTTTGGAATCCTTGGAGTGTATGGAAAGAGATTTGAACGTGGAGGATCTCAGGTTGGCTGCTTATGCGCTGAATTCTGGGAAGTGTCCAGGCCCGGATGGGCTACCAGCTGAACTTTTCAAAATTTTCCCAGAAGAGGTGTTTGCTTTTATGCTAGAGATGCTGCGCGCCTCTTTGAGGAATGGGTGCCTTCCAAGTTCAACAAGACATGCTTCAATCTCCGTTTTTCTGAAGGAGGGACGATCACCAGTGAAAACTGGCAGCTATAGGCCGATCAGTTTATTGAACACGGACAACAAGATTTTCGCCAAGGCGTTAGCTTTGAGGATTGAGAATGCGCTGATGGATATCATAGATGTAGGCCAATCTGGATTTGTAAAAGGCAGACATGTTTCAGAAAATGTGAGAAGATTGTTGCTGACACTGTATGAAAGCAAAGAACACCATAATGATGTGGTGACGTTGTCCTTGGAGGCTGAGAAAGCTTTCGACCGTATTGAATGGACATATCTTTTAAGTACATTGAAAGGCTTTGGTTTTGGAGATACCATGATCGGATGGAAAAGACTGCTGTATTCCCGGCCGACTGCTTGTGTTCGGACTAATGGCATGGACTTGGGCATTTTTGAACTTGGGAGAGGGACGAGGCAAGGCTGTCCACTGTCGCCAATTCTGTTTGTGATCGCCATGGAATTGCTGGCTGTGAGGATAAGAGAAGAGGATAGAATTGAGGGCGTACGCTTTGGTGCAGCCTCCCAGAAAGTTTGGTTGTATGCGGATGACATGCTGGTGGTTGTTCAGAATGTGGAGAGCTCCATTCCTGTGCTGATGGAGTTGATCGATGTGTTCAACAAGGTTTCTGGATACAAGATCAATTGGACCAAGTCGGAAGCGCTGGCGGCATCAACCACTTGCACTGTTTTGAAGATGCAGGGTTTTCCCTTTAAGTGGTGTCCGCATAAGATGAGATACCTTGGGATTTGGCTAACGAATGATGTCTCGAAAATAATGGATGTCAATATTACACATGTGATTCAATCTTTGGAGGTGGACCTGAAGAGATGGAATGCACTTAAATTGAGTCTCTGGGGGAGAGTGAATGCCATCAAAATGACATCAACACCGCGAATCAACTATGTGCTCAGTGTGCTTCCCCTGGACGTAAAGAAGGGCCATTGGCGGAAAATTGAGAGTTTAATCCAGTCTTTTCTCTGGGAGAACAAACAGCCACGCCTCAGCTTGTGGAAATTGCAGCTGCCCCAAGACTGTGGAGGTTTGGGGGTTCCTGACTTTGAGAATTATCATTTGGCCTTTG
Organism: Ambystoma mexicanum; assembly: GCF_040938575.1. Taxonomy (NCBI): domain Eukaryota; kingdom Metazoa; phylum Chordata; class Amphibia; order Caudata; family Ambystomatidae; genus Ambystoma; species Ambystoma mexicanum. The sequence continues at coordinate 1,445,280,671 of NC_090934.1, read as the reverse complement.
GAGCCAGGCATCTGGTTCCATTTATTGAAGATTCGGAGGATGTTTGGACGCTGGCGGAATCAAGTAGTTCTTCTCCGTTGCCGCCTAGGGCCATACTGTCCACGGTGGATGGATCTGGTTATCGCTCATTTCCGCCGACAAGATTCCTGAGAACTTGTTGGAGGGAACTATGGAAGAAAAGTAAGCGTAAGGTATGTGATAATGATTACATCACTATCTGGTTGAATCCAGGTATTTTGCTGAATGGGAGGCCGCTATTGTGGTTGAACTGGCTCCTGAGTGGTGTACTATGGTTGAGTGATCTGATGGAAGACGGCAAATGGATCAGCTATAGAAGACTTTCACAAATTAAAGATCTCAGAGACTGTACAGTGGGTGAATACAGAAAATTGAGAGGTTTGCTGCGGAACCAGAGAACTGTTGATGGCGGTGGTTGGCAGTTATGGCTACCTGAATATAAGACATTAGGTGGTGTGGCGTCCAAGGTATATAGAAATCTGAGCCAACAGTACACGCCAGCAGAGGGGTTGTTAACTAAGTGGTCTGAGGTCCTTGGCTCTGATATGACTGTGGAGAGGTGGAGGTTTCTTTGTAAAAATGTAACTCTGACATCCATTAATCTTGGAGAACAATGCCGCCAAATCAAAATTCTTAATAGAGTGTTTTGGACTCCCCAGAGACTTTATGCGAGAGGGATGATTGACTCAGAATCCTGCTGGAGGTGTAAGCATGATGTCGGCTCCTTTGAACACTTGATCTGGGACTGTTATGAACTGAGGACATTTTGGAGGAGTGTCACTGAAAAGATTAATGAGGTTCTATTACTGCAAGAGGATTTTGATTATAACACTATCATCTTGGGTGAGGATGATAAAGTGGAAGATCTCACTTATCCACAGAAATGCTGGTGTTTTAGGGCTACAAATTCTGCGAAAAAAATTGTTTTGAGAAAATGGAAATGTGATGAGAGACCGACCTGTTCAGAATGGGTGGAGGACTTGAGGCAAGTGGCCAGAATTGAGAAGGTTATCCTTCGCAGGAACAAAAAGTTGAAATTGTTTGATGATATGTGGGGTGGGTTTTTGGATGACATGTGATAATAAGTTGGCCTGTTTTGCTTTTTAGATTCTGTGAAGGTTGGGGATGGATATGGGGTGTGGATTCTATGCAATGAGTTCTACGATTACAATGCTGATAAGTTTGTTGCTTGTATGTTTTCTATAAAATTCAATAAACTTAATAATAAAAAAAAAAAAAAAAAAACATCGGCCATTATGGAATGCTTCATTCCACATTGCAGAACTGAAGGGAAGCACCCAAGAGAACTTGCTGAATAACCTAGGCATCTTCACCAACAGGCCTTGGCTCCCATAGGTGCCTTCTGCAAGCTGAGTGTGTTTATCTCTGCATGCTGAGTGTGTTAATCTCTGCAAGCTGAGTGTGTTTATCTCTGCATGCCACTTTGATTGAGTGCGGAAACAGACTGCGAGAATCTATGACTCTTGGAGACCACTTCAACAATTGATTGGGACATGATTCTACATCCATAGTTTGGCCTTCAAGTTAACTTCTACTGAACCACTGGGAGGAGGGGACATGCTCCAGAAGCGCAGGAATGTTCATTTGTCAAAACAATAATTGTATGGCATAAGACTGGAACCACAAAGTGCTTGTCAATGCTATAACTTGAGCTATGTAAATATGAACCCTCTAATTCAAGGTTGAGAATTGGTTGTTTCTCTAATGAAGATGCAGCGGGCGGTTGTGATGATTTGGATCCTATGCCAAGGGTAACCAACAAGGAATTTAAGTACAACGGATTCACAACCACACTGTGCATACACGTTAAGTTTAGATGAATGGAATATTTGAATGAAAGTGACACGAGCGAGCTGCCAAGGACGTCACAGTAGAGAGCTACACAATTGCCACTAATGTAATTTACTAAAAACAGTATGCGCATCGGAAGTGGGAAGAAGTGGCTGTTGGGCTGGGATATTCTGCTCCATTGTTCACTGCTTCGTATTTGGATTTGTCTTGGATTCTGCTTTTGAACTATACGCGTAGTCGGCAAGTGGAAGCCGTACACGTCTGTCTTTGGCCGCAACATTGGCCGCAACTGCAAGTGGTTGCTTGTTCCGCCTCCTGCCTGCCCGCCCCCGGCCTGCCCCTAAGCCACTTCCTACTTCAAACCACGCGCTCGCGCATTGCGTGCGCGCATCGGAAGTGGGAAGAAGTGGCTGTTGGGCTGGGATATTCTGCTCCATTGTTCACTGCTTCGTATTTGGATTTGCCTTGGATTCTGCTTTTGAACTATACGCGTAGTCGGCAAGTGGAAGCCACACGCGTCTGACTTTGGCCGCAACATTGGCCGCAACTGCAAGGTGACTGACAATCAAGGACTCATTGCCCGTGTGTCTATCTTACTGCTAACTGCGGTTTCTACAGCGGTTTCTACCTGCTTACTTACTTTGTTAGCAGTTTTTTTCCAAATTACTAATCCCGCCTTTTTCTTTTTTTCTTCTTGTTCATAGTGGTTGCTTGTTCCGCCTCCTGCCTGCCCGCCCGCCGGTCCGGCCCTAAGCCACTTCCTACTTCAAACCACGCACTCGCGCATCGCGCGTGCGCATCGGAAGTGGGAAGAAGTGGCTGTTGGGCTGTTTGGCGTGGTGGCGGGTATGCGGGTATTACGTGGATAACAATTGAACTATTTTTCTTTGATTTAAAGATTTCACATAACGGCTTGCTTTTATCAGGCCAAATCTGTGACCTGTGATTTTGTATTAACGGTTGCAGAGTTTGAATGAAGAGGGTGGGGCATCTTTTGAAGTTTCTAAAATCGATCAGATGCAATGTAATAATAAGGAGAGTGGCCTAACTAAGGATGCTCCCAAAATTGTACCTCGAGCCTCCACTAATCTTGCTTCCTCCCCTATTAAATATAATGTTAAAGAGGTGAATGAATTCAACTTACCTGCTTGTACTGGCCCTGATGGGACAGAGATTGATGAGTGGATGAGAAGTAAGTTGAATTCAAAAAATCCTTCTAGTAGAGGGACAGGTGGCTTGAATGATTGCTCTTTCCTCGGTCCTACCATTGAGATGGAAGTGGGTAAGAGAATGAGATTCTCTATGTGGCCATTCACTCCAGTCTAAAAAAAATGGTGGGCAGAAAGGATGTTCACATGTTTACTTTACCAACCCATTATGGTCAAAACTGTCACTCCTTTGCAGGAAATTTGTGTGAGAATGAAGATTATGCTGGTAAATCTCGCAATGGAGATAGACTAGAGGATAATCCTTCTGTGATTGTCACAAAGCCATCAGTAACCATGTTTAATCCTCGTATGAATCCTAGTAAACAAATTGAGCAATTTGATAAAAAGATTGGATTGAGGTATAATGCTGATATACGGGACGACGCAAGAGGGGATGAGGAATTGGATTTACGAGCCCTGATGCCCCTGGTTTTGGTGTAGATTCCCATGTTCTTACTAGGATATTGGACCTATAAGATAAGGGACATGAAAGAACTCACAGAGACCTAATAGATCTGAGAGCAATTATAACTGAACTCCTGTCTAGGGTTAATAAAGTTGAGGGGCTGTTGTTTACTTGCAATGTTGTTTCCAACTTAGTATATAATAAAAGCAGATTAGCTCCTAAAGATTGTTATACACAAACTCCTGGGGATGGAAGAATGGTGAATGCTGAGTTGAAGACATATGCTGAAATGGCGGTTCCTACTTTAGGTCGACTGTCTAACTCAGAACCCGAATATCCTGATCCCTTAATAAATGCTACAGGCACCTTAAGTAATGACATCAAACTCTTGAAATTAGATATTGAGGTGGTAGAAAAATCCATTTTAGGGGAATCTAACATTGGGAACAGGTTTTTGCTGTCACCGAAAGTAGAGCCGCTGCCTGGTCGGGATGCAATAGACAGTCCATCAGTGCTTTTGGATTTAATTGATTTATCAGATGATAGAAATGAAGGGATGAGTGGAAGTTTGAATGATCATGACTCCGATAGTGAGTGCGAAAAACAGATTGTGGTTTTGACTATGAGAGAAAAGAAAACTTTAGCACGTGCACAGAAAAGGGAAGCAAAGAGAAACAAAACCCAAAATGCAAAAGAAAAGAAAAAAATGAATGTGAATCAAAATAAAGGGGCTGAGGTGAAATTATCTAGTGCCTGTAATAATAAAGCAAATCATGCGGTTGAGGAGAATGGAATTGACCTTCAACAACTGGATGATGAATCCAAGGCGCATTTGAATCTGATCCCAGATAGTATTAATGTAGATGCATTGAAGCCAAAAAAAAATGTACGCAAAAGATTAAACATCTGAACTTCGAAAATAGTCCTAGTGGTAGTAGGACTGGTAAAGAATGGAATCCCCCTCCCTACAAAAATGTGTCAGTCTTTATCCTCAGGTATGGGTAATATGGGTGTTCAATCTGCACTATCACAATTCTACCCAGTAAATTGGTTATCAATTCAGATGGTAACAAGGATAATTTGAATGAGGTAACTGGCGAAGGAGATAGAAATATAATGACTAATGGTGATAATCAATTCGATGAGGAAATGATTGCAGATGAGAATGGGGATGGAGAACCTACTTTCAAGGAAAAGAACAAATCTATGGCAACATTGAAGAAGCAGGCTTTGAGTGTGACATCTGGACTCAATATTAAAACTTGTGTGAATGATGAACAAATGGAACCACAGCTGATTAATGAGGAATGTGATTCTTCGTCAGGTGATAATAAATTGGCACAGGATGTGATACTGGTCCCGGGAATGCCAGTCATTATGGGGTGGGAAAGTGATGTGCAAATAAATGGTAGATCTAGTTTGAACAGAGCGTTTATGTTGAAAACTTTCCAATCCATTCCTCTTTTAAGAACTCTTCGCTCAGATGATCTGGACTGGATACGGCTTGGCAATCACTTTAATCATTGTATGATATGTGGTTTCCAGTCAATGTTAATTATGAAGATGGTCTGGGAGCAAAGAGTGAATTTAATGGAATTGGGTCTTACCCCTTCAGTCTTTATGAATGCTAAGGATGCAGAAGAATTTCTAGCAACCCCGCCTGTTGTTGATATTCCTAAAGTAGTAAATTCTCAAGTGGTTCAAGAGCTCAACTTCAGTGCAGACACACTGAAGCAATTATTTCCATTAGTGGTCGCACTGAAAGAAGTTACATCTGAGCCAAGTGGAACTTCATGTCCATCTGTAAAGGCCAATGGGGATGCATTAGCGTAGCAAGGGAGCATGTAGGGTTACATCCTGGAATTGTTGCGGCTTTGCAAACTTCCAGAGGTGGTCTCTTTTGTAAAAATCATGAAATACTTCTTTTGCAAGAAACGATGCATACGTTTCCTTTCAACATTGAGGGTTTCAGCTCTTATATTATGGAAGCAACCAGGGGTCCAAAAGGTAGGCCGTCTGGTGGTATTGCTGTCCTTGTAAATAATCAATGTAATTTTGATGTTAAGTTAATGTTAAAAGATGAAAGTCTTTTGGTAATTCAACTCATACCAAAGGGACCACAAGACTTAACTCTTGTAATTATTAGCCTGTATTGGAACAGAGCCCGAATAATATGGGATCAAATTATACAAGTACTGGATGGAATTATGGAAGACATATTTGCAACTACACAATATGTTGGGATTATCATAGGTGGGGATTTCAATTCCTGTTGCTATAGGGCTGATCATCTTCTAATGTGTAAAGATAATGGGAGCCTACCACTAACCATGATAAATGGTCAAAAGTGGGTGCGACACTTGTTGGGTTGGGACATGCAATTAGTCAACCCGAAGCAGGGATCTTATCGTTATACTTGGAAACGAGATGATCGTAGCTCATACATAGATCTTTTTTTTTTATCATCACATTTGTATAACCTGTGTGAACCAAATCAAATTTTAAACCTTGGTTATGGAGACCATTTTGCTATTTCCATTAGCTTAAATATAACTAATTGGAGTTTAGATAAGGAAGAATCTCTGAGATTTATAGGGACTGACAGGCCAGGTCTGTCAATTAGATGGAATAGACACACTTGCAGAAAATTGATCTCTAATATCAAGGAGGATTTACATTTCTTATCCATTAATTGGAGTTCTGAGTTAATGTAACCAGAAATGGAAGTGGAATTTACTAACATTATTCAAGCTAAATTGCTAGATATTGCATACGAATGTACTCCGCCCACTCCTTTGAATGGACATTTACATGTATTTGATCAAGGAATTTATAATTTGAAACTCCTAAAGAATTATAAAATAAGAAAATTAGTGAGTCTAAATATGTGCTTTACTAAGTATTCTGAGGAAAACAAGCGTATCATTTCTTCATTTAAGAACCAGATTAGGGTTTATAGGCAAGGCATGGCACTTAAGGACAATCAGCACATGATGTACAACATATTGGCTCATGATACCAGGAACCTCTGGTCGCTGATTAGATACTTGCAGGTATCAAATATTACAAGTGAACCTTCTATTTTAGCTGCTACGTGGGTAACTTACATCTGTGATAAATTCATTCTTCCTAAAACATTTCAAAATATTCCTTTTATTGATTACTCGAAATGTATGCTGGAATGTTGTCCTTGGACGATAGAGGATGTGACAGAAGCTATTATAAAGTTAAATGATACTAAAGCATCTGGTCCGGATTGTATTCCAGCTTGTGTATTGAAATATGATCCACAATTCTGGGCTCCTATTTTAAATATTAAATTTAACACCATTTTTGCAACAAAAAGTATTCCTACTACATGGTGCTCTGCAATCATAGTTCCAATATACAAGAAGGGTCCTTCAAACGACCCTCAAAATTTTAGACCGATTGCCATAACAGATGCGTCTGCCAAGGTATATTCCCAATTTATCTTAAATGAACTCCAGGAAATTCTTTTTAGGGATGATATTCTATCTAAATTTCAAACGGGCTTGCGAAAAGATATGGGGTACACTCTAAATGCTACCATTCTATCTATTATTCAGTGTCAAACAAAAAAAATGGGAGCTGGAGCGGTCTATATGGCAGCAATTGATCTGAGTTCCGCATTTGACACTGTTATAAGAAGTCTTTTATGGAAGATAATGATCTACTTAGGGATTCCAGTACATTTGGTGGCATTGATTGCACTCTTACATTCTAACACCAACTATATGGTGCATGTAAATAAATCAGGAACTCTAACAGAAGAAATTCCGACTGAAATCGGACTCAAACAGGGATGTTCTATGGCTGGAATATTATTCAATATTTACCTTTCACAGATCGAAATACTCCGGAAAGACATTATATGCTATCCTGTGAGACTTGGTCATCTTAAATTGGATAGTATTAGCTTTGCAGATGATATTTTATTTCTTGATAGAACCCCGTTTGGGTTGCAGAATAAGCTTGATGCCTTCTACCTTTTTGCAGAGGATCACAATCTGAAAATAAATCGAGCGAAGTCTAAAATCATGATTTTCTCAGATGGTAAGAAAATAAATAAAAAATACAACTGGGTAATTGGGACGGAAGGGCTGGAAGTGGTTAGAGAGTTGCGTTATTTAGGTTATACTCTTGTAGACCAGAATTTCAAGACTTGGTGGTCTGAATTTTTGAGGGATCGACTTAAACCTTTGATATCCCAAATGTGTATTTTGTCAAGAAAATATTGTAACTTCACCTTAATACCAATTATTCAATTCTATCTGTTGAAAATCGAACCTTGCATATTATACATTCTTGATCTATGCATGGTAGGGATGGAAGATTTCTTGGATATGATTCAAGGGCAACTGTGGAAAAAATATTAGGTCTTGCTAGATCGGTTCCAAATGCAATTATTCTACATGAATTAGGCCTGTTACCACTTTCTGCTGAGTGGAATTGGAGACAACTGAATAATTATAGAAAGATGTTAAGTCCTCCTAGGAATTTGTTATATGTAGATCTCAGCCTAATCATTAAACAGGGATCTTTATCGATACTAACTAACTATGCTAAGAAAATGGATGACATTTTAGAAGATACTAACATTTCTAAAGATGATTTTATATTGTGTCTGCCTGCAAATAAACGTAAATATCAACTGTTGACCTGGTGTCGCCAATCTGATCATATTGGCAACTTTAAGATGTATAAAGAATATGCACCATTTAGAATGAACGTGGGTGTTGTACCAAGATACATATTCCAATATCCAAATTTTGTAGAAAGGAACTTATACATGCGGTTTCGATTAAATCAATTCTCTACCTGTGAACGTATTCTTAGTTGGGCTGAAAAAGGTGTACAGATTACTACCCAAAATGTAAACTGTAGATTTTGTCAAATACATGGTAATATCGAATCGCTGAAACATTTGGTGATTTATTGCAAACATTTTGATGTATTAGGAACTAGACACTTGGGAAGTTTCTTATATTCTGATACTGAATTTTTGAGGTTAAGTTTATGGAATAGATGTATGCAGGGGAACAGTTATAAGTATTAGTTTGATCAATCTTCTAAAAGTAATTGTGAAAGATATTTCTGCTTTAAATTAATTAATTTGAACTGAAGTTCCTAGCCAAATCTTACAATTGATTGTTTACATGTTTGTGATGTTTGAAATTGATGTATGAAATTGATGTTAAAACATTTTTTTATTCTTAACATTTGCTGTAAAGATGGAAATAATTGTGAAGTTTTAAAAGTATTTTTTTATAAATTGTAAAGTTTCTATTTTGAATCAAACACAATAAAACAAAAATAAAAAAAACAGTACACTTTAATTTCCCACAAGTGGGAGAACAGAACACAGACAAGCCTGGAAGAAGACCTTGTGGTCAAAACACGTGCCAGCTGTTTTCACTTTCATTAAAATATTCCATTCATGTAAACTTAACTTATCTGCGCAGTGTGGTTGTGAATCTGTTGTACCGAATGTCCATTTATCAGCCTTCTGAATTGCTGATGTTAGGCCGGACTGCAGGCCCAAGGCGTAGTCCTGCATCCTATGGTTATGCTGGTAAATGTGTTACAAGTCAAAGAGCTGCTTCACCATTACGGGGATCTAAACTCAAGGCTTGGACTATGTTCCCTTAATGTCTCACACACGTATAACACACATGTGCACCAAACGTTAACGAGGTCTAAGGAGATATGATTGTTTACTTGTGGTGGCAGCCTGGAGGGAAATAGTCTTGTTTTGACCCTCACTTTTTTGACATAGGTTTTGTTCCTAAAATAAACAATGAAGTTGATCATGGATCAATAATTCGCCACCTACATTTTGATTTCTCTGTACTCTTCATTCCAAGGTATGTTTGAGTGAAATGTGTCTTCCCAGTCTACAGTCAGACTTCCAGAATCCTGTGCGAGTCAGAGCTTTGTCTTAGATTTAACAACAACCTGCTGCTGCTGTGCAGTTTCCTTTGTGTTGCTTTATAGCTCGTGGTGGGACACTCTTCCCGCTCCTCCCATATCTGCCTATGACTCTGGTCAAGGGTACCACAGACGCCGAAGGACACTTATCACTTAAATCCCTGCTATTTTCAGTTTCCGTTCAGCTTGGAAAGGAGAAGGTATACATGAAAGTGTGTGGGCGGGGGATCGGGGGGGGGGGGGGTTATTTATTTATTTATTTATTTATTTATTTATTTATGTATGTATTTTGTCATTTGTAAAGTGCACCTAACCCTGAGGCATCTCAGTGCTGGTTTTTGGAAAGAAAGTACAGCATAAGAAACATACATGATCTGAAATGTGTTTAAGCAAAGTTCTATGCAGCAAGAACCCCGTAAAATTGAGCACCAACATTGCTTCATCATGCATGCATGTTTTGTTTTTTGTTTAGAAACTAGAGAACAAGGCCCCTTGCATGCATAAGGGGCGGGAAAACTCAACACGTGTAAAACAGAGAGTACTCTGGGTGTTGTGGCTCTGTACCAGTTGGCCTTGATCCAAAATCTAGCAACTGGAACATGGGCTACATCAATGACTCTGTGCCCTGGAGAAAGACACTCTGTAACTTTGGAGAAGAGAGGTCTTCCACTCTACCGTACATCCTTATGCCATGGCCGGTTGCACATGCCAGGGAGAGGGACGGCCAGGCCAAGGAATGTGCCTTGACCTGGAGCATTCTGGGTCCTAAATGATGTCATCTCGTTTCTCTGTGTTTTGTACTGCAACATTGATGTACTGTAAAGAATTCAGGGCGCCTCCCCATTCTACCGGAAAGATTGAAACAGTAACATTTGCCATAATCGCAACACACGATGATTGCACTAAGAGGGGTCTACCGAGCAAGCAGTGGTTTCCACGGTGTGCTTTCTCCATCTAGTTCATCGCGGCGCCCTACACAGACGATTCTTCTTCCCTCCCCTACAGAACTCAAGTTGACCGGGACTGAACACTTCACTACTTTTAAGAATTGCACCTTTGCCATTTTACTGTGGCTTAAGAAGTTGAACCTTTGCCAGCCTGCTGTGGCTTAAGAACCTGCACCTTTGCCAGACCACTGTGGTTTAAGAAATTGCACCTTTGCCAGATTACTGTGGCTTACAATCTTGCGCCTTTGCCAGCCTAGGATGGCAAAATTAGACCCACTGAATACCTACTTTCCTCAAATGCTTCTACTTATAGCAGTCCATGCTTTTTGTCAGTTGGGTTAATTCTGCATTTAATTACCTCAAAATTATGAAGGAACGATGTGTGATTATTGCTCTAAAACGTTTTGCCATGTAAAGGAGTCTTGGTGTGTTCGGTTTATCTTTTTGCAATGATGATGTTTTGAACTGCATTTTCAGTAGCAGATATTTTTATATATAATGATCATTATTTTTACAGATATGTCCATCTGTAAAAATCAACATGCGGTGTTGGAGCCAAAGCCTATCTTGCTGTCTAGAATGTGTCTGGTATTTAGCTCTGCACCCACAGCCTGCCCCTTTTCCTGTACGCAAGACCCAGTTGTGTGGGGAAATCAAGGCCCTCATTTTGATTTGGGCAGAGTAAGGTCCTCTGTGCTCTAATGGAGAAATCCATCTGGAAAACGCATTCCCAAATTGTGATAGCACGTACTGTGGCGGCCTGCTCCCGGTTGTCCAGAGCGGGTCCCACTAAACACCGTGGTCACCCGGTGTGACAATGGAGCTGCGATCATGGAGCGTACAGTTGGCAGGGGGCAACCTGCGTGGTCCAGATCACCAGGCTCGGTCACTGGCACGGCGGGCACCCATTGAACAACAGCATCAGCACTGGGGGCACCCAGGCCGGGGCTACGAGAGCAGGCTGTGGTCACACGACAAGACAAAAGCAAATACCACACAGAGACAGAGTTGCCACTTCCTAGGGCTCTGCTGCAGTGCCCCTCACATGCCAGCAGAGCCACTTTTATTAAGATGAGTCATGATATAGTCATGACTAGTTTCCTTAAAGGGGCAATATGCCCACCTTTAATTGGTTAACACTCCTTCTTTATTATAACTAAACCAAAACACACGTCAAACAACGACCCTCTACACGGGTCCACAACTATGTGCATTCCAGTCAGCACACCACTCCTATCACCTACGAGATCACATCAAACTGTGGTGGATTGCAGTCCGCACACCACTTGAGGTCCAGTGACCCATTTTGGTATAAAAATATGCCTGGATCAAACTGTCCTCCCTGGGGAGTCACACTCTGGTCCCCGGGCTTCTGCTGAAAGCACTCGTGGCCACTTGTGTCGCTGCAGGACAGAAATAACACATTTTCATCTTCCTCATGCTACACATAGTCATATGGCCTCCTGTAGTCCTCTGCCACCTGCACTGTCTCTGTTTTGAGGGTCTTCCTCCCTGTAGCATCCCTTGGCGCACTCTCTGCTGCTGGCCCGGCCATGCTGGCAGGAGTTGGGGCTAGGCACACCAGTGCGAATTAGTCCTCCCTTCCTCACTGGCCGCATGTATGTCTTTTGGCTGGGCACTCATGCGCGTGTGGGAGGCCCCATCCACACTGAGGGCACAGCGTTGCACCTGACTCTCTCTGTGGCCACTCCTCTTTTCTTGTCAGCCTACCTCCTTGACATTTGCCCATGGCCAAAACCTCTGCCAACTTCACTCGTTGCATGGGGTCTCCAACTTGAGCTGCTGCCTGGAGAGGTCCATCGCTGAGGCACGCACCTCTGCCAACTGCTGGGTGCGGCCTAGTTCTAGGATTCAATCGAGGCTCAGCCCAGGCTCCCCGAGGACCTTTTTCCGAGCTACAGCCGTAAATTATCTGAGCCCTGATCTCATCATCCTCGAAGTTGCCCAGAGCACAGGACAACGCGATTCCGCGAAGCTTGCCACGAAATGCATCGAGGCTCTCCCCTTACACTTGTCTCGCACATCTCATCCTGGACCGCTCATAGTCCCATTTGACCATGGGCATAAAGTACTCGTTCAGTGCTGCTATGGCTACGTTATACGAGCCGCAAGGACTTCAGCAGTCTCTGGATGGCTGGGCCGGCTGAATACAGGAGGTTTGGTCGCTTCGCCCTGTCCTTGGTCTCGACAGCCTCAAATATAGCTTGAGGTTCTCCATCCACGCCATCCACCGGGGTCCTAGACTGGCAGTTGCTCCTAACACATTGAAGCTAGCCATTCTGTTGATACGACCCTTCATTTTCTTCGTATCCCATGATGTTTGCTTGACATAGCACAGTTTGCTCCTATGCCGGTAAGCACCTGGCGTTGTTCAGGTACTTGTCCAAGAGGGCGCACAAGCACTCCTTGGCGAGCCGCTACCCTTCTGGGTTCTTTGGATCCCAACCTGTGACCACTTCCTCCTGCTATTCTTTGGACACTCCGCTGCCCAGATTCAGTGTCACCGTGGATGTATCTTCCAGCACAGGTTTGCTCTTGTTGGAGGCAAAGTGAAAGGCTATCAGGGCTGTCTTTGTGCCCCTGTGGTGTGTCCACCAGCAGAGTGATGCAGTCCCTCATGTGCTATTTTCTCTGTCTTTGGCACCATGTGCAGCCCATGGGGAGAGGTATGCTCCCGGACTGGTGTGGCTTCTTCTCCACACATGAGGGCTGAAGGCCTTCCTGTGTCTTTTCCCCTCCCTCCTGGGATTGCTATCACTGCACACAACCGGTCCCTTTTTTAAAAATTATATATTTTTCGTTCGGCTGCTGGGCGGACCGCCATACACACGCGGCCTCACCCGCCTTCCTCCCAATGCTCTTTGAGCACCGGAACAGGTGTGCAAGGACCCGCTGCACCTTCACCGCCACAGGCACAGACCTCATCAGGCCACGCCTCCTCTTCACATGGCTGCCGCAGGCCTCAGTGTGTATTTATTCCACTGCCTATGGCCTGGATGTTCATAGGCCAAGCCCCCTCTTGCTTCCTCTTTCGGGGCTGACTCTGTTCTTCTCCTCCTTGCGGGCACCACGCAGCCCATGCTATAACAAATCACAGGGCCCTGGACCACCCGCAGCTCCCGCGGCTGATGCTGCCGCTCTCCCATGAGGGCACCAAGCAGCCCACACTTCAAATAAAAGCACAGTGTCCTAGTTTGCCCTTGTCACCCAAGTGGCGGCCTGCTTCCGGTTCTCCAGAGCAGGTCCCACCAGAAACCGGGGTCGCCCGGTGTGTCAATGGAGCTGCGATCACGCAGCGTACAGCTAACAGGGGGTACCCTGCAAGGTCCGGATAACTGGGCTCGGTCACCGGCGCTGGGGGCACCCAGAGAACAGCAGTCTGGGCTCTGGGGGCACCCAGGGCAGGGCTAAGGCAATAACCACACGGAGCCAGAGTTGCCACTTCATGGGGCTCTGCTCCAGTGCCCCTCGTGTGCTAGCAGAGCCCCTTTTATCAAGATGAGTCATGACTCGGTCATGACTCGTTTCCTTACATGGGTAATACGCCCACCGTTAAATGGGCAAAACACAACACGTGCGGCCTCTCAATGTGACTATTTTCGACTCGCAGTGGAGGGTGTGCTCCAGCCAGCGCAAGGAATGAGGAAGAACCATCAGAAAAGGAGGTCTTCCTCATTGCGGGCATTGTGGAGTTAATGACAGTGGGCCTCATTACGACCCAGGCGGTAAGTTACCGCCTGGGCCGTGACTTTACCACCATGGCGTAAACTATGTTTACGCCATGGTGGTTGGCGGACTTACCGCCCCATTCCGACCTTGGCGGGGCGGTAAGTCCCCAATCCCCATTTACCCTTCCCCATTCCCATTTTTGCCCCATAGGGCATAATGGGAGTGGGGAAGGCGTTAATTACGCCACCGTAAATTACGGTGGCGTAATTAACTCCATGGTCCCTTAGCGCGATGGATTTTAACACCTGCTAAAAGCAGGTGTTAAAAGCGCCATGGCGCTAAGGGACCTCGTAATTGGCGGTAAGGGGTCGGCGCAGCTAACGCTGGCGTTAACCCCTTACCGCCAGGGTCGTAATGAGGCCCAGTGACGTGCAACCACCAAAATGTTAGGGGTAGCTGAACTGATATGAAATGTGCCTTGCATTGTGCAGCTATATGCCTTAGTGTATGTTAGTTCTCTCTTTAGAAAACTGCAGTGTATGTACAAGAGGAAGCATGTTCTTGAAGAATGCGAGCATATGTGGGACACCTTCCATGACTATCTATCATGGGAAATCGCCCCAGGCGCTCTAAATGCAATATATTTTTTTATATGGTGCTTTCATCTAAAGCACCTTACATAGGACATACATACATATTACTCAATCAAAAATGGCACTCATTTAATTACTTCAGAAGGACAAACGGCAACAAGCGTTTAACCACTGAGCCACCTTTCCAGCGACACTACTGTTGCCCCTAGTGCCTGTTGGCCTGGTTCATCCTCTTGTTTGTCTCTTGTTTTGGCGCGATAGCTTAATTTAAGTTCAAGGTGCAGAAGTTGTTTACCTGCTGATAAGGCAAATGAGACATTGCTTTACTGCTTCCCATGATGTTATTTATATATTGTCGGTCAAGAAAAACGATGTTCAACATCATGTTTAACAGCAAAACAATAATTCATCCACAAACACAATATATAGAAAACATAAACATAGTTAATCATATACATTCGTCATAATGATACAGAATCCAAAATCTTCAATATGAAATCTATACATTCCAAAATGAAAACTAAAACCTTTCAGGCCGTCAGACATGTACACCTAAAAACAGAGAAGAAAATTAACAGATGCACCAATTATCTTCTTAATTTTCCAGGCTGGACACACTCTGCTGTCTCCTAACATAGACACAACTTAGCTCACACTTCTATTTTCTGTTGATTTACAAAGAATGATTGCATCAAGTAATGCACGTGTTTGGTTGTCTCTCAAGTGAGGTTTCAGATATGTTGATTGAAAAGATTTGGATCCAGGACAGGGCAAATTAAAGTGCTGTAGTGTTTCCCCCCATTTCCTGTAACGAAACAGACTGATCAGGGCGATTCCGAATTCATCTAGATCCACTCGCTCGTCTCTATACAATCGTTACTGTTTTGTAATATCGAATTGATGTATCACAAATAGGTTATTTTAAAAAAACAATTATACAAGACAATGGGCCTCATTACGAGGTTGGAGGTAGCCCTGCCAGTAAAACCGGCAAGGCTACCACCATACTCGCATCCGGGTCCGGCACCTGTGAATGGGCATTTGCCGGGCTATTCTGGCCCTGCCGGACCTGGTAATTGCCCTTTCGCAGGTGCCGGGCCCGGTACATCCCATTCCCATTGAGACCCATAGTCCTCAATGGGAATGGGGAAGATGGTAGCACCGGTACCGTTAATAACGGTATCGGTGCTACAGTCCTGTTCTGCTCGCGGGTGCTGGTATGGCCACTAGGAGCAGAACTCATAATATGGCGGTATGGTAGCAACGGTGCCGGTAGCGCTACCGGCACCGTTGTTGCCTTACCGCCATACTTGTAATGAGGCCCATAATGTACAATACAATTTACATGCCAATGTACAATACAATATTTACACAGGAGTGAAAGTGTGGTGGTTTACATGTACATCAAATCATGGTGAGCAGTGTCCATATATTGCAGTGCTATATTCAGAGCTTGTCGACACATCATTGTTTCGGCCTCATGAGCCACAGGATAATGCTCTTGTTTAGCGGCCTTCATCAAGACAGAGATGTTTATTTTCACCCCCCGCCCCATGTGGATTCCTGTGTTCCAATAATCATGCAATTTCTCTTAGCCTTGTTCCCATCTTGATTATTTTCCGTGCTTGACTAAGTTGTATCTTTTTCTCCCTACACATCATTTTAATCTGTATCTCTAATCTCTGGTGAGTGGTTCTAGCAGGGTTCTTATTCACTAATGAATTTGCATATATTAAATGCCGGTTTCTCGATGCTGAAATGCCTGTGTTCCAGTATATGGAAACTGTAGGCATGCCATGCTGTTCAGTTCCAACATATATGTATTGATACCTAGGTCGACCAGGGAAGAGCCAGGTGTCCCTTTTTTAGTACAGTCCCCCCCATTTCCTTACAGCTTGGACATTGATCAGGATTTAGCAAGCTGCAAGAATTCATGAAATGTGTTAAAGGAAATGTCCCAACGCAAAACAATAACAAAGGGGAAGGTAGTTGGATATTATCAACAGTTAGACCTGGATGCAAGTAGATTCAAAACATATTCAAGTTTATTAGAAGAATTATAAAAAAAAGACCAATAAGGGCCAAATGTAGAGAAAAATAAACTGTATACAAATATTAAATCACTATTATAAAAGTACACAATAGTCTTATGACAAAAAAATCTTTCGTAGTTGAAGACTGAGTGCTACATAAACTCAAATAGATGTAAAACAACATTAGAGTCAGTGATCCTCTTTTAGTTGTTCACAAACTTCATTTGTAATCACAAAAAGTTCTAGTTAAACCCTCACTAGAACTTTAGGCCCAACATGTTTCTGTCCTCAACATTAGTATGTAACATTCATCAGGAGATGTGTCACTTCGGCTGTAGTTATGGTAAAAACCCTCTATCTTCTTCCACTGAAGTAGTAATAACGTTTTGGTCGGTGTAGCTGTTGATAAAACATAAATAAAACAAAAGGGTACGCTATCAATACTACGATTCCTTAAGACAATCTAAAGTTGTTGTGGCTTGAAAAACATGTCTATATATTATCTGTTCCAGCATGTGGATACAGTCCTCAAAACAGTGTGTCCTTATTTTGGCTTGAAACCTTCCACAGGTGAGGATTTAAATTCTCTAATCCATCTGTAGTGTACTTACAAAATTAATAGGAGGACTGAGTGTTCTGACCCTAAAATGGCACACTGAATGTTCTCTCTCTCAAAAGGTTCTCTCATTGTCTCACCTCTATAATGGTAGATCATCTAGTAGTTATGAGTAGAGGTCAAGGGCTGCCGCTGTAGCCTCAAAGTGACCAGGCGCTACAAGTCATTATAGGGAATCCGGCTTTTCCTAATAAAAGAATGCAGGGATATAATCATTTGGGTAATCATCCACGGTGGTGCCAACTTGTGGCGCTATACCTAGTTTTCTTACAAGGAACAGAAATAATATCAGAGGTACACTCTTACCATGCACAGATATTGTGAGGAAGGAAATTGTCGAATCTCAGAAGGACGTGTGGTGTTGGGGCTTGCAGTGCCTCTGTAAAGGGGTTACTTTTGCCGAGGCGCGATTATTGGGACTGGTCCCTGTGTGGGAGTCTGGGGTACACAATGCACACAACGTGATTAGTGTGAGACGCACCGGGTGACTCATCACAAGTTGTGTCGTGTCTACTAGTTCAGAGTCACACATATCCATCAATGAGGTACGGCGCTCTATAGGGAGTGTGATATCTTGCCTTATACTTCAGTGGAACAAAGTGGAAAGCAATCCGCTCAATGTTGTGGACCAGGGTAGTGACATGTTCGGACATTCGGACAATCAATCACCCAAAAACAGATCTTGCGTGGTCACGGAATCACGAAACTTGATCATCCGAAACTTCAGAAATTCCCTGTTCGGGAGCGCCAACAGAGTCCTTTTTTTGTTACAACTACATGAAAAAGACTGAACAATTCTGTACAAATTGAGTCCCAGCATGGCTCCGGGTGCCATCTTGAAGGAAGAAAAATAGAAAGTACTCCTTCATTGTATTAGTTGGTCAAAACAACTGTAAAATGCCAACAAAACACCAGATAGTTCTGTGGATATGGTGAAATGTCACCAAAAGGGGTACCTTGTTCCACATGGTAAAAACAACCAAAAAATGCTGACAAGACACCAAATTGTTCTATGGATACGGTGGGTACCTGGTTCCAAAACAGGCAGAAAAAATGTTAACTAGTAGCTTACTTATTGGTAAAGCCAGCTGTCTATTAAGTCGATGTATACATATCACACTATTTATGGCATTCAATGGCTTCGTTGAGGCCCCTTTTATCACTTTATTTAAAAATAAAAATTAGCCTTTGTTCGTTTTCTAAAAGAGTTGTATTCTTGATATTCTGATTGGGGCCCTGTACTGTCAAAAGGACTGTTCACTTAAGTTCCTCACCGCCATGGTTCCTTTCCAAAAAGTGTTTTACCATAAGTGCGGCGAGTAGTATTTTGTTTTTGATGCAGCTCTTAGGTTCAATGATGCGGGTTTTGATCTTTCTGTTCGTCTTGCCTATATATATTAATTTGTATAGGCAGGTAATCATATAGACAATAAAATATGAATTACAATTTGAGAAGTCTATTTGTTTCCAGGGTTTACTAATTCCAATGTCCACCTATTTTGATTTTGAGTTTATTTTACACACATGCAATGAGCAGGCAAATGATGGTTTGATTAAATCACGATACTCCTCATATCCAACATTTCTTACTGGCCCAATACTCACGACATATAGAGAAGTGTCAGCATAGCACTTTAAACCATTCTTTTACGTGTGTGTTGTACAGTCTTTTCAGCATGGAGTTTGTCCTGGAGTTGATATCAATTGGATTATGCCAGAGCTGCAGTAATTCTAATAAAGTCAAAACTGTTTTTACGTGTTTAGTCCCGCAGAGTGACAGACCACATTCATATGCCAATGAACCCTGAAACGCCTCCTTGTCCTCCACATGCTCAGGGGAAACCCACAGGCGAATCCAATGAAGGAAATCTTTTAATTCTAATTTGTCAGCTATATTTATGAGGTTCTTTCAATTTGCAAAGAGGTATTTTGAGTAAATTTAAGACTCCTTTCAAGACTTTATGTTCTTTAACTGACAAATGTACTAGCTTATGGAAACCCCATACCTGTGGACATATAATGTAACACCTTTTGCCCGTAGTTTATAGTTCTCCAAAGATGGGGTAAATGCCCCATTAGAGTGTGTATGTGCAAATTCAAATTTCACAATGGCATTGCCAACTCTTTCTAGAGTGAGTTTCGATTTTTCAAGTAGATCGGCCCACTTACAATTGCTCATGTACCTTATTCCTAAGCAATCATACTTTGTGACTTTCTCTGTTATTAAATCATCCAAAGATAGTGTCAAACTGTGGGATTTAATTTGTGAGGGATGGAAGATCATTACTTTGGTCTTCTCTAGATGTACTTCAAGGCCACTACATTTACGGCATTCATTGAAAGCTGTAAGCTGTGTCTTTAAACCCATGGGGTTGTTGAAATCAATATGGCACATTGAGAGTAATAGGGGGATCTTATTGACACGTAAGCTTGGGGCAGCGGTGAGGGTTCTGATATTCTGTCTATTAAGCTATAAATACAGGTGAAAATAGAGTGGGGCAATACACAACCCTCCCTAACATCCTTCTGTGTTTGAATGGATGAGGTTAATCCCCCTATTAGGCTCCAGCGTAAAGCCCCATCGCTATTGTTATACAGACTGTAAATCAATTTTTGGAGGTAGTGTGGTGTGGCTTTATTAATCAAGGTGTCCCACAATTTACCTTGTGGCATTCCATCAAATTCAGTCTTCAAATTGATGACGACCACATATAGACATGCCTCGTCAATCATGCTTAGGTCTCTTTGGAAGCCTGCATGAGGATGTTTTATTACTTCACTGTCCTCCACCCACTTTAATAATCTCACAAGCATCTATATCCTGTGCTTAAAAGTGACATTGGACAATAGTTGGCCGGATCGTCATGTTCTCCTTATTATATAATGGTACAATGTCCCTTTTGTCCAGGAATATGGCACAACTGACTCAAATGGAATGGTATTGAAAAGGAGATAAAAATAAAAATGGGTTTTCAGATAGTCTCTGCCTTAAATACATCTTCTGGAACTTTATCCAGGCCTGAAGCCTTGTTGCTCTTTTGGCACACAATCGCACGTCAAACTTTCTCAACTGTAAACATTTTTGTTTGAGGGAAGTCCAAACTCTTCATGTTAGTGTCCCTACCTATAACCATTGGAATATCTCTAATTTCTGTGTACAGGATTTGGAAGTGGTTACACCAGATGCCCTCACTGAAGCTTTCATGGATAGCATTTGTGATTTCCACATTCCCCAGAATAACCAGTTTACAGAATTGTGTGCTGTTTTTATTTGGCATAGCCTCGATTAAGGTCCTCCACTTTCCCACTGTAAACGTTCTCTTCGTAGCTATCAGGTCTTTATAATATGCCTAGATTATAGGAGGTATCCCTGTCAATAGCTTCAATGCTCTTGCCACATGCTGAGTTATTCTTTGAAACAGCTTAGAGGATGGACAATTAAAGATTATATTACACCTGCAGTTTTTGTTACAAGGGGATACATTTCTCTTACAACATCATCATATAATTTCAAAATGTCACTATTGGTTAGCTCTTCCTTGCAGACAAATATGTTACGAGAATCCAAAATCAAACTATATAAAACAGGTAGCACCTTATTCCCCTCAAGGTCGGCCCATTTATTTGTATGTTTTACGTGTCTTCCGATCACAATATCTGAATTTCTAAAAGTATCTTCGGCACTATTCGAAGACCATAATGCAAATCTGAGCATCACACTAAGTGGTTTCTGGCTTCCTTCAATGCAATTCAGCTCCCTAAACCTCTTAACTAAGTGACAATCACTAATGGATACAAGTACAAAATCTATATGTCTACGTTTATTGCCAGATATAAATGTAGGCCTATCCGGCTGATCTCTTGTCACCATCCCATTACATGCTCTTAAATGTAAATTGTATAGAATGGGGTCACACCAAGAGCATGTTTATGGGCACATTATGGAGATTTTGTCATCTGTTCTGGTATATCCATGCTGTTTCGTCTTCCACCAAAATCCCCATTAATGACTCCATGGGCTCCAATTGCAGCATAAAGTGAGCTCTTCTTATATGATAACTCTTCTAGGAAGCAAAACAAGTTTTCACTAAGTGGATTGTATCCAGCCCATTGTTTTCATTAGACTGATTGTGAATACTGAAGAGTATTACGAAATCACATATGCCCCCTTGACCCTGTATCAAATGTCTTAGTCTTCCAATTCAAACATGAATTCAACCCATGTCAGGAGGCCAAAAATATGTCATGGTATTGTCCCTGTGTGGAAAAGGCATAGCCTTGGATGTACACCTCAGATAGTCCCTTCACTTTGCATGAAATGACACTTTTCGTTGTCTTGATTATTTTTATATAGCCCGGCTACACTCCATGATAATATCCTTAAATCCTTTCCTCTGTTCTCAGTTTCTATAAGGGGGACAATTGAGACAGCAATAAAATATTCCTTAGTCAATGTACCCCTTCCAATACCTCTTCTCTTGACAATATTTCTGGCCTTTATTACTCAACTGTTGTCTCCAGAGTCCTGTCTTGGACTGAATTGCAATACTTGCTAGGGGCACACTGTCATTCAGTCTCTCATACCTTCATTTAGATTTTGTATTAATGGTTGTTGTCACAGCTCTTGCACGGGGATATGCTTTCATTGTAATGCTTGAGCCTGGAGTAGATAGGTTCTATACTTGATTGCCAACAGGCCTGTACCAACATGTAATCCCTCTGTAATCCCTCAGTTCTAGGACAAAGGAATCTCAGACTGGACCAGACGACATAGCTGTTCTGGTGCATCGTAAAATACCTTCTTGGATCGCTGAATAACATCCTTTGATATGTCTTAAACAATCAATGGATTTATTGGGTAATGCATCGCTTCCTTCTCAACCCCCATTTGCTAAACTAGGAAACATGTTCAGATAAACTGCCTTCTTGTCCGATCTACTATGCTGCCGGCTATTCAAGGCCTCATAATCTCTATCCACCATCAGGTCTTTTGTTTAAAGCACCCCTTATCACCTCACGTATGGGGTCCTTTGTAATTTGATGCTTTGCATTGACTCTAATAGAGCTTGCGCAGATGGAATGTCAGCTGTAATTCTTCTATCGTTTTCAGTGCATGGCACTGCCTTATATTTCTGTCCCAATCAAGGTACTTTATCCAGGGTTTTAGGGGGCATTGTTGTGCCCTCAGTGGAAATATCCCTTAATGATGCTTCCTTCACTCTGAGTGTTGACATTTCCCTAGCTTTACTCCACTCCTAATCGCCCCTATACTGTTACCTTTAGCAATCCTCTTTTTTAAATAACTCACTTCCTCAGTAATTGTGTTCATCATCTCTTTTACAATTCCAAATTCCAATAAGATATTCTTACAGCCAGATAATGTTATGACTGGTGCACTGAAAGTCTCTTGGGCCCCATCCCTATTCACCATGCACTGGATGTTGTAAGTGATTTCAATCTGGCAAACACCCAAGTCTCGCCCAGCATGTATTGCGCAAATGAAACCCTTATTTATTTGTATCTATAATTTCAATATTCTGAATGATATACCACTCATATCACACCCATCTCCTGAGACCCCCCGGTCACACTGAATCAGGAATCAGGCTAGTTTGCAAAGGTAAATATTTATTTAATTATTTGGAATTTAAATCACAATATATTTAATAGGTATCAACAATCACCAATGGGGTGACAGTACACTGAATAAAGTATTTAATGCACTGGGAATCAGGTGATAAACACAAAAAGAATGCAGCACAGAAAATAATGGTTTGGTTTGGAACAGACAGCGCTATGGTTAGAGGTTCCCCCTGCAACACCCCTCAACCCACGAATAGGCAATTCAAATAGATGTGAGGAGAGAGAAGGTACCCAGGACTAACACAGATCATACAGAATATCACTCCCATGTTCCCCCCTTAAACACAAGAGAAAAACAGATTTGACTTTTCAACTGTCAGCATGGCTTTGAAATTGGCTGAGAAAAAACACCACATGTGGTCAAATGTGATCACAAAGGCTTAAATTATTATACATTTCTATGGGAGCCGTTTTTAATAGATGCAAGCAAACACAAGCAATGATTTAATGAAAAGAAAACATTTGAAATCTCAAAGACAAAGTTGGAAATAATTTAAAGCTAATTCACATGTGTAAAACTCTTCAAAATGTCAATTCGTGGCAAACTTTTCCTTATGCGATTTTTGATATAACGGGTCAATCACACTGTTTAGCACTGCGGTTTGGGGTTGTAGAGATAGCTAAGGATGTTAGCAAGTGGGAGTTGTAATTTTGCTTCTATCTTAAAAACTGAGAGAGTTATAGAGGTTTTAGTGAGAGGTGTTTTTCGAAAATAAAGACACACATTTTGGAGAAGAACTTCAGTTTGGAATCAGAAAATATGGCTTATGCTTTTACTCAAGGCTAGAGTGTTTGGGCTAGGCAACCAAGTCGGGACAAAGTAAGCTCTGAGACTGATTCATGACTTCAGTAACAGATCCCCATCACCTTCCCCGGCAGCACCAGCCCAAACACTCAAAGTGGTATATATGGAACACAGTTACACAAATAAGATGACTATGAAAATGGCGCTTTAGCAACTAGACATAATAAGATAGCACTAAAGATTTTGACACTGTTACTGGTTATGAAAGTAGGGAGAGTTCAAAGGTTAGACTGGAACAGGATAATGCAAGGTATACAATAGTTCTCTAGCATCCTATTAATACACACAATCCACTGGGATTTAAGGTTTTTGACAGTCACGGTTCTGGTCAATGGATTACGTCTATCAAGGAGGGACATCACATCAGGCGCAGAACTGGATCAGCTAGGCCGGTCGCTGGAACTCCACAGGATCTGCCCTTCTTGTTTCTGGGTATTTCAAATCAGTGGGATAGCGAGTTCCTCAGGCAAGCCTTATGGTAGCAAGCCAGATGGTTTCAGGATGCTAGTTCAGGATGCTTTCCCACACCCCAGCGCTACAATGGGTTGCGAGAATAAGTTTGAGGATTGAGGCCTTGCTGAAAATGGTTCACCTACTGGTTGGCAAGATTCTTGGCATCTGGATCTGGAAGGATGTTAAAGGCTGGATGTTGAATGCTGGAACAAAGTGCTTAGCTGTAATCAGAAGAGAGAGTGAGCGTTTATGTGTTGTCAGCTGTCTCTCTTTATCCTTTCAAATGAAATCATGAAAAATGTTCTATGGGCCGGCTTAACTAAACCTGCCCCTGTGAAATGGGATTGAATCAGAGCCTCATCTCCGCCTTGTATCTGAGTGATTGGATCAAGGACGGATGATGTCACATTTATGGTTTGGCTTTTACAGTCCTTAGAAACCTCCCCTAGCCACTAATATGAAAATCGAATTTTGTCCTAAATACATATTTACACATTGGTAACCTCTACAAAAATCACACACAAAGATTCCATATATAATGTAGTATCTGTTCATCAAAATCAAGCAGCTGTGAGACCTCGTTTCACATTTCTGCAGAATTCATTCTATTTCGCCATGAACACAATTTCCAATTTTTTGCCAAATTTCCACAAATATGCATGTTTACCCTACGAATGTGTGTGCAAAGTTTAACAACTCTAGCATAAACACAGTTCACATAAAAACACATATATTGCCATTTCTGTTCCGAATATGTTACACAATTCCACTACATCTTTAAATGTAAATCCAAAATTTTGACTAACAAATCTGTCCTTTTTATATTTTTCACCATTTCTGATAACAAGTTATAAGTCTCTAAAGAAATGTTCATTATATATTCTTAGCAGCAAATGGTCATCCTTTTGTCTGACTCTGGAGCAAGGAGTAGCCCCCACCTTTGCTGGATTTCCTTCTAGGAGCAGTTTACAACCTTTTCACATGTCCATTTCCTGGCCTGGAGGATCTGCCATTGTTCATTCCTTGGTTGTAGACAAAATCTGGCCTAACCCACAATTATCATATGTCAGTGAGTTTCTCCTGAGAGGATTTCCCTCCCCTTGGGGGAAACCTGTTTTTCCACTTCTTGCAGGCCCAGCCAGGCTAATTTATACTTAATTTATTGACTCAAAATCCAGCAGAAACCAAACTTGTTCCATCAAATGACATACATAAATTACATTCTTAGCTTTAAACCTGTGGAATCAAAAACAACTGAGATCTGTATTCCTTTTAGCACCAATCCTTTTATGTTTGCTAATCTGACAGACTTTTAGTTTAGATAACTTTGAAGTTGCATCAGGAGAGCCCATCTGACAGGGCTGTCATTCACAGATAATCCAGTTTTTCTGAGAAATGTTTTGCACTTCACATTTTAGGACTTTGTACATTCACAGTTCTTCGTTAGATGAAATGAATGTTAGTGCCAAGCAACATTGTGGGTGTTGAAACAGTATTATGTACAGGCCTTTTGGAGTTTTCACAGCAAAATAAATGTCATTTACAGGCACATTTTGGAGTTTTACTTGCAAAGTGCTGCTTCTCCCTCTGTACTCTATGTTTGCTTGTCATGGAGCACACTGGCACTTTTTCTGCAGCGTGTGCTCTATTCCACCATCCATGCACCATGGGTGACAGGTTGTGCAGCCATCTTTTTGTGTGTTGGAAAAGGAGGTTTTGAAGGTTTTGGCGCACACAAGAGTTTTGCCGCCATTGTTGCTGTTTCCTGCACCATAAATATCAGAGTGATGCCGCATAGTATAGCAAAGTGGGTCAATACATCCCACAATGTATGCAGGCATGCCAGGACCCAATGGTCCACCAGGGGCTCTTTCTACATTAACATGGAAGTGATCTGGATCCTTTTCTACTAGTAGCGAGTTCATGTCAATTGGGTCAATAGTGACCATACAGTTACTCAGTACACCAAATCAATTAGAAGTAGGGATGGTAGTGGATATCACTATTACAGTATGGGACTGTTTTATATCAGGGATCTTTCTAGCCTCGCAGTCTTCACCTAAGGTATCACAGTCACAAGGAAAAAGGAGTGGCTGGCATTTCTAAATCATAGAATTACCCTTTTTGATCATTACTGTGAATTTCAGCCTCGTATGCTCTAATTTCTGTCACTCTACCTTTCCACCGATTCATCAATACTTGTTTAATTTATTAACCAACTTAAACCCTTACTCCTTTAAAGGTGTCATTACAAATCTAATCCTTGTCATCAATCTAAATCAAGCATTCCTCTATTACTCAATTCATGTTATCCTGGTGGTAACTCAATGTTTTGCCATTAAATGAGTGCAAACACTCTCAATGTCATTAATTAACTAATTAGACTTGTTATGTTATGTTACTTTGCATTTATATAGCTCCTTATGTACCATTGGTATGATCTCAAGGCACAGGTTGGTTGAACGCCCTCGGGAACCGTAGTTCAAGTCAGTAGAGAGAGAGAGAGAGAGTCATATGTGCGCAGCAGGTGTGGTACTCGTATGATAGCTGCTTCTTAGTGGTAGGTGTGGTGGTTGGGAGAAGAATGAATTTAGTGCACTGGGAATCAGGTGATGAACACAAAAAGAATGCAGCACAGAAAATAATGGTTTGGCTTGGAACAAGGTGCGTGTGAACACCAGATATGTGCGCAGCAGGTGTGGTACTTGTATGATAGCTGCTTCTTAGCGGTAGGTGTGGTGGTTGGGAGAATAATGTATTTAATGCACTGAGAATCAGGTGATGAACACAAAAAGAATGCAGCACAGAAAATAATGGTTTGGTTTGGAACAGATAGCGCTATGGTTCGTTCTGGCAGGGTGATACCAGACTGATTCTGGCTGTGTTAGGCCTGAGGAGAACGCCTAGGCTGGCGGGTGTGCAGCCAGCTGTTTTTAGTTAGGATGATGGGGAGTATGTGGCCGGTGTTGGTATGAGAACAGCTATACCGAATGTGTCATAGTATTGCTGTGTTCTAGTTGAGTGGTGGTGTATAGAAGAGAGTAAGCGTGGTGATGTGATATGGTGGTTTTCAGTAGGTGCTTGAGATCACACATCTGAACCATTTATTCTATCTGTTTTATTCACTCAGTCTGTTCAGTCAGCTCCATCCGTTGAGTTCACGCCAACCGTAGTGACTACTCCATGCATTCATGCACTTCAACTGTTCCATGCACTTCAACCGTTCCATGCATTCCAACCGTTGCATGCACTCCAACCGTTCCATGCACCCCAACCGTTTCATGCACTTCAACCGTTCCATGCACTCCAACAATTTTTGCACAAAGTCTAATCCGTGCCCTCTATCTGTTCCATGCATTCCATCTATTGCATGTACTCCCTCAGTTCTATGCACGCCATCTGTTCAATCAGTTCCATGCATTCCTTCTGATCCATGCACTTCGTCTGATCCATGCATTCCTTCCGTTCCAACTACTTCATCCATTCCACCGTCTTCATCCATTCCACCCACTTCATCTGTTCCATCCACTTCATCCGTTCCACTCATTTCATCTGTTCCATCTGCTTCATCCTTTCCACACACTTCATCCTTTCCACACACTTCATCCTTTCTACACACTTCATCCTTTACACACACTTCATCCTTTCCACACACTTAATCCTTTCCACACACTTCATCCTTTCCAACACTTCAGCCGCTCCACACACTTCATCCTTTCCACACACTTCATCCTTTACACACACTTCATCCTTTCCACACACTTCATCCTTTACACACACTTCGTCCTTTCCACACACTTCATCCTTTCCACACATGTCGTCCTTTCCACACACTGTGTTCTTTCCACATACGTCATCCTTTCCACACATTTCATCCGCTCCACACACTTTATCCATTCAACACACTTTATCTGCTCCACACTCTTCATCCGCTCCACACTTACGTCATCCTTTCCACACATTTCATCTGCTCCACACATTTATCTGCCCCACACACTTTATCTGCTCCACACTCTTCATCTGCTCCACACTCTTCATCCGCTCTACATTCTTCATCCGCTCTGCACTCTTCATCCGCTACACACTCTTCATCCGCTCCACACTCTTCATCCGTTCCACACTCTTCATCCGCTCCACACTCTTCATCCGTTCCACCCACTTCATCCGTTGCACCCACTTCATCCGTCGCACGCACTCCATCAGTCCCATACACTCCAACCGTCCCATGCACTCTATCTGTCCCATGCACTCCATCCGTCCCATGCACTCCATCTGTCCCATGCACTCCATCTGTCCCATGCACTCCATCTGTCCCATGCACTCCATCCGTCCCATGCACTCCATCTGTCCCATGCACTGATCCATGTCATGCACTTGATTCATCTATTCCATTTGTTCCATTCATTCCATGCACTCTGTCATTCCATGCCATCTATCCATTCCATGCACTCTATCTATTCCGTGCACTCCATCCGTATCATTAACTCATCCTTTCCCTCCTCTCATCCACCTTATTCCTCTAGTCCACTTTATTCCTCTCGTCTACTTCATTCCTCTCATCCACTTCATTTATTTCATCCATTTCCTTAATTTCATCCACTTCACTGCTTTCATCCAGTTTATTCCTTTTATCCACTTCACTACTTTCATCCACTTCACTCGTTCTATTCAGTTTATCTGTTTTAATTTACATTAGCGGGTATTAGTTTTTTGATTTCTCACTTGGATCATAATGCTGGATTGTTATTTATGATATAGCAGCTTTGGGCTAAGATCATTGATTGCTGTTATCCAGCTTGAGTTAAGAGTCGATTTTAGGGGAAGCCATGTTTTCAGTAATTTGCAGCAAGACATGAGGTCCTCGGTGAGTCGGATGTGGGGTGGAAGTGCGTTCCACAGAGTGGGGCCCAGGGCTGAGAATGATGATCCACCTAACCTGACTGAGTTGGTTTTTGGTATGACTAGGAGGCCGGCAGAGCTTGATCTTAGAGTGAGTGGAGGATGGTAGGGTTTTAGTTTGTCTTGAAGATATTGAGGTCCGGTTTTATGCATTGCTCAGTGAGAGATGCATAAGGTTTTGAAGGTCACCCTTCGGGCAACCAGAAGCCAGTGTAGAGTTTTGAGGGCTGGGGAGATGTGATCTCTTGGGCCAAGTGCTAGCAGCAATTTGGCTGCAGCGTTTTGTGATCTTTGTAGTTTAGTCAGTTGGTACGCGTGGACGCCAAGGTAGAGGGGGTTTGCATAGTCCAGTCTTGACATAACAATTGATTGGACCGCGGAGAGTCTATTGGGAAAGGAGAGGTATGGAAAAATGTGCCTAAGAGTTTTAAGGTGGTAGTGGCAGGACTTGGACGTTGTTGACTTGGAGCGAGAGGGTGAGGTCTGAGTCTAGGATGCATCCAAGGTTTTTTACTGAATTTGAGGGTGTCGGCGAATTGCCCATGGCAGATAGCCAGGGTAGCGGGTGCAGAAGAACTTTGGTGTGCCACATACCATGATTTCAGTTTGGGAGGGGTTTAGCAAGAGGTGGTTTGTGGTCATCCAGTGATCTATGTCGAGGAGACAGGAAGCAAGGTCGGGTTGGCAGTTGGGTTTTGAATTCAGGAGTTTTAGAATTAGTTGTGTGTCATCGGCGTGGTTGTAGCACAGGATATTCGTGGGAGGGGAGTGGATTATTCGTGGGAGGGTGGACATATAGAGGTTAAACAGGAGGGCTGATAGGCATGCTCCTTGTGGAACTCCAGTGTTGACTGGTCGGGCGTGGGAAGCATAGGTGGAGAGTAGGGTTATTTGGTTCCTATTGTCGAGGAAGGATGCTATCCATTTGAGAGCGTTTCCATGGATTCCCAGGGAGTGGAGGCGGCCAAGGAGGATTGAGTGGTTGATTGTGTCGAAGGTGGCGGATAGGTCAAGAAGGATTTATGCGGCGCATCACGCAGAATCAGCAGTGTTTATAAGGTCATCCCAGATTGAGGTTAGGGTGGTTTTGGTTCCATGTCAGGCTCTGAAACCTGATTGAGCGGGGTATAGGAGATTGTTGGCTTCGATAAAGGCATTTAGTTGGGAGTAGGTGGTTCGGTCAATGAGTTTGGCAAGGAACCTGGTGTTTGAGATGGGCCGTAGTTTTTGGGCTCGAGAGGGCTGAGGGAAGGTTTTTTTAGAAGAGGCTTGGCAAGAACAGTTCTGAACGCGTCGGGAAAATTTCCTGAGGAGAGGGAGTCGTTTATGATGGTTCTTGCGTGTTCTCCTGCGCAGGTAGATGCAAATATTTCTTTGAGGTTTGTGGCTGGGCAGGGGTCCAGTGGGGAGCCGGATGTTTTGCGGGCAGTGTGAAATTTGAGAAATTGGTCAGTTGATATTGGAATGAAGAAGTCGAAAGTCGGTTGGGTAGCGGTCGCAGACGGTGGGATGGCAGGTAGGGTGAGTGGATTGCGTGGTGGGTGTAACAGAGCTAGTTTGTTGGTTAGAGAGTTTGTTCTTTTGAGAGCTGTGGTGTAAAAGCGTAGGGAGAGTGAGTCGCACAGTGATTATGAGGGGGTGGGAAGGGTGTTGGTACTTGATGGTTTGGTGAATTTGGCGATGATTTTGTGAAGTTCTTTGCTGAGGTTTTTACATATTAGGATTCAGGAGTTGTAATGGGCTTTTTTAGCTTTCCGGATTTCGGCCTTGTAGTGGCGATGGTGCTGGGCCAAGGTGGATCTGCTCAGGGCTGTTTTGTCTTTCCGTCATTTGCGTTCTAGGGATTTATATAGTTGTTTAGTGGTCTTCAGTTCTGATGTGAACCATCTAGGAAAAAGGGCATGGTGAGCTGATGGTTTGCAAGAGAGGGTGAGCGGGATTAGTGAGGTGTTGAGCCATGAGTCAAAGGCGTCGGAGGTTAGTTGTTCATTGGGTAGGCGGGTAAGGGGAGAAGACTGAAGGAGTGCATCGGCTAGGTCGGGAAGGATTTTTAGTTTCTTCCAGCATTTGCGTGGATTCAGAGGTTCTGTTTCGGGTAAGGGGAGCGGGTTGGGTGAGCGAATGGTGAAGGAAACAATGAAGTGATCAGACCAGATGATAGGTGTGGGGGGTTTTAGATGTATCAGGTTGTGGGAGCTGAAGATGGCATCAAGTGTGTGTCCTTTATAGTGAGTCTGCCCGTTTATGTGGATATGGAGGTTAATCGTGTCTAGGCCGTCAACCAGAGAGTGGGTCATAGGGTTGGTGGGGATGTCAAGCCATATGATGAAATCTCCAAGAAGGGTGAGGGTGGGATGGTTTAGTAGGAGGGTGGCAATAGAGTTGCAGAGGTTGTTTGAGAATTGATTATCATAGCCATGGGGTCTGTAGATGATTAGGAAGCTGTGGGAGATCAAAGGGGGGGTGGGATAGTTTTACGAGGAGTGATTCTCAGGAAGGAATGGATGGCTGGTTGTCGATGATTGAAGCGTAGAAGTGAGACTTGAAGGCGATTGCTATTCCTTCTCCTCTAGAGGGACGGTTCAGTGGGATGAGGGAGTAGTCTGTGGGGAAGGCTTCATTGGCGATAGGGGCAAAGTCGTCAGAGAACCAAGTTTACGTGATAAAGACCATGTCCGTTTTGTCAGAGGCTAGGAGGTCAAAGATGCTGTGTCTGTTTTTTGCAACAGATCGGACATTCAAAAGGATGCAATTTACTTTGGTACAGGAGGATGATGAGGGAGTTGCAGAGGTGGGGGGTGGGAGGGGAGAGGGTGGAAAATGAGGAGCGAGAGGGGGTGGTTGGTGGTCGATGGGAAGAGTAGGCGGGCAGTTGAGTTGGTGGGTTTGGGGGGAGGGGTTGGACTGGTGTGACGGGTTAATTGGATTTGGGTCAGAGGATTTGAAGGTGGGGTGTGGGGGGTTAGGAGTTTCAGTTGTAGTCGGTGAGAATTCGAGGAAGAGGGGTTTCAGGTAGGGTGAGTCAGGGGGGAGGGTACTGATGATCGAGATTGGGAGGATGAGGGGGTGGGTCGAGACAGGAGTGGCGATGAGTACTGAGAGATTGAGGGAGACCAGGTACGTTTTCTCTTCAGTGTTTTTGTTGTGGTTGGCATGTGTGAGAGGGTAAGGGGTTCGGAGGGGGAAAGGGAAGTGGCTACTGTTCTTGCCAGGGCAAGGCGTGCAATTTTAGGGAGGGGAAGGAGTGGGGTCACAGGTGGATGATAGTGGGAGTTGATGGGGGGAGTGGGGGGTGGATGGTAGCGGGGATGGGTGTGCTTGGGACGCTAGGCATGCCGTTAGTCAGGGAGCGGGGGGAGCGGGGGGAGCGGGTATGATGATAGTAGGTGGGTGGGTGGAGGGGATGGGAGGAGCAGTGGTCTTACGATGGTTGGCTCGCCATCATGCCCCTCTGGCTTGGTGTTTGTATAGGGGATGGGTAGGGGATGTGGTGGAGGGCAGGATGGTTTGGGGAAGGGCGGGATGGGAGGTAGGGTGAGCTGGAGGGGAGGGAGACGCGAGGGGGTCATTTTCGGCAGACCTTGGTGGGTTGGGTGGACTCATGGTTTGGATTAGTTTGAACTGCGTTATAGTTGGCATTGGATGATTGTGTTCACACCTTCCCACTTCAACTATACCACCGGATGTTAATTGTACACACTTTCTATGATTAACTGTACTATGTCTGTACCACAGTGATTATTCGCACTTTCTAAGTTCAACTATATCACCGGGTGAGATTATTCATAGTTTCTAAATTCAACTATACCACCGGATGAGATTGTTCATAGTTTCTAAGTTAAACTAAATCACAGGGTGATATTATTCACATATCCTAAATTCAACTATACCATAGGTTGAGATTAATCACAGTTTTAAGATTCAATTTACCACAGGGTGAGATTAATCACAGTTTTAAAATTCAACTATACCACAGGGTGAGATTATTCACAGTTTCTAAGTTCAACTATATCACAGGGTTATATTATTCACAGTTTCTAAGTACAACTATACCGCAGGGTAAGATTATTCACCGTTTTCATGTTCACTATACCACAGGGTGAGATTATCACAGTTTCTAAATTCAACTATATCACAGTTTCTATTTAGACTTTCAGAATGCAACTAGACCACAGATATGCAAATAGGCCGATTTTCTAAGTGCAACTAAACCACGGATATGCTATTAGGCAGACTTTCTAAATGCAAATAAACCACGGATATTCAATTAGGCAGATTATCTGAGTGCAACTAAACCACAGATATACTATTAGTAGACTTTCTAAATGCAACTAAACCATCAATGTGTATTTAGGCAGACTTTCTAAATGCAACTAGACCACAGATATGCTATTAGGCAAACTTTCTAAATGAAACTAAACAACTGATAAGCTATTGGGTGGACTTTCTGAATTCTACTAGGCAACAGTTATGTATTAGGTAGATTTTCAAAATGCAACTACACCACAGATATGCTACTAGGCAGACTTTATGAATCCAACTAGCCACATATATGCTATTATGCAGACTTCTAAATGCAACTAGACCACAGATATGCTATTAGGCAGACTTTCTAAATGCAAACTACACCATAGATATGCTATTTGGTGGACTTTCTAAATGCAAACTAGACCACAGATATGCTATTATGCAGACTTTCTAAATGCAACTAACCCACAGATATGCTATTAGGTGGACTTTCTAAATGCAAACTACACCATAGATATGCTATTTGGTGGACTTTCTAAATGCAAACTAGACCACAGATATGCTATTATGCAGACTTTCTAAATGCAATTATACCACAGATATGGTATTCAGCATACTTTCGAAACGCAACTAGACCACAGATATGCTATTAGGCAGACTTTCTAAATGCAATTATACCATAGATATGTTATTCGGCACACTAGACCACATATATGCTATCAGGCAGATTTTCTAAATGCAATTATACCACAGATATGATATTCGGCACACTTTCTAAACGCAATTTCACCACAGATATGCTATTAGGTGGACTTTCTAAATGCAAACTAGACTACAGATATGCTATTAGGCAGACGTTCTAAATGCAACTACACCACAGATAAGCTATTAGGTGGACTTTGTAAATGCAAACTACACCACAGATATGCTATTAGTTTGCATTTATGCAGACGGCTGCCCTGGGAGGGTCAGTTTTGACTGAGTGAGTCAGCCAATCAGGGCGGTGGGGAGGCTAGTGGGGTGGCTACAGGGGAAGCGGAGGGGGATAGCGGGTGTTAGGCCCAGACACAGGACCAAGGAACCGATTAGAAGTGAGGTGGGTGGCTCGGGAGGCGAGAGGGGACAGGATGCAGAAGAGGGTGCAGGGAGCGAGGGCAAGAGGCAACCAGGGCTCAGGGCCAATAATAGTGGGCAAAATCAAATACAAATTAGGCACTTTCAGGCGCTCTCACTCACCGGGCTCCTGGGATGTTAAACATTTTGCAGGAATTACAACAGTAGGGTTTGTAGCTATGAATGGTAGGGTTGTCTGGCGTGAAGTAATTGCTTCAGCCCCACCCTTGCCACACTTAATTTTAGTTGGTGCGGTTGACATCCGGCTACTCGCTCCCCGCTTCTCCTGCGGATACCTGAATATACGATCCGGAGCCGCTTCTGTAGAAGCTGCCCTTTGCCTTGGGCCCTTCGCCACAGGGCTGCACGGGCAGAGGACTGCCCTAGGAGGGTCTATTAAGACCAGTGATCTGACCAATCAGAGAGCGTGGGCGGGTCAGGAGGCAGGAGGCAGACTAAGTCAGGAAGTGCGAGTGGGATTGAAGCTACGGGGATAGTGGGTCTCACAAGGGCACGGAGCCCAAATTTAAAACACAAGGATCACAAGAAAAACACCCTCAGCAGCGTGCAATATTCAAAACAGTGCTCAGCTCGAGATGTCGGCAAAAGTGATGAGCGCCAGGAGAAGCTCAGGCCTAGGCTATGGAACAGAGTGGATTGACCAACATGGGAGCGTGGGCAGTTTGGGAGGCGGGAGGCAGGCTAAGTCAGAAAGTGCAAGCGGGATTGCAGCTACGGGGATAGTGGGTCTCACAAGGGCACAGAGCCCGAATTTAAAACACAAGGGTCACAAGAAAAAACACCCTCAGCAGCGCGCACTATTGAAAACAGTGCTCACCTCGAGAGGTCGGCAAAAGTGACGAGCGCGAGGAGAAGCTCGTGCCTAGGCTATGGAACACAGTGGATTGACGAATCAGGGAGCGTATTGGAGGCAGGCTAAGTCAGGAAGTGAGAGCGGGATTGCAACTACAGGGATAGTGGGTCTCACAAGAGTATGGAGCCCGAATTTAAAAAATAAGTATTACAAGAAAAACACCCGGAGCAGCGCGCAATATTGAAAACAGTGCTCACCTCGAGATGTCGGCAAAAGTGTACAGGTTTCATCATTCCATTAGATCTCTTTACAATCGTATGTAGTAAAAAAGACGTGTGATTGCTTTCCTCTTTGCATCACACACTCAAGCTATTCTAATGAATCCTCAAATTTACAACTGTATATACTATACAACATTATACACATATCATCAACAAAGATAATCCAAAGTGTAAGGTTGTGTGCGAGCTGGATGATTACCTTAAAGCAAGTATATAGATTTCTAAAATCCACACAGGGACGTCATTTCACCAAAATGCCATGGGTAGCGGAAGTGACATCCCATGACCCTTGACCTCTGATGACATCACAGGATGTGATGTCATTTGACCCCACCTGAAGTGATATCGGAGAAGCGATGGAACATGACCTTTCACCCGTTGACAAAACAGGAAGTGGCATCACATAGCATTGTACACTACGAAAAATATGGTTAAGATATCACTATAATGTGATGTACATTTTATACAAGAATGGATCGCCATATGTATTGTTAAGATTAGTGTGTATAGGCCCATATTACCAAATTACTGTGAATGCAAGCAGACGTCCAGGACCAAATAATAATGATGTGTTATTATATAGCACTTACGCTTAAGCGCTTTATATAGAAATAATATACACCCAATATCACCCAACCTGTGTTGGTACTCATTTATCGATCTCAGAAGGATGAAAGGCTGAGTTGAGGCTTTTCAGAACAGACTAAACCAGTGACTCACCCCCTGAAGTGTGCCTGAAATAAACCTTTGATGAGTCTAGCAATTATTGTATAGAATTCCAGAAAGACAGATTATTTGGTATTCCTGTTCTTTCTTATTTAGAGTCAATGCTGAAAGTGTTAGATTTGTTAGACTTGTGGCACTCATGTGTTTATCTTTCTTCTTTTTTTAAGGGGCCTGAACAAGAAAGCCAGCCGCTCCAGAAGTAAACAGCCACATAGTGCTGGCCACAGCCCAGGAGCTTGCATTACAAACAAAACCCCCCAAAAAAACAAAAAAACATTTTTTTCCAGTTTTTTTCCAGTTTTTTTCCAGAGGTCGCACGGGACACCACAGAGGTCGCAGTTGCGACCTCTGGCGACCCCCAAATGATGTCACTGATTCCACAGTTATCTTAACATGTGCTTCAACACATCCACCCACATTTTATAAAATACTTATAAAAGATTTAAGATCCTGCACAAACCAAATGTCAATGATCATACGTATGTAATCAATCAGTCAAGTAACATTGACTATGTGGCACACAAAAACTGCTGTGCGTGAACTGCTCTCTCTTTTAATCCTTGCTCAAATTGTTCAATGATTGCAGCAGGGAAATTACCAGGGTGTGGAATGCCTGTCGCCTCTAAGAACAGCTGTCAGAGTCTGTTCCCCCCCCAATGGAAGCAACAGTGCATCAAAAGAAAATAGTTCTGCAATATTTCACTGTGGGCTTGCATTGGCCTGAAACTGTAATCCCATGCGGAGAGCAGGAAATGACACATAGAATGATGCTACAATGTTGTTAAGGTTGACACCCTCTACAGCCTCTGTGAGAGGGGTAGAGGAACTCTCCGGAAAGCGTAAGGGGGCACAAATGTCAGGCTCCCCCGACTCACCCGTAACTAACTCACAGCCAGTATAACTAGTTGTAAAGCGCACACAGTGTAGGAAATATGGCCCACATATGGCCCACACATTTCTTTAATCCTGGCTGGTTCTGAAAGCATTTAATTCATTGCAGTGAAGCTTCACAACCCTCTTAAAAATCTGAAAAGAAAAGGTTCCAATACGCATGCACTCTCTTAAAAATCTGAAAATAAAAAGTTATATGTACTCTCCTCCAAGTTTTAAGAATCTCATTTATTTTGAACTATATGGTT
The DNA here is from genome assembly GCF_040938575.1 of Ambystoma mexicanum. Lineage (NCBI taxonomy): Eukaryota > Metazoa > Chordata > Amphibia > Caudata > Ambystomatidae > Ambystoma > Ambystoma mexicanum. Next base: position 1,445,243,278 of record NC_090934.1, on the reverse strand, counting down.
GTAATACATTATCAGTGCTTTTGCACAGACAAGTGAGTGACTTTTACTTTTGTGTTTTCATGTTTAATTTCACCCTTGAATACCAAAGAAATCAATTAATCCTCAGTTGCAGAAATATGTTTCAGAAACATATATGGCACATACATTGATGTTCCATATTTGATGTGATGACATCAAATGAGTGCACATTTTTCAAAAGACATAATTTCAATCTGTATTAGTGTGTAGCAGCATAACCAATTTTAGTTAATTTCAATATTATAATTGTACATTATTTGGAACTTGAAACAATGTTATGCTTTCAATTTTGTCTCATCCGCACACTATTCTTCAATGGATTTCAGTTAGGTATTCGTTATCCATCTCACGTGTCCAATAATAATTTGTCAAACCACTAGAGCCAACGCATGTTTCGCCTGTACAAGGCTTTTTCAAGGCTATATTGAGTATTGTACTTTTTTCTGTGAATGTGTTATTTAAATGCATAACTGTTCGAAACTGATACTGATGCCTCTAATCTAATCTGCACATGATATGATATGATATGATATGATATGGCATTCATAACGCGCCTGTACACAAGTGTTTCTAGGTGCCAAAAGGGAGGGAGGACATAGGGAAGACAAGAGAAACGATCCGACTATACCTTCTGTCATTCGGATCGTGCAAGTACAATAGCAAGAAGTGCAAAGGAGGAAGTGCAATCGGGGCATGGCTCAGAGTAAGTGCAGTCAGAGCAACAGGCCTCTGGGTAAGTGCAAGGAAGCAGGGGGCTGTAGGGGTTACAGTTACAGCTCCAAGTGTGCAGTAGGTCAGGAGGCAGTGCAAATAAGACTCGTCGTAGAGGAGCCTGATACACAGTGAGACTCTGAGGGAACCAAGCAACCAGTCGACGCAGCAACAGGTAAGTTAGCATGGGAGCGAGCGTGAGAAGGCAGAGGAGAAACGGAAGGTCTTCGGCTGCTTCTGGAATGTCAGGTGATCCGACTCAAGTCTGAGAGGGGCAGGGAGGCCGTTCAAGAGGCAGGCACTTGCAGAGGAGAGAGCAACAGTGCACCAAAAGAAAATCGTTCAACGATATTTCACTGTGGGCTTCCATTGGCCTGATTGGGAGATGGTAATAAATCCAATATATGGGAAACTGTAATCCCATGCGGAGAGCAGGAAGCGACACATAGAATGATGCTACAATGTTGTGAAGGTTGACACCCTCTACAGCCTCTGTGAGATGGGAGAGGGCTAGAGGAACTCCCCGGAAAGCTTAAGTGGCCAGCAAAGTCAGTCGCCCCTGACTCACTCGTAACTGATTCACAACCAGTATAACCAGTTGTAAAGCACACATAGTGCAGGAAATATGGCCCACACATTTCTTTAATCCTGGCTGGTTCTGAAAGCATTTAATTAATTGCAGTAAAGCTTCACCACTCTCTTAAAAATCTGAAAAGAAAAGGTTCCAATATTCCTGCCATTTCCTCCTGGTTTTAAGAATGTCATTTATTTTGTGCGCTTGTGTTTGCACGTTTAATTTCACCCTTGAACACCAAAGAAATCAATTAAATCTCAATTTCAGAAATATTTTCAGAAACATATATGACACATATGTTGATTCTCCAGATATGATGTGATGACATCAAAGGAGTGTACATTTTTCAAAAGACATAGTGCCTCATTACACGGATGGCGGAGAACCATGGTGCTATTAGCGCCATGGTTCATTCCGGTAAAATACCGGCACCGCCTTGGCGGAAAGGGGAATTACCGCCCCATTCCAAGGTTGGCAGGGCGGTAATTCCCGCTTCCACCATTGCCCTTCCCCATTCCCATTTTTGGCCCATAGGGCTCAATGGGAATGGGGAAGGCGCTAATACGGTACCGCAAATTGCGGTACCGTAATTAGCTCCCTGGGTCCCTTTGCAGGTTGGTTTTTAACGCCTGCAAAAAGCAGGCGTTAAATCCCCCAACCTGCAAAGGGACCTCGTAGTAAGGCGGTAAGGATTTACCGGTACCGGTATTTTACCGGTACCGGTAAATCCTTACCGCCATCCGTGTAATGAGGCCCATAATTTCAATCTGTATTTGCGTGCAACAACATAACCAATTTTAGTTCATTTCAACATTATAATTGGAAATTATTTGGAACGTGAAACAATGTTATGCTTTCGATTTTGTCTCATCCGCACACTATTCTTCAATGGATTTCAGTTAGGTATTTGTTATCCATCTCACGTGTCCAATAATAATTTATCAAACCACTAGAGCCAACACATGTTTCGCCTGTCCAAGGCTTTTTCAAGGCTATATTGAGTATTGTACTTTTTTCTTTGAATGTTTATTTAAATGCATAGCTGTTTGAAACTGATACTGATGCCTCTAATCTAATCTGCACATGATATGTTATGATATGGCATTTATAACGCGCCTGTACACAAGTGTTTCTAGGTGCCAAAAGGGAGGGAGGACATAGGGAGGACAAGACAAACGATCCGACTATACCTTCTGTCATTCGGATCGTGCAAGTACAACAGCAAGAAGTGCAAAGAGGGAATTGCAATCGGGGCATGGCTCAGAGTAAGTGCAGTCAGAGCAACAGGCCTCTGGGTAAGTGCAAGGAAGAAGGGGGCTGTAGGGGTCACAGTTACAGCTCCAAGTGTGCAGTAGGTTAGGATGCAGTGCAAAGAAGACAGGTCGTAGAGGCGCCTGATACCCAGTGAGACTCTGAGGGAACCAAGCAACCAGTCGGCGCAGCAACAGGTAAGTTAGCATGGGAGCAAGAGTGAGAAGGCAGAGGAGAAAAGGAAGGTCTTCGGCTGCTTCTGGAATGTCAGGTGATCCGACTCAAGTCTGAGAGGGGCAGGGAGGCTGTTCCAGAGGCAGGCACTTGCAGAGGAGAGAGCAACAGTGCACCAAAAGAAAATCTTTACGCAATATTTCACTGTGGGCTTGCATTGGCCTGATTGGGAGATGGTAATAACTCCAGTTTACGGGAAACTGTAATCCCATGCGGAGAGCAGGAAATGACACATAGAATGATGCTACAATGTTGTGAAGGTTGACACCCTCTACAACCTCTGTGAGATGGGAGAGGGGTAGAGGAACTTCCCGGAAAGCTTAAGTGGCCAGCAAAGTCAGTCTCCCCCGACTCACCCGTAACTAACTCACAGCCAGTGTAACCAGTTGTAAAGCACACACAGTGCAGTAAATATGGCCCACACATTTCTTTAATTCTGGCTAGTTCTGAAAGCATTTAATTCATTGAAGTAAAGCTTCACCACCCTCTTAAAAATCTGAAAAGAAAAGGTTGCAAAAGTCATGCACTCTGTTAAAAATCTGAAAAGAAAAGGTTCCAATATTCATGCATTTTCCTCCTGGTTTTAAGAATCTCATTTATTTTGTGTGCTTGTGTTTTCATGTTTAATTTCACCCTTGAATACCAAAGAAATCAATTAAACTTCAATTGCAGTAATATTTTCAGAAACATATATGCCAAATATGTTGATTCTCCAGATATGTTGTGATGACATCAAATGAGTGCACACTTTTCAAAAGACATCATTTCAATCTGTATTTGTGTGTAGCAACAAACCAATTTTAGTTCATTTCAACATTATAATTGGAAATTATTTGGAACCTGAAACAATGTTATGCTTTCAATTTTGTCTCATCCGCACACTATTCTTCAATGGCTTTCAGTTAGGTATTTGTTATCCATCTCACGTGTCCAATAATAATTTATCAAACCACTAGAGCCAACACATGTTTCGCCTGTCCAAGGCTTTTTCAAGGCTATATTGAGTATTGTACTTTTTTCTTTGAATGTGTTATTTAAATGCATAGCTGTTCGAAACTGACACCGATGCCCCTAATCTAATATGCACATGATATGATATGGCATATATAATGCACCTGTACACAAGTGTTTCTAGGTGCCACAAATGAGGGAGGACATAGGGAGGACAAGACAAATGATCCGACTATGCCTTCTGTCATTCAGATCATGCAAGTACAACAGAAAGAAGTGCAAGGGGAAAGAAAGGTAAAGTGCAACGGGGCATGGCTCAGAGTAAGTGCAGCCAGAGCAACAGGGCTCTGGGTAAGTGCAAGGAAGCAGGGGGCTGTAGGTGTTACAGTAACAGCCCCAAGTGTGCAGTAGGCCAGGAGGCAGTGCAAAGAAGACTGGTCATGGAGGAGCCCGGTGCCCAGTGAGGGAACCAAGCAACCAGTCAGCTCAGCAACAGGTAAGTTAGCATGCGAGCGAGAGTGAGAAGGCAGAGGAGAAAAGGAAGGTCTTTTGCTGCTTCCGGAACTTCAGGTGGTCCCACTCAAGTCTGAGAGGGGCAGGGAGGCCGTTCCAGAGGCAAGCACCTGCAGAGGAGAGTGATCTACACCCACTCTCTGCATGAAGAAGCGTCTGAACCTCAGCGAGTTGGAAGAATCTGTGCGAAGGAAGGTATTTTGGAAGTTTAGAGTTGGATGTAGTGTGGGCCCCAGCCCCAGAAAGCCATGTAGATGATGCAGAGGGTCTTGACCTTGATCCTTGCAGCCACTGGGAGCCAGCGGAGAGATTTTAGAGCTGGAGAGATATGGTCCCTATGCACAGGGCCTAGGATATGTCTTGGAGTCCTGTTCTGGATTAGTTGAAGGGGGCAAAGAGTAGCGGTAGGCAGACTGAGAAAGAGGCTGTTGCAGTATTCCGGCCTGGAGAAAACCAGAGCTCTGGGGATAATGAGCTTCTGGGGGAAAGTGAGGAAATGTAGAATACCTCTGAGGAGGCGCAGCTGGAAGTGGGCCTTTATGGTAAGGTCTGTGATGTAAGGGGAGAAGGAGAGAGTGGACTCAAAGATGACACCAGGGCTTTTTGCCTCACAGCAAGGCAAGGGTAGAGGCACAAGGAGGGCAGCCAGAGTGAGAGAGGGAATGCAGCAGCAGATGTCCCAGTGAGCAGGATCTCTTTCTTACTGGCATTTAGGCAAAGAATGTTGGAGGTGCACCAATCCTGAATCACGGGAAGACAGTCAGGGATGAGCGAGGGTGGAGAGGAGGCTGAGGGAAGCCTGAAAGAGAGCTGAGTTACATCTGCATACCACTAAAAGTTACAAGAGAAGGTGGAGATCAGGTGGCCCCAAGGGGCCAGATAGAGATTGAAAAGGCAGGCTGAGAGGATAGAGCCCTGGGGGACATTACATGTGGAGAGAGAGGAAGTGGAGAGAAAGGGCCCAAGTTGGACCTGAGAGGACGGTCCATGAGGAAGAAGGTCAGCAACGCCATGGCCTGATCTGTGTTGCCACGGATCACATGGGGTGGGTTGATCAGTGTGGCATGATTGACCATGTCAAAAGCCGAGGAAAGGAGGATGAGGACCGAAGGAGTGACTAATCAAGCATATGGATTAAAAAAAACAGACTTTTTCAATGTGTACATTTGTGAGAAAATATCAAATTAAACATGTTGAAATGGATCCAGGGGACATAATGGAGGGAAGAAAAGGAGAAAACTTAAAAAAAACCTGTTTAGATATGTTGGTATGGTACAGACATAAAACAAAGAGTGTTCATTAATTGTGGGCAGAAATAAAGAAAATAACAAAATCTTTCTCCAGATATTGGACTTGGGAGCTTTACCGTCAACCTGATTAGGTGGTTTGAGAGCATTTATGAATGCTGTGTGTTCTCACAATCATGTGAAAAATTACATGAATAAAAAATAGATATTGTAGACCATTTTTTACTCACCAATCTTAAGTTATGGTTGGCGAAACCTCATCTTGTGTTCTAATGTTCAATTTGGTTGTGTTCCTGTTTGTTTGCAATTTTCATCTGCAGGTAAGAGACAAATATGTATAAAATACATTTCTATAAGGATTTACATAAAAAGAAACTCACTTATGGCTTTGGATATCATGGAAAGATGCCAGGTATTTTACTTGCAGTAAAAGGGTTTCAATTTCCCATACGTCTAGGGCATTTATTGGCACATACATTGCCTCATGCTCAATGGCGTCCATTAGTCAGTATCTATATACATCATACTGCATCTGATGTCAATGCGTATGTTGTCCCATTACGCATGTTGCCTCATACCATTTGTATGCCTTCCATGAGCCATCATTCTCAAATAACATCCCTAAGTACATAACATAATACAGCATGTAATGAAATGAGTGTCAATTACTGGGGTGAAATTAGATTCAGAAGAAACTACCACTATGTGACAAAACATTTAGGTGGTAATTCATAGAATTCGGCGCACAAGTGGCGCAGGCGGCTGGCGCACAGAGTGCACGTGCGGCAGTCTGTGACAGCCGCTTGCGCCAAAACCCATTCAGGCGCACAGCGTATTCATGGATTAATACATCCATAAGCAGCCGTGGAACAGAGTGGCGCAGTGACCCTGCAGCAGCACTAGTTACGCCCCCAACCCCGCCCTGTGTGCCAAAAACATCGCACAAATCCAATACATGGCGCAAAGGCCAGTGGACCAGCATAAAGCCCACCAACCATGAAAACGCATATAAAACTCCCCGCACACGCCCCAGAATACACGTACCCCGCTCGCGCCAGGCTCATCGCGTGTAAAACTCCCTGCGTACCCCTTGGAATACATGTACCGCGCTCGCACCAGGCCTATTGCGTGTAAAACTCCCTGCACACCCCTCGGAAGACACATACCCCGCTCGCGCCAGGCCTATCGTGTGTAAAACTCCCTGCGCACCCCTTGGAGTATTCTACGTACCCCGCTCACGCCAGGTAAATTTTGTGGAAAAAGTCCCCCCTGTGGTGTGGGCTGCCTGTGGGGCATGGCCAGGGTGGATGGGCTGCCTGTGGGGCATGGGGAGGGTGGATGGGCAGCCTGTGTGAATTTCGGGGGTGCGCAGGAAGTTTCACACGTGATAGGCCTTGGGCGAGTGTGGTATGTGTATTTCAGGGGTGCGCGGGAAGTTTCACACGCGATGCTCCAGGCAAGAGCGGGGTATGTGTATTTGGGGGGTATGTCGGGAGTTTCACATGCAATAGGCCCTGTGCGAGTGTGGTACGTGTATTTCGGGGGTGCACGGGAAGTTTCACACGTGATACTCCAGACGAGAGCGGGGTACATGTATTTGTGGGGTACGCGGGGAGTTTCATGCGCGATAGGCCCTGTGCGAGTGGGGTATGTATATTTCAGGCGTACGCAGGGAGTTTCACAAGCGATAGGGCCTGTGCGAGTGGGGTACGTGTATTTGGGGGGTACGCGGGGAGTTGCACATGTGATAGGCCCTGTGCGAATGGGGTACGTGTATTTGGCGGGTACGTGGGGAGTTTCACACACAATAGGCCTTGGTGAGCGTGATACGTGTATTTTGGAGGTGCGTGGGAAGTTTCACACACGATACTCCAGGCGAGAGCGGGGTATGTGTATTTGAGGTGTACTTGGGGAGTTTCACACACAATTTGGCATCGTGGGCCCTCCCAGGTGTGCAGTTTCCCCCCTCCCCATGCCCTACAGGCAGCCCACACCACAGGGGAGTACCGTACAACCCTCACCATGCCCTGCAGGCAGCCCACAAGGAACCATGCACTTGTGAGCAAACTTGTTAGCCCGGACTCATGTCCCCCACCCATCCACCCACCCCCAGTGACGGGCACCTGCCAACAGGCCCCGACTCATGTCCCCCTGCACCCCTACCCACCCAGCAGTGACGGGCACCTGCCAGCAGGCACTGACTCATGTCCCACCACCCACTCACCCACCCACCATTGACAGGCACCTGCCAGCAGGCCCCCGACTCATGTCCCCCTGCACCCCCACCCACCCAGCAGTGATGGGCAACTGCCAGCAGGCCCCGACTCATGTCCCCCCTCCCACTCACCCACTCACCATTGGTGGGCCCCTGCCAGCAGGCCCGACTCATGTCCCCCTCGTCCCCACCCACCCAGCAGTGACGGGCAGCTGCCAGCAGGCCCCGACTCATGTCCCCCTGCACCCCCACCCACCCAGCAGTGACAGGCACCTGCCAGCAGGCCCCGACTCATGTCCTCCTGCACCCCCACCCACCCAGTAGTGACGGGCACCTGCCAGCAGGCCCCGACTCATGTCTCCCCACCCGACACGTCATCACACTCCAGACCCATGGGCCTTATGGCCACCCAAATCCCACCCCAGGCCACCCCAGTCCAAACACCCCACATTTAATTCCCAAACTCATGATTGAAAATACATAACCAGCATGCCCATGAATACATGCCCCTCAGACCCACACAATGGTGACACATGACTATGAAAAACAACAATGTGACATGCACAAAACAAATGATAGAAGACCACACAAGTAAAGTATTGAAAAACAAGTATTGAAGATTCAAAGAAATCAATAAAACAAAATCACACAATAATGAAAAGAAATAATCCAAGTCCGGAACTCCAAAATTGATCCAAAAAAATAAATCCTGCAACCAATAAAATCCAAAGTAAAATGGCTCAGATGGGTCTGTCCATTAAAAAAAAAATCTAAGGGTCCATGAGCCCAACAATCCAAAGGAAACCTACAAAAAACCCTACCTAATAAAAAACTATATACAAAAAGGTGGGGCATAGTCCATGTGCCCCAAATGAAAGAAAAATAGAAAGGAAACCTAACACTAATGAACTATATGGCGGCGGGCAAGTCCTACGGCTCACTTTTTGATTTCCCAGGCCAGGGCATCATCGAACTCCTGTTCAACGTCCTGGAGGCAGGCCTGTTCTCTGGTCCCGAGGTCTCGCAGGGATAAAGCCATGTCCACCTCCAATTCCTTTTGAATTTCCTCAAGGTACTCAGCCCGCCTCAACGCCCTGCACATGGAGTTCTCTGCACTGACCATAGTGAGCCGTGCCGCTTCCGTTCCGCATCTATTTGCCCAACCTCTGCCACATGGAACACACTCCCAATCCAGGGTCCTCCTGCCCTCCGGCTGATGCCTGCCCCTCTGATGGCCCCGAGCCATCATTGCTCCCACCTTGAACCTGCAGTTGCTGTGCATGTGACCTGCCTGTTGATGTCTGCACGTCCTCCTCCTGCTGGGGTCCAGTTGTTGGGGTAGCCACCCCTGCTGGACCTCCAACTCCCGACTGTGGCAGGGATATGTCCTCCACCAGCCTGGCCGCTGGGTCAGAGGCAGCTCCACAGGGTGGCCAGGCGATACATGGCCAGGAAGATGGCACGGAGGACGACTGGCGCATAGGAGGTTCAGTTGAGGAGGGGGTCGTTAGAAGGTCCAGCACAAAGAGGAACCCAGCACCGGTGATCTCTCCTAGTCGGTGGACACGGTCAACGAGGCATCTGAAATAACATACAACGTCATCATGAGAACCCTGCATGTTATTCCGGATGCCAAGTTTAGGCAACGCCACCCCAGCCAGGACAGGCTCAACATGGTCCCGGATTGCCACGTCCGCAGGGAGAGGAAGGCCAGTTGTTGTTAGCGGATCCCCTCGCTGAAAACGGGTCTGGACGAAGGCATCCCTGCTGGTGCGGGATGATGCAGTCACAGGATCGGGGACAGGATTACACACAGGCACCTCCGCGGCCACCTGTGCTGCCTCCTAGCACCAGTGGAATCCCCCCCTCCAGACACAGTGTGTGGACCTTCCACGGCCTCCTCCTCAACCAAACCCCCCACCGACCTGGATGACTCCGTGCCATCTTCCTCCATAGGCCCCTGTCTCAGCTGCCCCTTCTGCTGCTGAGGAGTCCACCTCTGACCTCCACCTCTTGGACCTACCCTCGGCAGCTGCGGCCACGGACGCAGCACCAGACTCCTCACTCCCCGACGAGATGACAACATGGGAGGGGAGCTGGGCCTCGCGTCTCCGGCTGGTGGTGGGATCCCTGCCACTGTGCTCCACAGCACCGTCTCTGCCCTCTTCATCAGTTGACCATGCAGACAGGGAGAGACAGAACACAGGCATTGGGGCACTGTACAATGGTCTGATACACACATTACAGTTGCACATGAGTGGCAGCGTCAAACTTCACACATGGCATAACACTCCCCAACACATATATCATTTGAACCCACACACATGCGCAAATTCACAGGAATGTTGCAGCAGGCAGCACCATCCATACACATACAACAGCATGAGCATCCGAAGGTTAGCCTGACGTCACATGCAACACGGGGAGTACCAAACACATGCACACACGCCACCAGACATACATGCATCTGTACATCTCCACCACTTGTCGCAGTGAAATCATCGGCATCCATGTCACATCTGCCAATCAGCTTCCTACATATCGGTGTCACATGCATCCATGGTGTATCACAGTGGCACATATGTCAAATACACACACACACACACATGTACATTGTGCACATACATGAAGGTGGAACCAGCATCCATGTGTCACACCACAACCATGCCGCAGTACATACACAGAAACCTAAACATGTGTGCACCCACACATGCATTTGGGCACCATGCATTTGAACACATACACCATTGATGTGCCTCACACATGACTGGACTCACATGCAGCAGGCTCATGTCCCTGTACATACACATCCATACATGGGCCTTTCAAGGCATATGTCCAAACTGCACACTCCTGGCACACCTCAACATGGACAGCGTCCAATCAGTACGCCTGTACACTTACCGCTCGACTCCGGATGGGACTGCCTCTGAAGGACCTGGAGGTGGAGCGTTGTGCATATACGTTCCAGGACCCTCATCTGGTTGTTGGTAAGATGGTCCCGGCACCCCTCAGCTTCCGCTGCCTTCAAGAGGCGCCGGGTCTTGCTGAGGTTCCTGGACCTGAAGTCCTCCCAGCACTTCCGGACGTGTTGCATGTCGCGGGCTGCCACCCCCTCCATGGGGATGGCAGCCATGATGTCCTTCCAGATCCTCTTCCGTCCTTGTCGGAACGTGAACTTGCAAAGAGGGCAGCATAATGCCCCAGGACTTGCTCCACCAGGATGCCAACTTCATTGGCACTGAAGCTGGCAGCCCTCTGCCTTTCTGATGGGGGGTTGCCACTGGTGCCAGATGGTGTTGTGTCAGACATGGCAACCCCCGAGGCAGGTGTGGGTGGGCAACTGGGTCCTGGGACTGGGATGTGGAGCGATGGAATACCAGTCGGGAGTCTTCTGTTCCAGCAGGGGTGGTCACAGCAACTGGACCCCTGCAGATGGCTGATGTGCAGGCACCAAATAGCAGGGCACGTGGCCAGCAGGCAGGCAGGCAGCAGCAGATGTCAAGTGGGAGCGTGCTCGGGCCTCTCGGGGCTGCAAAATGGCCTTCTGGGCAGGAGTGTGGTCTTCCGTGTGTTGTCGCGTGGCCAGCTTGATACAGAGTGATTTGGCACGTGAAAAAACTGCACGTCAGCGTGTAATTCAAGGAAAGGCCGTTAGCGCGCCAGCACGTATGTGACGTGATACGCACGGGCGTTTCCCTCAGCACGGGTGCATCCGCACATGCAAAAAAAACATGTACGCATGTTAATGCATGTAATCCGAGGAAAGGGCCTAAGCACATAAGAGAAGTGACACGCATGGGCGTTTACCTCAGCACGGGTAAAGGTGAGCGGGGCCAGCAGTTCGCTGTACGTGCCTTTCGTGGAGACCGGCGTGTGTGTTGCTACTTCGTGTTGTTTCGCAGGGCATCACAACTTCACAGCAGATCAAGGACGTATCTCTTCTTTTGGCGGGGGTATTGGCTATGCGTGTTTTTCATTATCACACTAGTCTGATGGTGAGTCGCGCATGCTATTTTTCCCACTGCGGGTGCCCCTGTGTATCGTGTACCCATTTTCAAGGTCATAGTAGCCTGCGTGTCCCACGTGTATGTGTTTTTTGGGTCCCTGGGTGCCACCGCATACTGCAGGAGGTTAACTCCACACACGTGGGCTTCCGGGGGTTGCGTGCATGGTTTTACTGCAGTTTTAGGGTGCCTGAGCGTTGCGTGACCCATCACTTTATCACCGGGATCACATACAGCCTTGCAGGTGCAGGGGTGCTGTTAACATCTTGTATCCCACCCCCTTTACCGCAATTGCCCAGGACAATTGTTGTGTACACCTCCCATTGGCACTGCTACATCTGTGCCGGCACTACTACATCTGTGCCATGGCTGGGAGGCCACGAAAGGTGAGGGGTGCCTCAGCTTGGTGTAATCCACGTGGTAGGAATGGTCAGGGACGTGGCCGGGGTGACCAGGGAGTAGGGGGACTCCAGGGTGTCCAGGGTGGCTGCAAAGGGGGAAGAGCCAGGGGTGTGCCACTTCGGCACGATGTTGTGCCACGTGTTGGTGCAGTCATGCCACCACCCCCTGCAGCTCCGGGAGATGCAGTTCCTGCATCTGGCACTGGCGCCCATGTGACCCGGCAGTGCGTTTCATCAATTGCCACGGGCCCAAGGGTAGTGGTAGCTGCAGGTGCAGCTGTGGACACCACCACCCAGGCTCAGGGTCTGCCAGCGCAGGCTGTGTTGGCACCTGAAGAATCCCTGGAAGATTTCCAGGCAGTCAGGAGGCCCATCGTATGTACACGCAGGGCTGCCCTGACCGAGGCACGTGTCCCTGGGGCAGGAATGTCATCTGCTGCCCTGACCAGCCGGGTGTTGGAAAGTGCATGGGCAGATGCAGCCGACACCAACCCGGTTGTGAGTCTACCATCCAGGACAGTCCCGGTAAATGACCCTGGCAAAGCAGATGTTGCTGCGCAGGGTCCATTCCAGGGCACCCAGCAGCCACTGATGCAAGTCAGGGCTTCCGTCCTTGTTCCACCTGCCACTCCCTCGGTTCAATCCACTAGCGCCACTTCCCATAATGATCAGGGTGGCATTTGCCAGCCATGGTACGGACCACTGTCCAAGAGGAGGAAGGTTGCACCTGCAGTAGAGGCTGGGACCCCAGACACAGCTCTGGCCTCTGGAACATCGAGGAAGAAGGCTTTCTGTGTGCAGGAACTGGACTTCCTTGTGGACTACGTGTGGGACCACAACCGTGATATGCTAGTGGGGCCGAATTGTCAAAGTACGGCTGCCCATCATATGTCCCACCGGAAGCAAGTTGCAGATTTTGTGAGTGCATTCGTCCATGAGGTGCGCACAGCTCAAGAGTGCAAAAAGCGTTGGGATGACCTCAAACGCAGTACTAAGGTGAAGCGTGCCTCTAATTACAACATGACTCTGGTGACTGGCAGTGGGCCACCACCTGAGGAGTAAGACCTCACTCCGCACAAGTCAGTCATTGCGGGTTTCATACCAGCAGGAATGGTCGAAGGAGTGGAAGAGATGCTGGACTTTGATGCCCCGTCCAGTGAGTGTTGTTGCGTGTTTGTCAAGCCCATGTGTGGTTTGCTTGTGTGATGCATTGTGCTTGACTGCCACTACATGTAAAGTGTACATGGTACTGATGTGCAAGTCATGCAATGCTTCACTGATGCGTGCCTGCTGTGCAGGATGCTGGACACGTAGAGCAGACAGGGACAGTCCTTATCACCGCACTTGCACCCTACTCACAGGGTACTCACCCGGCTGCCCCTCCGGTCCATGTTCCAGCTCACTGGCCCTTCTACATGTACCCTGGGGTGTCTTTCCTCTCAGCACTAGGACTATGTCATTGCATGACCGATGTGCATGTGTCTTCTGCCTGCATGCGGGTACTCCACGTAGGCATGCTCCCTCGCCCCTCCACTCCCCCTTTGTAGGCATTGCTATTTAGACTCATCCATTTGTGCTTTTGGGATGTGTTTGCATATCAAGGCCACTGGATGCATGCCAGGTTCTGTGTGACATGTCTGCTTCATGTGTTGGCTGTCTATGTGATGTCTATGTGTGTGTGTATTATGTGCTTCTGACATGTGTACTAATCTTATTTTTTCTCCACTTTTCAGATGATGACGCAATGGAGCCAGAGGGTGGTGTTGTCATGCCAGGCACAGGGTTGCTATCACATCAGCAACTCAGCACAAGTGGAGGTCGTGGGGTGGTAGACCACGAGAACCCATTGTGTTACAGACCATCTTGTTTAGCCCAGATGATCACTCTGACAACAATCTCGAGATGGATGTGCATCGGGTCCATTCGTCAGGGGTGAGTGATTCTGATGTGGACACACCTCTGTCCGCGACACCTGCACTGAGGAGCCAGACGGTGGTGGGACCTCCGCTTGTGGTGGATCGGGATGCAGGGTCCCCCTCCACTCCAGTTGCTGATGTGCCTGGGGCATTACTTCAATGGAGGAAGGTAGTCCTGCAGCCGCAGGCGATGCCAACCCAAAAATGACGTCGGCTCCTTGGGCCCTGCAGGTGTCAAGCCCAGCAACGCAGTGGCCGGCGCCACTGGGGTATATTGAGTGGGAGCAAGCCATGGTTGCCAATTCAGAACACTAGGGGGCAGCAATTGATAACATCACTGAGAACATGGAACATGTGGCCCAATCCATGCTCCCCCCTGCTAGGCAGGTGGAACTCCAGCAGCGGGCGGCACAGACCACGGCCCGCTTGCTCAGGCTGGATATGGCAGCCTCAGACAGGGCACACTGGGCTGAAATGGTGTCTTTGGTCAAGCAATTGCTGCTCATACAGAGGCACACATGGAGGCCATGAGGGTTGACTATGAATCCCTCAAATCTACTCTGGCTGTGCTCTTGATGTCCCAGAGGACACGGTCAGAGGAGAGGTTGGAGCAGCTAGGGAATATCATCTCGGCTGAGCTACGTGCTTGCTGGGAGGTGTACCAGTTGTCCAGCCAAGCCATGAAGGAAGAACTCCGTGTTACACGTGTTACCTTGCAAGAGGGAACACGTGTATCACGCGAGGTTCAACATGCTGACCTAACTGTCATCGGCGTATAGAACCAGGCTCAACCGTCCCGCAGACTTGCTGTCAATGAGGGGCATGCTGCGCATAGGCGTGGTCAGGGTACTGTGCCACATCAACCTTTTCAGTGATAGGGTGATGAGGACGATGAGTTATCTCCCACACAGGTCGGGCTGTGCAGGTGTTGAGCCCATGGATGTTTTTTTTTTTTTCTCAACATCATCGCATGTGGGTGTTGAGGTGCACCCTGTACCTCCCCCATCCTGGGTGCCTTCCCACCCCCGCGGCCCCCGTGTCATATGTGGACATTTTTTATTTTTATTGTAAGTTTACTTAGTTAATATGGTTTTTGATAGTTAGTTTAATTAGGTAATATAGGTTTTTTATAGTTAGTTTAATTAGTTAATATAGTTTAAAATTGCTTGTTTATTGTGCATTCATGTGACGGTGTGGTGCTTTGTGGCTTTTGAAAGCATCCACTGTCTGTTCCAGCAAGGCCCTTCACAGTGGCACATATGTCAAATACACACACACACACACATGTACATTGTGCACATACATGAAGGTGGAACCAGCATCCATGTGTCACACCACAACCATGCCACAGTACATACACAGAAATCTAAACATGTGCACACCCACACATGCATTTGGGCACCATGCATTTGAACACATACACCATTGATGTGCCTCACACATGACTGGACTCACATGCAGCAGGCTCATGTCCCTGTACATACACATCCATCCATGGGCCTTTCAAGACATATGTCCAAACTGCACACTCCTGGCACACCTCAACATGCACAGCGTCCAATCAGTACGCATGTACACTTACTGCTCGACTTCGGACGGGACTGCCTCTGAAGGACCTGGAGGTGGAGCGCTGGGCATATACGTTCCAGGACCCTCATCTGGTTGTTGGTATGGCGGACCAGGCACCCCTCAGCTTCCGCTGCCTTCAAGAGGCGCCAGGTCTTGCTGAGGGTCCTGGACCTGAAGTCCTCCCAGCGCTTCCGGATGTGTTGCATGTCGCGGGCTGCCACCCCCTCCATGTTGATGGCAGCCATGATGTCCTTCCAGATCCTTTTCCATCCTTCATTGTCGGCACGTGAACTTCCGGACTCACATAGGCCACTACTGCTTCCCTTATCCATGGGCTCGCAAGGATGCTTCGGTGTAACAACCATTTACACAAGTGCTTTCGACTTTCGTCATATCTGTGGCCTTTCTGCTGCTGTACTACTTGTGTTAACACCCCTAGTGGGGATTGAGTGGGTTTTATCCACGGCATGTCTGTAATCAATTTGAATGAGTACATGATTGATATTTCCATTAATTGATGTGGATTGTGATGTATGTTATTTTCTTGCCTGTAAATGTGCTTGATACACTTCATGCTGTAGACAGAAGCCTGCACCCTTTGCCTGTCAAAGTCACACTGATGGTGGGAGGAGTTTGGATGTAGGTCTGTAACATGGCCCAGTGACAACCAGCATGAAGACACACACAGGGAACTTTCCAGCCGTATTAATATCTTTTATGCCCTTTTCTGCAGGAAAATGAGCCTCCAGACTACCTTTGCCAGCAGACAAAGGGCCAAGTACTACTGAAACCTGGCCACGTTCGGTGGTGCATACGTGCGCATGTGTGCGCAAGCAGAAGCACAGGGCTTGTGCTCAGACGTCTGACAGAAGCAGATGTGTTTCCTGGAGCTCCAAGCAAGGTGAGCAGTACAAGAGGCCACACCGCAGCCAACCTTCCACCAGGCCACTTGAACATGCATGCTAAGTAGCGCCACTGCTGGGGAGCTTGGCCAGGCATTTTTGTAGAAGCACACAGTATAGCTAAGATGCGTTGAGGGACAAATGCCAAATAGCTTTACAAGTTGTCAGGGGGACACGCAGGGTCCATCGCACATATCCTCAAGTTCCCCCTGCTCCATAGAAGCTGAGTTATTAGCGCAGTAGCGTTCCTAGCCAGAAACTAATACAGCGCACATGGACACCCAGTGAGGCATAGACTTGTGTGCAGTGCATATCATTTGAATGTGCAAATTGCCACGTGCACTACCTATTGAAATCCGCGGCTGCCAGAACACGACTTGTACTGAAGTCGCACCTCGCTATACGCGTCTAGCAGCTCACGCAGGAACCATTCTATCATGTGTGATTCTTGATGCATTGGTCTTCCGTTTACCACGCGCCCACGTGTGCCTGCCTTACTGCATTGACAGTATATGAACCATCACGGGGGCAAGCTAACGTATACTTACAAAGCAGCAGACAAGAGTGTTTGTTTGTGGAGAAGTCACTTACTTTGGGGCATGAATGGTGTTGTGTGTGTGTGTTGTAAACACACACAGATTAGTAACTCACGCTCTCTTTGCAGCATTGAACTGCTCCTGTTACTGGACCTGAGAGTGCGCAGGCAGGAGGCCAGCACTCATCCCAGAGATAAGTCTCTCTTTGGCTTGCATTTGACTCATTTAGTGCAAGGTGCATGATGGACATGGTGTCTATGATTGAGTATGTGTTATTGTCAATAGTTGTATTTTGTATTTTGCCTACTTTCCCTTGCCAATCCAACTCCCCTCTCCTGCCCCTCTTTCCGGTTATCCTGAATGCCAAGGCCTGTCCAAACAACAGATCCCTGACCCTCTTTCTCCGCCGGGGTCTCGGAGGCCTGTGTAAGTTTTACCTTGCAGGCGCCGAGACCAAAGAGGGGGGGCTTGTTTCGTGCCACTCCTGCATCTGGTGACCGGAGCTGTGACACTACCCATCAGTTGTTGCATCATCATTGTACATTGTGTCCTGATATGGTACCCATCCTGTTGTACCGTTGTTGAACTGTGCTACCTTGGTTGGTCTAGCATTCTGCTTGTACATGTGCTTGGACATTTTCTGCAACTTCAGGTCATCTACTGGACACTCTTCTAGGGTTTTCTGGTGCCTAGAGGCTTTTTCCCTGGTTTGGGGGTTTGTCTCCTTGGAGATCTCTGCGATTTGGTATTTTTACCAGTCAAGGAGGCCTCTGAGGGGGCTGGACCCTATTTACACACAAGGTGGAACATGAAGACCAAGGGGTAGGGGGATCCTGTAGCCAGGTAGACTAGAAGGAAAAAGGCTACATACCCCAGACACAGTTGTTCCGAAGGTCATGGTGGTGTGTATATGAGGGAGGGCCTTTTGTTGTTGGACAGTAAGCTTGGGCTACAGTGTTTGGGCACTCTCTGACATTGTAATATTGTAATTGTAGGGTACTATGTACATGATGTGTTCTGCTGGTCAATGCCTGTTCCTGTGTTGTGTTTACTTTTCAGGTGTCAGGGGATTGGTGTGGTTTGACATGCTGGGGTGTACACATGGGCAATGTTCACATGTGATGTGTACAGGACACTGAGGGTCACTTGATTTCACATGCATATATTTAGTGCATGTCCCTACTGACACACACAGTTGCACAATCCTCCACCACACGTACAACCACCCTTCCATGCCCACAGGTGCACGCAGATTGCCTTCTCGGGCACGCTGTGTCCCTGCAGCACATGATCAATTGCCATTTGGGGATCCTGTACATGCGTCAATAGGTTATTTATATTGTTTGTCCTTTTCATGTGATGCTCAAGGTGTATCCCCAACACAATGGCTGCTCACTGTGCTGTGTGCTGAGCAGTGTCTTGCAGGAGACACACACAGCACACGGGTTCGGGAGTAGCGATTATGCCTTGCCCAATGTGCATGTGAACAGGCATTCAGTGTTGTGTTCATGCTACCACTGGTGGAAGGCATTTGTGTATGACTTGGTATGTGTGGGAGGTTGTTGGTCAGTCATTTCATCTGATTCCATGTCAGCCATCATTGTCTTGGGCCACTTTCTATTTATCACATGTCACTTCGTATCTTATTGGTCATGTGTTGGGCTTTTGCTATTGCATGCCATGTCATGGTGTGGCAGACAAGGGTGATGTGGGTTGGGAGGGTTTGGGTGACATACCAGGGATTGTCATGGCCTGTTTTGCGGGGGTGGGGGGAGTGACACACACCTTGCATGTGTTCCTTTTGGTCACACGGGATTGGTTATGTTTAAGTAGCTAGGGATGCACACAATGCAGCACTTCTATGTCAACATCCTCAGGGTGGTAAGGTTGTGACAGTATAATGTCTATTTGTCATCATCAATTGTCACCTGGTATGTGCCAGGCCTATGTGCATTCTGCACAGGTGGGAGTTTAGGTGAAAAATGTGGCCACAAGCTGGGTCCGGGCTGCCTCGCCACGTGCCCTTACCCATCCCATAGGCAGCACCTGTGCCTGTGGTTGAGGATGTGGGGGCACCACCATGTCCACCGGTACACCCTGCAATGTTGAAACATTATGCAGGACACATGCTGCCACAATGATCCTGCACACTACTGGGGGTGCATATAGTAGCTGGTCGTCAGGGCGGTAAAGGGAGCAGAAGCCTGACTTGAGCACTCCGAATGTGCGCTCCACTATGGCCCTCGTTGCAATATGGGCAGCGTTGTATCTTACCTGGGGTGGTGTGGTGGGGTTCCATGCTGGCGTCATCATGTGGTTGCTCAGAGGGTAGGCACTGTCCCCTGGGGAGGTGATAATGGTTGTGATTAGTTGGGTTTGTGTATTTGTCTGTGTGTGACATGCATGCATATGCAGAGGCATTTGTACTCACCTAGGAGCCATGTGTCGCCATGCTTCCCAGCTTCCAGGGCCCGGCTCAGGCTGGACATTCTGTATATGAAACTGTCATGAGTAGAGCCAGGGTAGTTTGCATAGACAGAGGTGATGATTCCCTTGACATCGCATACCAGTGCTTGCGGTTTCGATAGATGTGCTCAGTGGCCCTAGGTGGACGTAGGGCCACATGGGTGCAATCTATGGCACCAAGCACTTTGGTGAAGTGTGCCACCTGTAAAAGTCCTGGACCACGGTCTGCCTTTCTGCGGGTGTTCTGGCATTGTATATGTGCCTACGGACTGAGGGGCGCGCAATCATGATTGCCAACACCTGGTGTAGGCAGCGTGACTGCGTGGCCTGTGAGACCCACCCACTATAGCAGTTGTCTGCTGAAATGACCCAGTTGCCAAAAAATGCAGGACATTGAGCACCTTATCCAATGGGGCTCAATGCTTGGGAGCACAGGGTGGGGGATGTAAGGTCATCTTCCCACTCCCTGACCATGTCTACGATGATACGAGGTGGAAACCTATACCTGCCATAGATCTGGTCGTCAGGCATCCCAAAAAGGCTGGTCCGGGGCAAAAAAATGCGGAGCCTGGCTATTCTCCTCCTCGACAAATGGGGCATTCATCATAGCTGTATATATGTGTTTGTTGTTTGCGCGCACTTTTATACTGCGCGTGGGGACGCTTCCACCTGCCTTTGTGTGGTGGACGTGTTGACGCCTGTGTGTGTGTTTTACCGTGCGCGGGTTTCCCATATTCGATTCCATGAGTACGCGTTGTTTGCGTGCGTGTTGGCGTTCTGTGTATTTCCATGCAGTACTTCTCAAGTTACGCCTTCTTTTTCATGCTTTGTTGCCAATTCCACATGTTACGCCTCGTGTCCCGCCCCCTTTTTGGTGTGTGCGCCGACGTTGTGCGCTTTCCCTGTGTCCATCGCGCACAGCGTTGGGGATGTTGCTGTGACGTGTGCGCCCGTGCGCGCCACGCTCTGATTTGGCGCACATCCCGCAGTGAACACGTGCAGGCCCTTCCATGAATCGCACGCGTGCGCTTGCTTTTCACGCTTGCGCCGGCTTGCGCCAAGATTTTCGGCGCACATTTGTTCCATGAATCGGCCCCTTAAAGTAGACATTTGCTGATATAATTGCATGTGTATTTGCCTGTCATGTTATAGCACATGTAAATGTGACCCCTGTTTTGTAAATCAGCTGTCCTAAGTTATGTAGTGTGCAAGGACCACTTATATCATAAAAGGAGAGACATTTAGTACATTGCATAGATATACACATTTAGTGAGACATTCAGTTAAGCAGTTGGTAATCTTCTTGTCTTGATAAATTAAGGGGGAATTGATATAGTTAATTCAATTCATGTTTCCTACAGCATTCATTATGAGTGTTAAGCACAACATAGTATAGTGAATAAACATAAGTATATTACAGTCTTTAATTCTGTTATTACCCATATGATCATCGTATTGTCTTTGTCTGTTGCATGGCATTGTCCTTAGTCTAATATTTTTAAGAAAATGTGCATTTCATGATCCTAGTGTACTCAGGTGTGTGCAGTACACAGTTCACAAATATATCTCACTTCTAGTCTTCTCATAACCAGTTCTCTGTTCCCACCTCTCGTGGAGTTTGGTCAGTGGCCAGCAATTTGATTCAATTCTTTTCACTGTTCTGGTGAAATTTCTACCAATGGCCTGTGAGGGGAATTTTTAATCCTGGCTTTCACTAGTGTTTAGGTGTTCTCTAATACAAATTTCTCTTATTGTACTGCCAATGTATATTTTTACACATAAACAGTGCAGATGGAAATCACGTTGAAAACGTTCAGTCCACGTTAATGGGTAGTCGTAAATAGTCTGAATAATGCGTATAGTGCCAAAAGCAACACCACAGTTTCTGTTGTGAAGGATTGCCATCTGGAATGGGGTAGTGGCCCTGGCTTCTTTGATTTTTATTGATAATAAAATGATGCAGGTAATTTTATCTCAGAAAGGGTGGCCTGCTAACCAGTATCATTTCAGAAATATCCATGCTGAAATAATTGAGTACATCTGTGTTCCCGCTAAATCAGTATCTTGGGCTACAGCGCCTTCTCTCCAGTGGCACAGAGCAGGTTCAGATATATACACACCTGATCCCAAACTACATAATTATTGGAAATTACCATCTTGTGGTAGTTATAATCAGTATCTTTTTTAAATTGTTTTATTTGTATTTGGTTTATTCAAAACCTTTACAAAAATACATCTCACATAGATAATACATTAAAATCACATGAATTACAATCAAGATTCATAAGTACAAACCAGTTAATTTTGGTTTTTGCATTTATATGATCCATAATTCAATTATTAAAATGTACTTTGATCAACAAATATATTGGAGTTGTACATTAATTATGGCAAAAAAGCGAGTAAGAGCAATGATTAGTGCTTCATTTTCACCCCACATAAGACGTAATCAAAAACAATGGGGGTCATTATGAGTTTGGAGGTAGCCATGGCGCTGTTAGCGCCATGGCTGCTTCCAAACCCGGGTCCGGGTCCGGTCTGGCTGGACGGGGACTTACCGGGTCATTCCGACCTATGCGGACCCGGTAAGTCCCCATTCAGTTGACCATTCCCCATTCCCATTTGAGCCCCCATAGGGCTCAATGGGAATGAGGAAGGCGCTAATAAGGGGCCCGCAAATTGCGGGCCCGTTATTAGCTCCAAGGTCCCTTAACGGGACCCACAGAGAACGGCTGGTCAGACCAGCTGTTCTTGCTTGGACCCGCTAAGGGACCTCGGAATTGGGCGGTAAGGGTTTACTGGCACCGGCATCATTACCAGTGACCGTTAACCCTTACTGCCCAACTCGTAATGACCCCCAATGTCTTGAAAATTCAGATACACATAAATGATCTAGCCCAAAGATGCCAACCTGGTGGAGTTGAGGTAGAGACAACTAGTTACAGGGTGTTTCAGTGTTTCCAGAGATGAGAACCATTGCACATTTAACAGCTCAATTGTCCTCTTGAACCTTTGATATGGTCCAATATTGTGTGCACTCTCTAGTTGCAAAATGATTAAATGTAAAGGGCTCATGCGTGATTACAAGGAAAACACAAGAGATATGGACTCAATTTTCTCTTTTGAGGTTAGGCTAAGAATGCAATCCCTGTTGTATAATATAGATGCAACGGATATAGATTGCATACTCTTTATGAAGCTTATAGCCACTTAACAATTTGATGGTTATAGACCATTCATAGTTAAAAAGTGTTCTTTTCACACTACCTGCGTGATTATTAAGTTCTTCTTCCATTGCATCTATATCGTACAACAGGGATTGCATTCTTAGCCTAACCTCAAAATTGACTTTGGTGTGTTTTCCTCTAACATTTTAATTAAATCCTCATACAAAGAATTGGCTGGAGGATTTAAAATCTTAGAGTAGCCGAGTAGGAGTCTCCACAGCAGTCAAAATGATAGGGATACTAATCCCAACTCATGCCTGATAATAGCGTTTGGCAACGCATATGAATACCCAAGAACTTCTTTCCACAAACTATTTATATTATCCCCCAAGTCAAGAAGACACATGTTTAATCCATTTGACAGAATGGGTTCTACTTTAGAGCCATTGGGCCTCATTACGACCCAGGCGGTAAGTTACCGCCTGGGTCGTACCTTTACCACCATGGCGTAAACTATGTTTACGCCATGGTGGTTGGCGGACTTACCGCCCCATTCCGAGGTGAGAGGGGCGGTAAGTCCCCATTAACCCATTTACCCTTCCCCATTCCCATTTTTGCCCCATAGGGCATAATGGGAGTGGGGAAGGCGTTAATTACGCCACCGTAAATTACGGTGGCGTAATTAACAACAAGGTCCCTTAGCGCCATGGATTTTAACACCTGCTAAAAGCAGGTGTTAAAACCTCCATGGCGCTAAGGGACCTCGGAATCAGGCGGTAAGGTTCGGCGCTGTTTACGCCGCCGTAAACCCCTTACCGCCTGCGTCCTAATGAGGCCCATAGTAATTTAAGGCTGGTAGCATTGAAAAGCTACAGAGCTTGCTGTAAATACACTTCGGCTGTGACACCAAAGATTGTTACTTACAGACAAGTGATTCTTTCCACATTTTGACATTAGCTCAATTACACAAATTATAACCCAGAAAACGCAAGTTAGCAACACGTTCAATTGGTTCTGTACCCAAGGCCCGGGTCATCATTTTTACCCACTTAGATCTTGAAAATATCACGATTTTAGATTTTTTTAGCATTGACCTGTAGGTCATAAACTGCGGCATATTGCATACATAGATTGAGTTTAGCTTGCAGTCCAATAGGCGTTCTGTCAAAAAAGATCAGATTGTCAGCGAATTCCAACCAGTGGAGTCGCAAGGAACCCAGTTTCACATGTGTTATTTTTCTACCTTTCTAGATTTCATCGAAATCGGACAAATAGAGATCTAATAATGTTGCAACCATATTGCATGCGTACTTCACTCCCGCATATATGCTCTCATTGGATGAGTTATCGCTCCCTCTTGATTAATACGAATTTGATACGTTGTATCCAGATTTAAACTGGATACCAACTGTACCGAATCTGTAGGAATTCCGTATCTTAATAATTGTTGCCACAAGATTGCTCTTATGGCCCGATCAAATGCAGATTTCATAGGAAGAGAAGCCATAAAAATCAGTCCTTTTGAACTGTTCTTAACCGTATCCCGCATCCTCTTACAGAAGCCCAATTGAAAATGTGATACTATACTTGATTGTTGAACAATACTCTCAAGATCTTTCAAGATTAAGATAGAACAATTTTTGATGAGGCATCTCTGAGTGCTCTCGGCCTGTAATTTGAAGCGTCATAAAGGTCACCTTTTTTGAAAATTGGCACTATCAGTGCTTGTGACCAAGTGCAAGGAATATTATGAGTACACAGAATTGTGTCAAATTTAATTTTGAGAATTGAGGACCATAATATGTGAACTCTATTTATGACATATGCCGGGATACCATCTGGGCCGGCCGCTCTTGATGAATTTGTTGTATTATTTGCACAGACGATATCCTCCTTGCTCATTGTGCATAAACCCTTTAAGGATTGTCCCTCACAAGGATCATTAATTGCATTGAATGATAGTGGCAATTGATATTTGGTAGTAAAATATTTGACTCTTGCTTCCTCACTGATCAAACTTTCAATGATACCTTTGTCTTTCCCTGTTATTGTTTTCATTGAAGACCAAACAGATCTACTGTCATTTTTGCATAAGTCTGAAATCATAGCCTGATTGTTGCTATGATATCATTCAATTTTCAATGACTTAGCCAGGTTTATATGAATTTGTTGAATGCATTTATTTTCCACTAAATATAGGACATTCGAATAACCCTGTGCTAGTAGCCCCCTTAATTTTCAGTTTTTTAGCTGTTTCCGTTCTGCCACTAATTAATTATAGGCATGTATTTTGGGTTTCATTTTTTTTATAATTAGTCTTGGCCACACATAATTTCAGACAGTTGATGACTATTTTGGTAATATTGTTCGCATTATCTTTACCATTGCTATAGTTAGATTTCAATACATCTGCATTTTGGCAATTCTTCCTCAACAGGTCCATAAATAAGTTGCAAGAACTGTTATTCCGTCTAAGGTTGACCCCAGAGTTTTCTATATCTACAAAAGCAGTTGCCAGGATTATCTGCAAGACTAGGGTTTTATTGTGCAGTTTGAATTGAAAGATCATGTGATCACCTAGTCCTGGATTTGAAATCTCAACACTCCCACATTTAGTTCTTATACTTGCAGAAACATATAAGTAATCAATCCTAGATTTTGCAGTTCCCCTTGACCAAGTGTGAGTCAAAGTCTCTTTCGCAGCTTCCAGCTGCCTTACATCCCATTCTGCGAACAATTGTTTCTATTCCCGCCCCTTAGATTGACATGTGGGTCCTATTAGATGTTGTTCAATATAGTTACTTGACAATGAATCTTCCAAACAATTGCAGTTAAAATCCCTCCCTATAATTATAGGTCCCTAAGAGTGAGAAGTGGCCCAGTCTTCAAGAAGTAAGGTCAATTTAGACAAATAAGCTGCCAACTCAAGCTTGACCGGATTCCAGTACAAGTTTACAATCAGAAGAGGAAAGACCTCTTCACCTGCTATGTTTAGTTTAACTGCCTGCAGGTTTTCAGATGAATGAACTGCTTGTGTCGATCTTTTGATCCCCCTGTCTATAGCTATAGTTAGTCCCCGCTCGGGCGATTAGCTAGAGTTCACTTTGCAGGGCTTGTAAAGGTATCATAGCCATTAAGATGAAATGTATTAACAGTCATAGTCTCTTGAAAGAGCATAAGCGTGGGCTTAGAGAAAGCATAAGATCATTGAAACATGGCTTCAAATTATTGAGGCGGCATACGTTCCATGACATTACGTCAATGGATTGAATGCTAAGACAGGGTTAATCCTTGCTGTAGGGTCATAAATGGTTTTATTGAATACTCTAACCCTGATCAACCTTGACCAATAGTAATGAGGTTAAGTCACTGTATATTCATCCTGTCATTAGTGCATATAACTTTGGTTTCATTGGGTTGTGAGTTACTTTCTTTATCAGAAATTTTAGCATTAAACCCTGCAAAAATATTGTCTTCTTCCATGGATTTCATTACATGGAGCTAATATCCCAATGCCAGAAACGCATTATGTTGTTCTGGAATACGTTCAGAGATTGTGATTGAATGGAGTTCACATATCATCCGATTGTTGTTTGTCTGTGGTAGGGTGTTCCAGTCTATATCATCGGAATTCATGGATCTCAAAGCATGATTCTGCTTGAACAGATCTAACAGACAGGATCTGTTCATTCTTTTTGTTTCGTTAATTTTTAAGTCACTTTCCCAACCTACAATTTTTGAGGTATGATTTTCTGCTTTGAAAGATCGCAGTTGAGTTACAGCTGCACTGAGAGAAGGGATCTTATTTTCAATACAGTTCACCACATGGGGAATAATACTATTTAGCTCGTTATCTAGAGAATTTGTATCAATAAATGAAGTTGCAATACTTTGACCAACGACAACCAAATTAGTGAAAGAAGCACTCAACCTTCATTTATTTTTAGATTTAGAGGAAAAGAAAGGTTGTGGTTTTGTTTTGTTTTATGTCGTTGTCGCCATCTAGAAACCGTAGTGGTAAGGTCATGTCATCAATCACTGTTGTGTTACATTTGCTAGCTATAACATCATTGCCTGTAATGGAGAGCACTCATAGAAGCTGAAACCTGTATTTGGGTTTGGGTTTGTATGGATTGACCATTTTAAGGGCTGCCTGTGTTATCCTTTGATTTATTTATTTATACATATATATATATATATATATATATATATATATATATATATATATATATATATAGTGCACAAACGGCCCTAGGGCATTGTGGCGCTGTTATAGTTGGATTACTTAGTTGCATGAGGAAAGCAGAATAGGGTGGAGAAGGACAGATTAATCACATTTAACAGATAGTGCATGAACGGTTGCATGGTGACCTATGCCAGATGGTTCTCTTTATGTTGCTTTTCTTTCAGTTGTACCTGTAGATTGTTTAGATCAACTGTTTCATCTACCTCGGGTAGATTGCATACATTTTTAATTGCAGAATTGTGGCCCACACTTTTGATTGCTTGCATGATTTATTTTTTGTTACACCATTATTGTGGTTCTTATTGTCCTTTCTGTTACCGCTTTTCTCTTTTTTGCCTAGTTCTCCAGGAGGTTAATGCCATATAGGCAGGGGGGCTAGTGCCATGCATTCTGAGTCTTTTTGTTCTGCAGACAAATTGGATTGTACAATGATGACAGTCAACAGAGTTGGACTGCTAGATGAGAAGTCATCCTCACATACGGTCTCTGTTTATTTTCTGAGCTTGGTGCTACAGTCTCTTCATCCCCTCCCGTAGCACATAGGAGGATATTCATGTTCTCTTCAAGTATGGAAAGTTTAACAACACTGATATGCACTATGTCCCATGTGTTTTGACTACTTCCTGAATTGTCTGATCAGGCACTGGGCCATGTGAGTCTGAGTGCAATATTCCCTTTCCAGCATACCTGATGATCCCAATTGCATTGTACTTTTTACATGTGTTGGAGAGGTCCGAGAGTCTTTACAAACATAGAAACGTGACTGCGCTATTTTATCTTCTCTCAACCATGTCCGTTTGGCTATGGTGATACCAGGCCTCTCTTTTTGTGATCTTGTTTGGTGGGAGTTAGTATGGGTTTCACAAGCCAATATAATGCCTTCTAGTTTATTCATTTTAGTGAGAATGTTTGCTAGAGAAGATTTGATTTCATGAATTTCATCGTGTGTAACATTATGTCCTTTACCCAAAAGATTTAGAATTCTTGTAATAACTGGAAAGGAATAAGTATCTGTACAACTAGAGTCCTGCCGGAGTGCTGTTATTGGCGAGGGGTGTGGATAAAAGGGCCCTACGTGGCAAGTGAATATAAGAATGGCTTAAAACTGGTAGGTTTGGCATCTCATAATTTCCATTAAAAAAACATTGACTTTCATTTTGTGTCATAGAATTTTTGTTCTTTGAGTGAACTGTTTTGGGCATGGTGTGAAAAGATGTATTGATGGTTAAATTGGACAGAGACATTACATTTGTTAAACAGACACTCTTCGACCATGGCATATGGTAGCTTTGCGCGTGTAGTCGGTGGTCCTAAAGATAATATCATGCGCTTGCCCAATTCTGCCTTCACAACAGGTGCTAACATTGAAACAGCTGACACATAATTATTGTCCCCACAGTGCAATAAATCCTCAGGATCAACATGTGTTAGAGATTAAGTGGTAGTATCAGATTGGGACTGAACTTTAAAAATACCTTTCTGGATCTCTTGTTCCTGTTGCTTAATCATATGTAACCTCGAATCTGTGACAGGTACCTGATGGATCTCTACCTGTATTATATCAGGTTTAACCACATCTGTATTAGGCATAGCCTTCCCTTTCTTGCTTTCCATTTGTGTCGCTTCGCTATCACCCAAAATAGGTTAGTATATTGTGCAGTCTGTTGTTAAAGCTTCAGACGATATAGTAAATGAAAGCTGCACTTGATCAGACATTATATCAGTAATTGGGATTTGCGGTGCAAAGCACTTGCCGCTTCTTAACTCGACAACCATGGAGCTGTACTGAGTTGGTACAAATAGCAGAGGCTCTCTGTTTGGAACCATTGGGAATCACAGCCCAAGTTAATTATTCACTTGCAGTCAGTTACACACAGTAGACACTTTGCACATTTATTCAGCCAACATACACCTATTTACGGCTGCTCAAAGGACAAAGCTCCAACCTTCACCACCACTCTGTGATAAAGTCAAACAAATGTGCAGTTAAAAACAACAATATTGATTAGAGTTTTAATCAATTGTGGTAGTCAGTAACCTTAGATGTAATTTCTGTAACACCTATTCGAAGGTCCCAGTTACCCCGCGTATACAATCGAGTGAAAGAAGCAGGTCAACAGTTGTTCTCCTATTGGTAGTTTTCCTGACAAAGCAATTTATTTGCCGGACAAAACATTTACATAAAAATAGATAGTTAGTCAGGGGTTGCTGTCCCAAAATTGTGTGCCGAAATGACAGTCAGAGCTCAAATCAAACAATAGGTTCACATGTGATCCTCCGTTATTCCCCAGGGATTATTGATGGAAAAATAGATACGGGCTATGGCAGGCTATGAAAAACTTTTCATCACAATCCCGCTTACACTCCCTTAAAATTAAAACAGCTGTTTTACAGCTGTTTTGCAGATCAGATAACAGCCAACAAAGTCAACTTACTTGAACCGTTATAAGTAGTTGAGGGCTGTGGCAGGAGAAGAATTAAACCACCTTCCCTCACACACTCCCTTGAAGAAGAAGTTTCATGAACAGTTATGAATAAGTACAGGCTATGGATACATTCACATTCCTACACACATTCCCATTTGGTTGTTTAGTAAAACAGCTAGCAGCCAAAACAGAGAGTTCATGTGCAGCTCTCGTGCAGAATAGCAGGTGTTCCTCAGTTAATCTCCAAGGATTTTTGTGAAGTGCAGACATATATCAGATTACAGGCTGTAGTAGGCTATGGCTTTAGCCACACCTCCACGCACACTCCCGTGAATTCTGAAATGTCTCCGCTCGGATTGGCACCAATAGAAATGTTGGGATACGTAGTGCATAGACAACAGAGGATCCTGCAAATGCCCAAAGATTTGACTGATCTGTGAAGAACTAGCCAAAACTTACTTGATATTCTAAATTCCATTTCTCCAAAGGGGGCTGTGTCCTAGATTGATGAGCCCCTTAGTCATCGGCTCTCACACCTTCATCTGAATCTCTCTTGCAGTCTGCACCATATCCCAATACCTTCACATTTATAAGGCGTACAGGTGGTGTGAAAATGAAATGACGGTCGTAAGCTAATATGCTTAGCACTGCAGTTCAACAGTTTGGACAAAATAACCTGAAGCGTAGAAGCAGCGTCGGGAGCCAATCATGAGCCCACTCCCAAACACTCGCAAACACTCCCGAATGCGCTCCGCTTGCGCATGGAGCAAGGATTTTAAGCGGGTAGCTCCTCCTCCTCTGCACAGCAACTGTGAAAAGACTGAATGAGTGTTCAAAGTCTGTGGAACACTTGCAAACACTTCTGAATATGCTCTTCTTACACCTGGAACAAGGATTTTAAGCAGGTAGCTCCTTCTCCTCTGTACAACAACTGTGAAAATACTGAATGAGTGTTCAAAGCCTGTGGAAAACTCAGAAACACTCCTGAATATGCTCCGCTTATGCCTGGAGCAAGGATTTTAAGCAGTTAAACCCTCCTTCTCTGCACAGCAACTGTGAAACGGCTGAATGAGCTCTCAAAGCTTGCAAAACACCACAAACACTCCTGAATACCTGTATCATAAGCCACACCTAAATTAAGGTATGGTGGATGGTATTTCTCTTCATTATTGAAGGCACAACAAATTGGTAACATACTTATGTCAGACCAGCGAGCCCAGCCTAACTGTTTATAGGCTAACTATATTCTCCCTAGATTAGATGTTTTACTCTACCTCGCAGGACAGGAGCCAGTGGGAGCTGTCTCTCTTTTGATCCTTTGTGAGGTTTGGTAACACCTCTCTCCAACAAGATAGATGCTCAGCGGTGGCTGCCCTAGGAAAGAGGAATCACATTGCAAACCCTACACAGAGGTATTAGCCATTAGCCTCACACCAAGGTGCTGCAAATTAAAGGGCCTTTGATGCTATGGATCTTAGATGGTGGTAGGGCTAGTGAAGCTAGAGAGAGCTCCACACAGTTGGGAAAAGTTTACACCATTAGGTCTTTCTCTGTACCTCTTTTCCTTCCTGTCCCCTCGAATTAATTTAGTACAAAACACACTGGGTATGATACAAGAAGGCAAGGACCCCTTGTCACAAGGGCAGTAATTGGACCCCTGACTAAAGTTGTTTCTTTTTGTCCAATCAACTCTCTGCCCTATCCATTCTCAGGGCACATTGGGGGTGGCTTTTAATGAGGACCAAGGCCTGCCACTCCACTGTAAACCTCCATAGGCTCAGTGAACAGAGATTGAAATGCCTCACCTTGTCCAAAAGCCCTCAAGTGGGTTTCACTGCATTCTGAGAGCCAGATCAGCCAGGATCCTTGTTTTTCACATTCACATACCTTCTGAAAGTATAGCATTCCATTGGCCCAAATCTATGCAAAATGAGAAGGCGATATACCCACATTTAGCGCCTGTTTTACCTTATGATTGGTTTGTAATAAAAGTGTCGGGCTGAGTAGGTAGTTTAGGCACTACTCATCCTTATAGTGCTGCAGAGCAGAGTTCATTTTGTGACAACTGTGGTGGCTCAAAGTGTGTAGAACCATCTTGAAGACGTCTTGAGGTGACAGATTAGGATTTCATCTGCTCTGTGATGTTTGGAGTCCCAATTCAGGGCACTGCAGGACAAGCTGAATCCTTCTGAAATGCACTTCTACTCCATTGAGGTTTTGCTGACAACTACAGGTGAACTTTCACCACTAACATACACGGTTTTGGTTCCAGAACAGCCATCAGTGAGTTGCCTGGGGATGTTTAGGGGACAGAACCAAAGGCTAAGATTCATTCTAAACCTTCAATCCATCATCTTGTACAGGAGGGCGGGAAATTCACTGATGGGCCCATAGGTCAGTGCTCACCCTATAGTACTTGTAAGACAGGATAGCTGCACCATGTGAGGGATGTGTGTGCAGGATTCACTTACTCCAACAAAACTCAATAATGAGGACTCAGTAGTTTGGCAAAGGGAAGTCGGTTTAATGACAAATACATCAAACAGGGAAACAAATGGGAATCAGCATCGTTGCGATCACCTGTCTCGCTCCAACTTCCTCAAACTTCATTTGCACAGCAATTCTTATAGGCAATATTCATCATCATTGACGTCTAATTCTACAAAACTCGTCATGCAATATAATTGGTTAGCAAAGGTAACTTAAGTATAGGTGCTATATCTGTATATGATAATGGAACATGCAGATTGGACAACTCTTACCGGGTGGGCATCTACACCCCTCCCTCTACATCACACGTGATAGACGTCACTGCAAGTACAACGTCTCAATATAGGACCCCAGATAACTTGGTCCATTGCGATTGGACAGGTTACACCCCTAGACATAAATTTCCACTTTTAATTAGCAGCATGCAGAATAGACACCCAGGTGCCTGGTGTCCCAGCTTTCACCCTGCCTCCCTTCCATCAATCAGTATCTTGAGGCTATGTGTAAATTAGATGGCTGGGCATGGTCTCGAAACTGCAGCCTCTTATCTGGAGAAGTTATGGCGCCCTTGGATCTGGGTGACATCAGACGTTGGTAATTCTTTGCGCCTGTCTTGGTCACATGTCCGTTCACCTTGAATCTGCTTCAGTTTCCAGCTTTTAGTGTATTTAATTCTGTTTTCGGCCTCACCACCTGCATGGGCCCCCCCTTATCTTGACCTTCATGGGGCAGACTGGTATGCTCTGAAGTCTGAGTCTTGTTAGCTGACGCTCTCCTCCCTTTCTCTGGATGACCTCGATTTCCCAGGCATGAGCCGCTCTTTGTTGAGTTTCGATTCTGCTCCTTCTCTTGCCTCTGGCTGGGTTACGAAACTTGGCCTGTCAGGCCTCTGGCAGCCTGGGTACATATCTGCTTTTACAAAATGGAGTCGCAGTGCTATAATGTGTCTTATTGAGGTAGATATATGGTTGGCACTTGCCGCTCTAATCTTCTACTAAGCATTACAAGCAGTATCGTTTTCTTTAGCTTCTTGCGTTCCAAGCCTATTTACACATGTTTAACTGGTCGGTGGCTTTCATCTTGTCTCGTAGCAATGTTTCCTCATGTTTTAACATTGTCTCTTCTCTGTGCCCATTACATTTATTTTCGTAGCTACTCGCACTGGCGTGCTATCTTCGATGGCTGTTTTCGTTCATTCGCGAGTCTGTTCAGGCCCTTTAGTCATTTCCACTGGCCTTCCATTAGGGCTCTTTGGGTATCTTCATGGACTGTCTGTAGGCACTCTTCGTTTCGTATCAGCGGCTGGTACGGCTGTCTGATAGGGTACCGTGCTGCCAAGCGTTGTCTGGTTATGGGCGCTTCAACAGGTATGGATCTTCTGATGTACACTGGGCAGAGTGCCAGTGCAGCTCTTTGTTGGTTCATTTGTTCCTCATACGTCACATACCTTGGTGAGTACTCTCCTGGTACCTCGAAATGAGGGGTAGGGGTGCAGGCCATGTCTGGGACCTCCTCTACACTCCCCGGTCTGGTCGGTTCATCGACCACTTCTGCGATCTCCTTCGCATTTATTTCCTTTGATTCTTCGGTGTTATGTTCATAGTCTTCAGGGTTTGTACATGATGGTGTGAATGTGTGAGTCTTTGGAGTCCATAATTTTATCACCCCTTTCAAAATCCCTGCCGCTTTCACCTGCTCATCTTTGTTCCAGGTCATTAACTGACATTGTCCATTTGGGCTGCAGTAGATCCATTTTTCTTCATACCTTTTTCGTTTCTTAGGATATGTGAACTTTGTTCCTTCTGGTGCAAATTTGCTGGCCTTCACAAAGTCTCTTATTTCTTCATCAGTCAGGTCTCTGGGTTTCCATCCTGGTTTGACATCAACCATTATTTTCATCCCTATGGCTTTCTTTGCAGTTTTCTGGCACTGTGTAATGATTATCTTGATAACACAGAATCCTAGCAGTACCATTGCTAGTAAAGCTCCCAGAAACTTGAATATATCTGCCATCCATTGTGGGACCCATGAGAATATGTCTCCAAACCAGCTGTCATCGTCCATTTCATCACTTTCATCGATCATCTGGTTTTTCAAGTTTGTCAACATACTTATGGCTTCTGTTAAGGTTCAGTTTTCTTCATCGTGCGATGGTACAAATGTGCAACATGATTCTCTGATTTTTGCACAGACACCTCCATCCATTGCTGTGATCATGTCAAGCACATATCTGTTCTGGAGGGTCATCAGCCTCATTGCTCTCAGCTCTTCTTTGATCGCATTAAATCCTTTTATAGTTTGTTTGTTTGTTTGTTTAGTATTTATTATGCGCACCGGACCCTGGGGTATAAGGGCGCAGAAAGTAAGAATATGTACAGCTTAGAGCATAAGTTACAGGTTACAGTTGCAAGTTACAGAAATTACCAGTTACAGGTGCAAGTTTACAATACAAGTTTACAATCGTATGGTGCAGATGCTGTGTAGCAAACAGGTGTAAGCATTATCATAGGTTCAATTAGCAGTTACTGTCGTTAGCCAGTTAATTACAATTTGCCTGAATTTGGAAAAAGAGTGTTTTAGCCTCGCGGTAGTGGGTAATTCATTCCACAATTGAGCAGCTTTGACTGGGAAGCTAGCTCCGCCTATGGTGGTCAGTTTAAAGCGTGGTACTTGTAGGCGATTGGTGTAGGCAAGTCTGGTTTGTCTTGTGGGGTGTGATCTGGTGAATCTGTCCTTTAGATATTGAGGGGCTTTGTTATGTAGAGATTTGTGTGTGAGAGATGCAGTTTTGAGTCTGATTTTCTCATGGGTGGAGAGCCATTTGTGTTTCCTTCTTATTGCTGTAATGTGTTCTCTCCTGGGGATGTTCAATGCCGCTCGGAGGGCCTTATTTTGCTGTATCTGGATTTTGTTGATGATGGATTTAGTGGCTCCTATGTATAGTGCGTTACAATAATCTAGTTTAGAGATGATAAGGGCTCTGGCTAGTGTTAGACAACTGTGCTGGGAGAGGAATTGTTTCCCTGCTCTAATGAGCTTACATGTGTAGGCTGTAGAGGAAGCTAGGGAGTTTACCTGTTTGGAGAATGATAAGGTAGAATCAAGGTAGATCCCTAATGTTTTAACTTCTTTTGCAACTTGTATGCAGTTCCCATCTATGATAAAGGAAGAGTAATGTGTGCTTAGTTTATTGATGAGGGGTGCGGTGCCTAGGATAAGAAGCTCAGTTTTATCATCGTTCAGGCATAGGCCATGGGTTGCCATCCATGCCTGAACGATGCTGTATATTTTGTTCACCATAGCTAGATCTTTTTCGTAAACCCCTGTGAGTGGGAGGAGGATCTGGGTATCGTCAGCATAGTTAGTATACGTGATACCCAGATGGTCCAAATCATCAAACAGGGACTTAGTGAATATGTTATATAGCGTTGGTGAAACGCATGATCCCTGTGGCACAGCGCAGGTAATAGGGATGGGGTCTGCAGCTGCTGTAGGTGAGAAAACCCTCATGGTGCGGTCACTAAGGAAGGATTGTATCCATGCTATAGCCTCAGTGGAGAAGTGTGCTGCTGAATCTAGGTGGTTACATAAGACTTTATGGTCCACTAAATCAAAAGCGGCCGATAGGTCTAGTAGCAGGAGGAGTGCTGGTTTTCCAGAATCTCGTACTTTGTCTATTTGGGCTTTCAGGTCAATCAGTGCAGTTTCTGTGCCGTGAAGAGGGCGGAAGCCCGATTGTCGGGAGCCTAATAGTTGGTTTTGTTCCAGGAAGTTCTGGATTTGGATATATGCCACCTTGTCCAGTATCTTCAAAAGGAACGGAACCGTAGTAATAGGTCTATAATTAGTGGGTATAGTGGGGTCTAGAGTAGCCTTTTTTAAGAGTGGGAGCACCCAGGACTCTTTTAAGTTACTGGGGATAATGCCTGTGGTAAAGGAAGCATTAATTAACTCAGTGATAAATGGTGATAGATCTCGTGCGGCATCTTTGATGAGTTGTGCTGGACATAAGTCTCCTTTGCAGTTGGACGGTTTTAGACCGAGTATTGCTTTCTCTACTTCTAGTATGGAGACTTTGGAGAAGTGGAATTGCGCAGTGGGTTTGAAGTTAGGAAGTGTCTTAATAGGCGGTAATATATTGGGTGCTAGGGTCTCGCGTTTTAGTTCTATTTTCTTTTGGAGGTTTCGGACTTTGTTAGAGAGGGCTTCCTGGATTTCAGAGCACCACTTTTTATCTTTAAGACAGTTATCTTGAGGTGTTATTGGGTTTTCCAGTTCTCTGAGTATGGCGAACAGTTCTTTTTACTTGATTTGGCTTGTGTGATTCTGTTATTGTAGGTCTCTTGTTTAGCTAGGATGGTTTCTTTTTTATAATGAGAAGAGATGCTAACTAGTTTCAGTTTATTTTCTGGACTGGGGTTAGTTTTCCACGTATTTTCCCATTTCCTTTTTTCTAATCTCAGATTTTTTAAGAGAGGGGAGAACCAGTTGTTCAGGTGTCTCTTTGGCTTGCTGTTTCTGAGCTTGAGTGGTGCGATGTCGTCAAGGGTTTTGTTCATGATGTTGTTAAATTCTTCCACTAGGCTGTTAGGGTTAAGGTTGTCAGGTAGAGCGTCCAAAGTGGGCATGATGCCGGGGAGTAGTTTGTCTAATGTCATGTTTTTTTTGTTTCTGGTAAGTGCAGGAGGTGCACACGGTTGTTGCAGTTTGGGGGTGGTAGTGTCGAAGGAGAATGAAATTAGATGGTGATCTGACCAGATTTGGGGTGAGATGGTGAGAGTGGCTATATTGCAGTTGTGGTCAGCAATCCAATCGAGGGTTCTCCCTTTGATATGGGTGGGCTTAAACACTCTTTGTGTGTAACCCAGTTCTGTTAGGGTGTTGGAAGCTGCTGTGGCTTGTAAGTCGTTGATATCATTAAAGCCAATATTGAGGTCACCTAGTAGTATTGATTGAGTAGTATCTTTAAGGTTTTCTGATAGGATGGTAGTTAAGTCTTCTATGAAATTCTTGATAGGACCTGGAGGTCTGTATATCAAGTGAAGGTTAAGAGTTTGTGAGTTAGCTGTGGGTGTCTTGGTGGACATTATCTCACAAGATTCAATGGTTGGTGAGGGGGTGAGTCTCATCTCGAGTTTAGTTTTGACGATGTTGGCTAGTCCGCCACCTCGAGCTCCGCACCTATCCGATCTGAGGATAGTATAATTGTTGGGCACAGCTAGGGATAGTGCTGGGCCTGATGCCTCATGCAGCCAAGTTTCTGTAATGGCTAGGAAGTCGTAGTCTTCTGTCAAGATAACTTCAGATATTTCTATGGCGTGGGCGACTAAGGATCTAGCGTTTATTAAGGCTCCTTTGAATTTAGGTGTGTGGTTAGGGTGTGTGGCAGTATTTATTGCAGCATTAGGAGTGGCATTTGTTTCTTTGTTTGTTTGGTAGTTGTTGTACTTAATGTAGTTATGGGTGAATGGTTTGCGAGTGGGTTCCTTTTTGGCTCGAATGGTGTTAGTTTCGTATTTGATGAGTGGATCAAAGATTCTGGGTAGTCTTGCTCGTAGTCTTAGGTTTCTGTCAGCTATGTTACATTGTGTAGTGGATTGTTGTGTTGTGGTTGCTATAAGAGGCGACATGGTGAGACGTTCCCATGGGGCGAGTGAGGAGGCCAGGTATACTAAATAGGAAAGTATAAGGAGCATTGTATGATGTGTGAGCGTCCTGTATCTAAATAGGTGGCTGGAGGTATAGTTTTGGGTAGAGTGCAGGCAGAGTAGCTGCTAAGTCTGCTGTGTTGTTATCTAGTGAATGAGGTCAGGCACATAGTGTTAAGTTGCAATGATCCTAGGGCGCAGACAGATGGCAGTATGGTGTATATATGGCCATGGGCAACACAATTGCTATGGTCTATGAGCGACCAAAGGGCACAACACAATTACTGTGGTCTATGAGCGACCAAAGGGCACAACACAATTACTGTGGTCTATGAGCGACCAGAGGGCACAACGCAATTACTGTGGTCTATGAGCGACCAGAGGGCACAACACAATTACTGTGGTCTATGAGCGACCAAGGGCACAACACAGTTATTGTGGTCTATGAGCGACTAAAGGGCACAACACGGTTGCGGCGGCATTAGTGAGGCGCGATATGTTACATGAGAGCAGTAGCAATAGCATAGTGCACATAAGTAACAAATAGTTAGCAAGAGTGAATTCACCAGGTTTGTATGTTTATACTAGCAGTAAGCAGTAGACTTTCACATGAGGACCGTAGGGTAGACTAAGCGACTAGGGTGTTATACTTTACTCACAGTGGGTTGAGTCCAGACAATGCAAGTAGAGAGTACTGCTTCCTCCTCGGCATAGCGGAGGCTGTCTCTTTTTCTGTGGGGTCCGTCAGGAAACCTTCTTGCTCCTTCAAGGAAAGGTCTCGACTCTGTACTGGATTCTCCAACACAGCAGAATGTTTTGGTCGGAATGTAGATTTGGTATTGCGCTCACATGCGCTAAACAGGGGCAAAACAGGGCCTTGTACTGGCCTTTGACTGGCCGCCGGCTATTCCGCCTGCTGGCGGAAGTTCAAGTTTAAAATAACTCGTTGCTAGGCAACCGGGGGAAGCCGAGCCTCGATTTCATGCCGCATCACGCCCGACATTTTGTTTCAGGAAGGAAATGTCGGCGCGGTGCGGTGCGTGCCCAGATGGGTCACCGGTGCTTGTCTTCATGTGGGGGCAGTGTGGGCAGATGGAGGGGCCCTGGCAGGGCTGGTAGTTGCACCTCCGAGCCTGGGTGGGAGGGATGGCCCGTTGTGGTCACGGTCGTGGTTGCGGTCGCTGCGCTGCCTCCAGGAGTTGGAGCGCGTGGGTGGCTGCTGGTGGGGGCTCCAACTGGTGGTATTGATGGTCTGCAATAGCTCCAATCTGGTTATCTGCAACCATTTAGCATTGGCAAGAGCATCGTGGTGAACACTGTTGAGGTGAGGCTGAACAGCCTGTGTTCATATGGGATTGCATGGAATGCCTCTTGTGATTTCGTAGAAAAGTAATTTTCTCTCTTCATCCTGGATGCCAACTCCACAGATCTCCTTTTCCTTAGATAAGCATCTGCTTTCGGGAAACTGTCCAACTTCAGGTCATTCTTAGGGATCATTAGCGCAGGAACGTGGATGTTCACCAGTGTGCATATGCCTCCCCAGTTTTTCGGTAGTCTTATGTATGCCTTGGATCCACACGCCCAGTAATGGTCCATAATAACTGCTGTTCCTTGTGTCATTCCTGGGGCTTCAAAGATTCATCCGCAGTTCAAATTCTCTCCCATCCTCCTTGTGCCATTACTTTGGAAGCATAGTTTTGGGTTTTCCAGTGGTACTATCTGCAGGGGTCCTCCTCTGTCTTTGACCCATATTAGCAGTTTTACCAGTTTTGGCCATAGAGGTTTGCACAACCTCTGCAAATTCTCTATTGCTTCTCAGCAGGCTCCAAAGACCATCCAAGCTCGGCAGATTACTACTCCTTCTTCCCATCCATCTCGGGAGACCACTGGTCCCCAAATCTGCATTTGACCTCTGTTCTTCCAGGTCTGCGCCTCTTCTTCAGTTTTTCCTTGAAAGTTCAATCTTGGGTTTATTACCCAATGTGTTCCTGTTCCTTTGATGCCTGGATTCTCGTATCTGATCACGTGATTCCTTGTGTGCACCCTGTTTCTTGTCTTAATGTCCTGGACATAGTCATCTTCATCCGGGTAATCCTTTTCGTTGGTCCATACCAACGAGGCGTCTCTTCCCATAAATTGTCCTCTGGTGTTGCACATTGCTACATCTGATACACAGTGTGCTGTGGGTACATCAATTTCTACAGCCATGAAGATCTTGGATTTTCACATACTATATGGTAGGAGTGCACAGGCAAAGCATTCTCCTTCTGACTGCCTTTGTCCTACTTCCTTCATGTGCTGGTACCATATGTTGTTTCCGAGGTGGGCTGTGCTGTCCAGGTAATCGTTGAGCTCATTTTTATCTTCATGCGGGTTTCTCTTGATTCTCAGCGTTCTTCTGTAGTTTGCTATTACTATGTCTTTAAAAGCATCTGTGCTGCTTTTCCACTCTGTGCGTCTTGGTAGGGCGGGCTGCCTTGGCTGTACCTCAGTGGTAGGAGAAGGATTTTCGTTTCTTTTCCTTCCCTCTTGTAATCTTCCATGTAGGTTCTCTAACCGCCGTTGGCTCACCAACTCCCCAACGTGTGGCTGTGTCGTAGGTCTGGTGCTTGTTTCTTGCGTCTGAGGTGGCGTGCTTACTGTTATAATCTCTGTAGTTCTATTTTTCAGCTCCTCGTGCAGTTTCTTTGCTCTGACTATAAATGGGAACAAATAATCTATCAGTATTTGTGTTTTGTCTGTGAGTTCCTTTGCGACTACTCCTGTTCTTTTGAGGGATTTTGCTATGCCCTCTTTCGTTGGTTTCTTACTTGGTTCTCCTTGGTTACTTTCACTATTTTCTGGAACTGATTGTTCGGCAGGCAGTCTCCCCTTCTCTGCTGCCTTTGTTGGAGGCCCTGTAACCATTGACACTTGCACTGTTCTGTGTACATCCCCTGTGTAGGTGCGTGCAGTGGTCAGTGCCATGTTTTCATCCATTCCGTGCTGACCCTGTCTCCAGCTTTTCTCGTCATTCGTTACCTCAAGTGTGTCTGGATCTCTGCTAATTATATTTAATTTTAGTTCGTTAACTTTACTATCCGTTTTTTCTGGGACTGGGATGACTATATAGGGTCTGGGTGCTTTTGTAGGCCCCAGACTGGGTGCACTGAGATTGGGACACTTTGTGCATCAACAAAGAAAGCAGTTCTGATAGTCAACGATAGAAAGACAATGATAATTACTACGCATATACACATAATAGACTTGTAGGACATCTGGCAGCATTTCCTTCCAGGGAAGCGGGGCGCCCCTGTGCTGGTGGTAAAATCAAGTTACTGTTCTGTGCCCCCATTTCAAACAAGTCCATACTCAGTTATTTATTCCTCTTCTTGCTCTGATCTCATAGTTCAAGAGTTCATTACTACTAAAGTGACGAGTGCTTTTTCATGTGTCCCCCCTCTTGCGGGTGCTGTCGGTAATCTCTGGGTATGCAGTACAGTTCCTATGCTAGACTATGGAAAAAGGATTAGGCTAGCAACTTCGGTATATATCACATTCATAATGCATATTTACAGTAGGTAAAAACCCAATGCATTCCTCAACTTTGCCTTGGTCCTGAGGACATGCTGGAACCTGTTCAATGCGAAGGAATGAAAAGATGGAACTGATAAAAATCGCACAAAAATAAAATGTTGCAAAAATAAAGATAAACATAAAAATGAAAGTGAACATTAAAAATAAAAATAAGGAAAAATAGAGGACAAGTAAAAAGAAAAAATAGGATGGTGTAGTTCTTGTCTCTGCTCTCCTTGATCTGTCCTGTGGCAGAAAATTGAAGAACTGTGTCTATGTCCTCGGTTTTTCCACAGCGAAAGATAAAGCATTGTCTCTATTTCACCACGATCTGTCCCACAGCTGAAAGTCTCACTGGAACCTCCTAAGCTATTCTCGCTGAAAGTTATACAGCTCCACCTGGAGCATTATGTCGTGGAGGAGTGTACCCATGTGTGGGGCGTTGGCTGGATCTCTAAGGAAGGTGATGACGTCAACATCTGCAGGCCTCCCCACCATTTCCGGATAGTCTGTGACTAGTCTAAGGAGGACGTTGTGCACCAGCCG
The DNA here is from genome assembly GCF_040938575.1 of Ambystoma mexicanum. Classification (NCBI taxonomy): domain Eukaryota; kingdom Metazoa; phylum Chordata; class Amphibia; order Caudata; family Ambystomatidae; genus Ambystoma; species Ambystoma mexicanum. The sequence goes on along the minus strand of NC_090934.1, from coordinate 1,445,201,689 downwards.
GGTGTCTTTGGGTGATAGGGACATTTGTCCTGTTTGGCACGGTCCTTGTCATGAGCTTTTCTTTTGATTTGCACAGTCTATGCACCTTCCTGGTGCGTGGACTACCACAAGGTGATTTAGCTTAGTCCACAGTTGGTTCAACTGAGCTAGGTTTCTTGGGTCTCTGGTGAAAGTACGTGTGTCAGTTGTTCTCCCGATGAGTCCTGGGCATTTCTCGATTATTTGAAAGAACAAAGTAAATGTGAGTTCATCAATGTCTACTGGTGGTGGAAGCATTTGTGTCCTCTTCACTGTGCTCGGGTAGCTTGGTGAAGGCTTCCGCAATGACAGTCAGTAGTTGCCAGTTTATTTTCTTGTTCGCAGGGTCTTGAATAAAGTCTGTGACACTGGTTTCTCTCCCTATGAGTGACGGGTATGATATTACCACCAGTTGAAAGTAGGTTAACACATCCCACTCGAGGTTTCTGCTTGGAGATACCATAAGTTCTGTAAACAAAGTCTTGATAGTGGTTGCTTCAGGATACTATGTTATGCTCTCAGAAAATATTTTATTTGTAGTCTATCAGAGTCTTGATTCTTTGTACTACTTGGGCATGACGTGCCTTCAAAAGTTTGTTTTATCAATGTTGTTGTGGCTTTGGATGTGCTTCTCTTTACCCTGCAACTAGGATGCACAGAGTGTTTGTTTTATGTCCTTTATCATCTTTCACTGGTTTGAGAAAATGTCTTGTTTAAAAGCCACACTTTAAACCAGAGTTCTTTTTGCCTTCATTTTGCTGCTCATGCGTCCTTCTTCCTCGTCATGGATCTCGTCTGCACTTGCTGAGGTTCTTCCCCGTTGTCTGTATTTTCTTTGTGATTGGATGCAGCTGGAGGGCTTTCTCCTATATAAGGTTTAATGTCATTCAGGAAGAGCCATGCCCTTCTGCCCTGGACCTTGATGGCTGAAGGAGTGCAGTCCTCTATGATGAAAGGGCCATTGAATTGTGGCTCATCCTACTTCTTCCTTGTAAAGTTCCTTATGAGAACAGCATCAGCAGGGAAGATGGGTGGCACACATAGACTTTGCATGGAGTCTGTTTCAGCACTTCCTGTTGAGTTTTGTGCTGAGCTGCACCCTTTTCGCCGTCGCTACAGCTGGTCCGATATGACAGAGACGCTGGATGTCATACAATTCAAGTACTCCTGCATCTCTGTCCCCAAGACCTCACTGGTTGGCTGGGCATCACGCCTAGCTCTATCCCGGGGGGTAAGTGGGGTCCTCATCCTTCTGCCAGTGACTATCTCATGCGGCGTGAGATGATGGTCGGAGCCTGGTTGGTTCCGAAGTACATACAATGCCAGTGGTAGACAGTGCAACCATCCCTTTTTTAATGTGAGTTTCAGCTTGGCTATCCTCTCATTTAGCAAACCGTTGAGACGTTCACATATGCCATTCCCCTCTGGATGATACACCGACGAGAACTTGTGCTTTATACCAAGCATCAAGCTGATTTGCTCAAAAACTGCATTAACAAAGTGAGCCCCGTTATCTGACCTCATTACCTCGCACACCCCCCATCTTGGGAACACAACCCTCACTAGAAATTTGGCAGCACAGGTAGAGTCTGGGTGTGCACAGGGACCTGCTTCTATCCATCTAGAGAATGGACACACCACCACAATTAAATACCTGTACCCGTTGCAAACTTGAATCATGCAAACATAGTCGATATGCAAGTGCTGGAATGGTCCATTTGACAGGGGGATAACTCCTCTGATTACTTTTAATGTGTGGCCAGCGGTGAACTGTTGACAGATAATGCAGTTCACCATGAAATATGCAACATGCTCTGCTAAATTTGGTGTAAACCAGTCTTCTGCGAGCGTTGCAGCGAGATTTTCTTTTGTCATATGTATAGGGTAGTGTAACTGCTCCAATGCTACCTTCAGTAGGGTGACAGGCATTACTGGTTTACCAGTGCTGTCTTCCCTCCACAACCCGTCAGAGGGGTTTAAGTAACACCCTTGACGATTCCACAAATCTTTCTCCTCCTGAGGTACCTGCCTCTGTATCTCCATTAGCTGAGTCTGCCCCATGTTGCTATAGGCTTCAGGTGTGGCCCGTGCTACCATCATACGTTCATGGGTACGTGCCACCTCCACATCCATGATTGGTTCATTTTTGGATGCCATACGCTTGGCTTCCGTATCCGCTTCATGATTTCCATGTGACACGAAATCCGTCCCCTTGGTATGAGCGGTACATTTCACGACCGCTATGCCCACTGGGAGCTGTGGTGCTTTTATCAACCTGTCCAAAAAGGCTGCATGTTGCACTGGTGTGCCGTCTGCTCGGAGGTAGCCCCTCCTTTTCCAGCGCGCTAGACATTGCTCGGAGGTAGCCCCTCCTTTTCCAGCGCGCTAGACCTGCATGCACTGTGGACGTCACACAGGCGGAGTCACTGTACACCGTTACTTCCTGGTCTGCATGGTTCTCAATGGCAAGTATCAGCGCCAATAGTTCTGCAGCCTGTGCCAAATAATGAGATGGTATTTGTGCACTAATGAGTACTCGAAATTCTCCATTTGCTAGGTGCTTTACCATGGCACACCTGTGTATCTTTGTCCGTCTTCTTGATCGATTCTTGAGGAACCATTAATGAACACAATTTCACCACTTGCCAGTGCATTTTCCTTTACCCTGGGGATTTCATCATAGAATTCCTCATAATTTGCACAATCGTGTATGGGTTCTCCCTCTGTGACCGGCTCAGCTATGAACGTAGCTGGATTCACAGTTTTACATTGCACTATTTTGATCGATGGGTTAGAAATAATCACTTCATATGCGGATGCTCTCTGAGATGTCAGCGTGCCCTTTGGCTTCTCTAGTATGGCAAACAATGAGTGCTCGACATACAATGTCATGGAGCACCCCATCACACTGGATGACACCTTTTCAATTGCGAACGCGGCAGCAGCTAGATTTTGTTCGCATGGGAAATGGCACTTCATGACCGGGTCCAGACTCCCGCTGTAACATGCTAGGGTCTTGTACCCCAGTGAGGTTCGCTATGCAAGCACTGCCGTCATGAAATTACCATTGGTGTGTGAGAACAGGTAGAATTCCTCTGCATAATTAGGAATCCCGAGAACTGGGGCCTTACAGATCGCCCCCTTGAGATCTGCAAACCCCTTTTACATTGCCTCAGTCCATTCGATTTTTTCCCTTGTTGCCTGGGCCTTCTTTAGGGCCTGAAGCAAGGGCTTGGTATATGAGCTATAGTCGAAGACCCATGCTCTGACATAATTGCACAGGCCTAAGAAGATTTGCATTTGTTTTATCATGAGCGGTTTTGCCGTGTTCATGATAGCTTCAGCCCTTTCTGGGGTTACCTTTTTCCCTTCGTGTGACATTAGCGTGCCTATGTACAGCACTTCTCGTTGACAGTATTGTAACTTTTCCTTATCAACTTTATACCCTTTCTCAGCCAAGATAGTCAATAGCTGGACAGATTCGTGCCTGCATTGTTCCTCAGTGATGCTGCAGATTAGAATGTCATCCACATACTTTAAAACAACACTGCTTACTGCAATGTTGCTTAGGTCCATCTGCAGGACTCTGTTGAAAATGGATGGAGACTCACAGTATCCCTGTGGCAGCCTCGTGCTTTTCTGGCGCATTTGCCTGAAAGTGAATGACGTCAGGTCTTGTGAGTCACGGTGCAACGGGATTGAGAAAAATGCATTTTTCAAGTCAATCACCGTGAAATATTTTGCCTCAGCGGGTATGTTGCATAGAATTGTGGATGGGTTCGGGACTAGAGGGAACTTGGCTTCAACTATATCGTTTAATGCTCTTAAATCTTGGATTAAATGCCAAGGCCCTCCTTTTGATTTGATTTCTTGACAGGGTAAATCACTGTGTTGCAAGGTGATTCTGACGTCACTTGGATGCCCTGCCCCATCATGGCGGAAATTGTCTTCGCGATCCCTTCATCTGCCTCTCTGGACATAGGATATTGTCGTGCTCTCGGTAAAATTGCTCCTGGTTTCAGTTTAATTTTCACTTCTCCTGCCCCCTTCAGGAGGCCTACATCATAGGGCCCTGTAGTCCATACCACGACAGGCACTTGGGCCATATCGTCATCAAAGTATTCTGGACATATTAGCACCAACATCATTCTCTGTGGCACCTCCCGTTTGATAATTTCGACCCAAAATATGAGACTCACTTCTACCCTTGTCTCTTCTAGGTCAGGGTGTTCTTCGAACAGATAATCATTGGTGACGTCAGTCACTTGATAGCATTCTTCGATGGCGATAATCGCACACCATTGTCTGCCTTCGTCGTCATATCCTTCGACCAATGCCACTTTCCCTCGTACTGCGGCAGATTGCATCATTAAGGGAAATACTTGTCCCTCCTCTTCATGCATAGGTATTCTGGGTCTGAATAGAAACTCATCAGGTGTCCTCATAGTTCTATCTGCGAGGCCTGGCAATCCCGCCATGAGCACCTGCACGCCATGTGCGAAGACATCTGGCTCCAATGGTATAGTTCTCATGGCTAGATGTCCGGAGTATGCTCTGATCATTTCGCACACGTTTGAATAATGCATTCCCGGAGTGGAGCATACTATACCATTCTCTGTAAACAAGATTGTCATATTCAATTTAGTCATTAAGTCCCAACCCAGAATGTTTACTGGGGTCTGATGTGAATATAATAAGGGTACATTCATTTCGCGCTCTCCCACGGAGACTGGGAGTGCGTCTGTAAAGGGAACTCTACTGTGAGCTCCCGTGAAACTCTGAGTATCTATGGCTTTGCCGGACAAGGAAAAATTGCCTTCTCGTATGCACGAGCGCGTCGCACCCGTTTCAATTAAGAAGGAATATTCTTTACCCCCATGACGACATTCACCCTAGGTTCCCTATTAAGGTCTGGTGTCACTGATAGGATAGAACACATCAGAGTCCCCTGTGAGCTGCCCTATTTCATATATAAGTTTGGCCCGGTGTATACTTGTTGATTTCCCCCATCCCCAGGGATGACTCCTCCTCCGGAGCTAGTGCCATTTGACATTTGCGGTGGTGCCTGCTGGGATTGGCCCTGCAGTACGTTCCCGCACCCTGCTGCAAGCCAGGCACCTGCTACTGCACTGTGTGATTTTGTGCACCGCCCTGTTGGGGGACGGCTGGCTGATTCACCACACCTGCCCCCATCCCTTAGCTATTTTGCCACATGCCTTGGCTTCTGCACACGCGCGCCACATGTCCTGTCATTCCACACAGCCAACACACTGGCGGTGGTCGGGCCATCTGTCCCTCTGACGTAGCTGGACTGCCCACCTGCTCGTTCTGTAAGCCACTTTGATTATTCGGAAAGCCCCCTTGGTTGCCTCAAAACCCACCCTGATTACTCTGCCATCCTCTTCCTCCAAAACCCCTTCCCCTAGGGTAAAATCCCGCGCTACCTTGGTTATTCTGGGATGGGTTAGTTACTGATTGCACTCGTGGTTCAGCTGGGCTTGTCAGCATGGCTCCCTCGAGAGCATACTTTGAGAGTTTCTTTTGCACCAGCTTTGCTTCCTCACCCTTACGAGTTGCATCCTTCTTTCGGTTCTTTTCTTGCAACAATCTGCAGTAATGTGCAATTGTCAACTGTATTTTGGCCCATGGTTTTGCTTCTACTCCTACCATTTTTTTGAGCTGCTTCTACACCTATTCAGGCAACCCCTGGCATAATATGTGGTAGAATACAGGGATGGATTTCGTCCAAGACTCATGCGTTTCGAGCACCCATGCGTCTTGAAAATTCTGGATACAAATCAACGGATCCTCTAACTCTTTCATTTTCCGAGTCATTATAGCTCCCATATCTGAGGTGTATGGATATACACTTTCCAGTGCTTTCCACACTGCTGCTCTACAATTATTAAATGGTGCTCCGTCATGGGAGGTGTTGATTATGGTTACCCTAGGGTAGCCTGCCCGTTTCCATATATCGTCTGCTCTTTCACCAAGTATGGCGATTAGGAGGCCCTTAATGTCCCCTATAGCTAAGGTTATATCCGCCGTCATTTTCTCTAACTCATGTATCCACTTTCCGACTCCCGATGTCAGCATTGGAAGCTTATTTTTAAGGTTCTCTCGGTCCATGTGTGGCCATGGAATATATTGTGGTCTTGCTCCCCCCTTTTCTAGCAGCGGGAATTGGAATGTGCAGTCTTCCTTTTCTTTCCCCATAGCTCTCTTATCTATCGCTGGGGTGGCATGTCCGCCTTGCCGTCTCCTAGGCAATGCCCTTAATCTATCTGCATAGACAGGTGCTGACACCCCCCTTTGACCGCGGGGTGTTCCTTCATGCTGGCCGGACTGCACAGCAGACTTCGGTGTCCTACTTGCTGACTCGCTAGATTCTGACCATCGTATCCCTCAGTCCCCTGGGAGCCGTTTTTTGCACCGTCTCCCTTCCTCATGTGCCTCATACTACGTTTCCCCACTGGAGTCAGATTCTGAATACTCCCAGTTTATACAACTCCTTTCATCTTCTTTGTCCTGCCCAATCTCTAATCTGTCTAGGGACAGTCCCTTGTTCCCACTACTTCGGGTGACATCCTCTGTGTCATATAGTTGAGTGCTCTCCAGGCGCTCGTCTTCCCTTCCCCCTTGGGATATTTGCTCCAGCCCCATCTCATCATATATTTTATCTATCGTTTCCCCGATACTTCGGGTGTCAAAGTCATCTTCAATATTTGTCCCACTACTTCCTTGCACAGAGTCGTGTGCAGGAAAGAATTCTTCTATGTCTTCCCATTCTACAACAGGATTGGGTTTTTTAACTTCCCGCTCCAAATATTCAAGATCTCGTGCCCTCTGACTGCGCTTACGTTCTGCTTCCTCAGCTATTCCCTTGCGCTTCTTTGCTTCTTCTCTAGCCTTGTCTACTTCCCTCATACTTTCATTTCTACGTTCCTCCTTCTCTTCTCTTCATTTTCTTCTCTCGTGCTCTTTGCTCTTCTTCCGACCTTTGCTTATTGTGTTTGTACTGGTCGTAGGCTGCCTTCTGGTTGCGATCGCGCTGTTTCTCTTGGTCTTCGCGATACAGTTGTTCTCACTTTAGCCTATCCTTCCTTCTTGTCCTTTCGTCCCTTACTTCCATCTCTTTTTCTCTCTCTCTCCTTTGCGTCTCATCAGACCTCTCTCTAGGCCTTATATCATCACTTCCTTTTCCATCCAACTTCAGCAATATCTGACCTCCTATCCATTTGTCTTTCGCGACTGCTATCTCATCAACTCTACCTTCATTTCCCTTTCGTTTCTTTGCCTCTCACTCCTTTTCAGGGGGTGCACAACTCTGTGCCCGACTTTTCCTTCATCTTCGTGTCTCTCCTTGTCCCTCAGGACCGCGGAGGCGATATTTTTTCCTGTTCCTTTCCCTTATTGTCGTCACTACTGTACGTAGGCGACTCATATGCAGGGTTGCTATACCCCATGGCTGCCTTAAGTTCTCTTAGCGGGTAAAGCCCCTCTGTCTTACTCCCTTCAATGACTGGCTCAGGCGGGGCTGGTGGCACGGTAGGCGTCTCACCCCCCTCCGTACATACATTTAGTATGCAGTCTGTGGGTGGTTCTTCCACCTTCGTTTCTTCAAACATCTTCCACAATTCTAGAATAGCAAGACGTTTCTCTAGCTTCTTGCCTGAATATGTGGCATGTAGAAAAGTCCTCATATGTTGTAAAACGGCTTTCGATAGGGACCCATTCTGTGGCCACGGCATAAACATCTTGTGGGCAGTACCCTTAACCCACTCTGTGCTATACTTTTTTAGTTTAGGAGCATGCTTAGGTAGTTGCATGCACAGATGCGCAAGTGGGGTGACCTCCTCCATTTTCAATTCTGTTACTGATAATATTTATACAGTTTGTTATCCTTCTGCTAGTATGAGCGAGCACCAGATACGCAAGCTCCAATCCAATCTTTTCCCACCAAAAATGTTTTTATACTATCAATTAACTCAAAACCATCAATTCATTGGCAATTCCCTCTCAGTTACAGAATCACGTAAAACCAAATTTCATTTTGGACTATCACCGATACGGTTCTATTACATTTGACGTAACAGAACACATATGACAGACACTTGACAGACTAGACAGAGACCAGCTGGTCATACATATACCTGCCTTCTAATCAATACCCCGTCATGGAGTTTAAACAAACTCCTTTGATGCGTCTTTAAACGTCACCGTAGTCTAATTATCCCTTATTAAATGGGCTATGAGTTCACGTTTCTTCTGACCGCTGTATTAAAGCGCAGGAACAAGGCGAATCCTTACGTTTTTATCTCAGGTGTCCCCCTGGTATCCTTTGTTTTTCTCTAGGGTGTCCCCCGGTATCTACTCTTTATCTCTCATGCTCTAGTCATTACCCCTATGCATATACAGTCTTCTCTACTTCTGACTATTTTAATTTTTTCTCTGTCACCCTCCGTTACCTTTCCCTTACTTGTTCTAATGCCTACAAGACATTTGCCAAATAAACGAATTTGTTGTTTCACTTACCGACTGCATCTTTTCCTCTCTGGAGCTTCGGAATCACCGGACCTTCCTCTTCAGCCTCTTAGTTTTTTTTCATCTGCTTGGCTGCCCGTGGGAATGAGAAGGGTTATGCTTGGAAAGGCGGGTTCCTTCAGACCCACTGCATATTTTTTTATGGTCTTACACTATCATTGTCCATGGGAAGCTTCTCAGTCTACTCAGCTGGAATGGCAAAAGGACTTGTGATATTGCTGAAGGCCTAGAGTTACTTTGTGCCGTCGGTCTATAGGTGTCTTATAACTGTATTAATCAACAATCCATAATTGATAATCAATGACCGTAACCATCCTCTGCTATCAAGTGTACAGGAGGGCGGGAAATTCACCGACAGGGCCCATAGGTCAGTGCTCACACTCTAGTACTTGTAAGACAGGATAGCTGCACCATGTGAGGGATGGGGGTGCAGGATTCACTTACTCCAACACAACTCAATAATGAGGACTCAGTAGTTTGGCAAATGGAAGTCTGTTTAATGACAAGTACATCAAACAGGGAAACAAATGGGAATCAGCATCGTTGCGATCACCTGTCTCGCTCCAACTTCCTTGAACTTCATTTGAACAGCAATTCTTATAGGCAATATTCGTCATCATTGATGTCTAATTCTACAAAACTCGTCATGCAATATAATTGGTTAAGAAAGGTAACTTAAGTATAGGTGCTATATCTGTATATGATAATGGAACATACGGATTGGATAACTCTTATCGGGTGGGCGTCCACACCCCTCCCTCTACATCACACGTGGTAGACGTCACTGCATGTACGACGTCTCATTGGTTCTACGATGTATAAGACCCCAGATAACTTGGTCCATTGTGATTGGGCAGGTTACACCCCTAGACATAAATTTCCACTTTTAATTAGCAGCATGCAGAATAGACACCCAGGTGCCAGGTGTCCCAAGTTTCACCCTGCCTCCCTTCCATCAATCAGTATCTTGGGGCTATGTGTCAATTATTTGGCTAGGCATGGTCCTTGAAACTGCAGCCTCTTATCTGGAGAAGTTATGGCACCCTTGGATCTGGGTGACATTAGATGTTGGTAATTATTTGCGCCTGTCTTGGTCACATGTCCATTCACCGTGAATCTGCTTCAGTTTCCAGCTTTTAGTGTGTTTAATTCTGTTGTTGGCCTCGCCACCTGCATGGGCCCCCCCTTATCTTGACCTTCATGGGGCAGACTGTACGCTCTGAAGTCTGAGTCTTGTTAGCTGACACTCTCCTCCCTTTCTCTGGATGACCTCGATTTCCTAGGCATGAGCCACTCTTTGTTGAGTTTCGATTCCGCTCCTTCTCTTGCCTCTGGCTGGGTTACGAAACTTGGCCTGTCAGGCCTCTGGCAGCCTGGGAACATTTCTGCTTTTACAAAATGGAGTCGCACTGCTATAATGTGTCATATTGAGATAGATATATGGTTGGCACTTGCCGCTCTAATCTTCTACTAAGCATTGCAAGCAGTATCGTTTTCTTTAGCTTCTTGTGTTCCAACCTATTTACACACATTTAACTGGTCGGTTGCTTCCATCTTGTCTCGTAGCAACGTTTCCTCACGTTTTAACATCGTCTCTTCTCTGTGTCCATTACATTTATTTTTGTAGCTACTTGCACAGGCATGCCATTTTGATGGCTGTTTTCGTTCATTCGTGAGTCTGTCCAGGCCCCTGTGTCATTTCCACTGGCCTTCCATTAAGGCTCTTTGGGTCTCTTCATGGACCATCTGTAGGCACTCTTCGTTTCGTATCAGCGGCTGGTACGGCTGTCTGATAGGGTACCGTGCTGCCCAGGGTTGTCTGGTTATGGCGCTTCAACAGGTATAGATCTTCTGATGTACACTGGGCAGAGCCCCAGTGCAGCTCTTTGTTGGTCCATTTGTTCCTCATACATCACATACCTTGGTGAGTACTCTCCTGGTACCTCAAAATGAGGGGTAGGGTGCAGGCCATGTCTGGGACCTCCTCTACACTCTTTTTGGTTTTGCTTAGTCAATCCGAGTGGGACAGGTATGTCCAGACATGGGTCCAAACCTATTGGCCCTAGAGACTGTAGGATTATTTAGCGTGTTTTTGGAGTGCAGCACCACTGCATGAGATCAATGTATTGCTATAATGCGGTACAAGCAATTGCACCATTTTTTTCTCACCTGAAATGCCTCTGTTGCAGGAGACACATTAGAGGATTAATGAACTAATATAATTAACAGTACTATCATGATCTTAACTCATTAATATCATAATGTGTTCTCCAAGTGCAAAATGAGGCAGGCTGAAAGTCATTTTAAACTGACATTCAGAATGTTGTCTTCCTTTCTCTTTCTCTGTGCTTTTCACGGTCCTTGCTAAAGAAACAAAACTCGAATAAGCAGGAAATTAAATTCAGTTTCTTACTGAAAAGTGATCTATTATTTGAAGAAGGAGGGTATGACATGATAGATGCACGTCACATGAAGGGCTGTAACAGAGGTCTCTTGGTGCATCTCGGGTAGGAAGAAAGGCAGAGGACATTTTGCACAGCTCCGGGGAAGACTTGGCTGGAGTTTCTATGGGGTTTCCTGTTTGAGAGGTTTCGTCCCAGTCCATTGCTGACTTTCCCAGGCTGGAGATTCCAGTCAATAAGCACCGGCTTGAGAGACTGCAGATCAGAACTGCATGTCCTTGCTGGGGTGCTTTGAAGGAAAGCCTTGAGCCATTTAAAGAAAGCGACCAGTCTGGGGAGTTCGCGTGCTGAACAGCTACAATTTGATGGTAATTATCATGTATAAAAGTGAGGGTGCAGTATGTGCATGAGACCTATTTTAGACAGGCAGCGTAGCAATAGCTTTTCAGTGTGTTTAAATGACACATTTTAATGTTGCCAGCTGAAGGCAAAACAAACAATGTAATTTTTCTCTCTCTTGTGCAAATATGAAATTAAATTCGTAGTGTTCTTTCATCTTGTCTTTCTCACGTTTTTATTTCAGAGAGGATTGTCTCACGAATGGTAATGTATCATTTTAAAATGAAATTGTGATAACACACAGTCTGCCTAAGAGTATTCTTGTTTCTGTTTCATTTGGTTTCTAAAAAAAATATTATGCCATAGAGGGAATGATGCTTAAAGCACAAAGTTTCTATGCAGATAAAGTAATGTTATGAGCAATTATAAATAGCTGTGTGCGTGGTTCCACTCAGTGTATATATGTGTGTGTGATTTCTGAGTGGAACATAATGAAATAGTTTGCTGGATGTATATGAGTCAGCAGAAAGAGAGGCCCCTGGAAATAGTTTCATTGATTTAAATAAATTAGTGATAATACCACAGGGGTTGTGAATACTGTATGTGAAAATTGTGGTATCCATAAGATGTAGGCCTGAGGTCTCTCTATTGATCGCACAAACTGACTAACTAAGGAGAAAGGGGGTTCTGGATATTGGGGCCACAAATAAAACAAAGGAATTATGCTCACCAAAAATACCACCAACAAAATGTATACCAACTAAATATATCTGTGTACTGAAATAATGCATATCCATTATATTACTATAATACCAAACACAATCTGAATGCAAGGAGTGATTATTGCTAAATTACTTTATTTTTGGTGGTAAGAAAATACCGCTAGGCCCCAAATCTACACAAAATACCCTACAAGACCTAGGCTACACCTCACTGAGGTCAAAACATGTGTGGGGCAGCTTGTGATCTTGTACAGTAAGAATGTGATCAAGCAGTTCGGGGCTGACTGACCTTTTTGCGGCGGGAAGAAGCCTGATTTGCATATGGTCTTTCAACATCCTGTAATGGCTTGACCTGCTGAAGATAAATGTCTTTCAGGGTTGCCCACAACTATGCCAGAGGTGCATATTAGTTCTAAACCTTCCAGGCATCATCTCTTTATTTTTGCTTAGTCACCTCGAGCAGGATGGGTATGACCTGGTGTGGGTCCCAAATCTGCTTGATCTAGAGACTCCAGCAACGACTCACTGATGATGGCCAATGATGCCAGAACATTTCTTGGGTTGCTTGTTGTCTCAAGCATATGGTTTGTGATTAAGCAGGTTAGGCTAACTGCCCCTTTCGGGGTTGGACCAAACCTTATTTGCATATGACCTTCCCCCATTCTGTATTATCTTCATAAGCTGAAGAACAATGGTCTTGAGCATTGCCTTAAGCTATGCCAGAGGATACGATTAATTATAAACCGTCCAGCCATCACCTCTTTTGCTTTGCTTAATCATACCGAGTGGGATGGGTATACCGAAACGTGGTTCTCGAAACTGCTTGGCCCTAGAGACTCAAGCAACACTCACTGACGATGCCTACTGATGCTGAAATATGCCTGGGTTAGTTTATTGTCACTTGCAGAAGGTGTGTGATTAAGCAGTTTAGGCTGGAGTGTGCATTTTGGGTAGGACTAAGCCTGATTTGCATATGGTCTTTTCTCTTTCTGTAATGTCTTGGCAAGCTGAAGAACTATGGTCTGGAAGGGTGCCTACAGCTATGCCAGAGGCTAAGCTTAATTCGAAACCTTCCATCCTTCATCTCTTTTGTTTTGCTTAGTTACTGTGGGTTGGATGGGTATGCTCAAACGTGGGTCCCAAGCCTCCTTGGCCTAGAAATCCAAGCTACACCTCACTAATGATGCCCAACAGGTCTAAGCATGTCTGGGGTTGTTTGTAGTCTCGTGATGAAGGTTTGTGATCAAGCAGTTTGAGCTGTACTACCACTTTTGGTGTTGCTCAAAGGCTGATTTACATATAGTCTTTGCCCTTTCTCTAATGGCTTGACAAGCTGAAGAACAGTGGTCTGTGGGGTTGCTCAGAGGTATGCCAGAGATTAAGATTAGTTACAAACCTTACATCAATCAGCCCTTTGTTTTGATTAGGGGACAGAGCTCCCTTGTACCTCGGATGCCTTCTGCCATCACCTCCCAGGCAGAGGACTTTGGGATAGACTGTAGCCCCAACAGGGGTTGAGTGAATTGTTCTTGTTCTTCTGAGTGTCTCGAGAAGAACCAATTGAAAGAGGGGGTGATTCTTCTTTTTAATTGCAAATTGTCAAGGGGAGTATTTCAAAGCAAGCCCGCTCCAAGTGGTCAAATCCAGGTTTTTGTAACAAGTTCCTTTTGCATTCTGACAGTGACAGGGAAGTGGTATAGAGCCCTAACAGGTACTTAGATGGTGGAATTCCTCTTCTGCTCTACCTATCATGTCTTGCTACTCTAACTTTGCCCCTTGCCGTGTCATTTGACTTCAAAGGGACTCCAGTAATAAGAAACCTGGTGTGAGTATGGTGTTGTTATGTTAGTGCTGCCTTCCTAGGAGATATCCTGATGAGGTTCCTGTGCCATGGGGGAAGATGTTGTAGTTCGTGCATTGGGATGCAAAAAACTGCATCCTCGCTATTGTTCCCCATTGCGGCTGTGGAAACAGTCAGGCCATACTCCAGCACACATCAGCCCTATCATAGCTAGGCCCAATAACAGAGCTGACACTATTGTGAAATCAAATTGTTGTGGTTGTATAATTGTGTGTTCTTAGTAGTCACCATTCCACACCCAAGAATGGCTTATATTCACGGATGTACAATTATTCGTTTTTGAGTAAGAGGGTGAGAAGTTTAAAAATCCACCTCTTCCTGCAGGTGATTTGCATTTCAGCAGTTGTCAGGAATGCACATGAGACCTTTGAACCTACCCTGGACCAATTAAAGGCTGGGGATCAGGGTGCCCGTAGGGTATCTCAGCAAAAACACAGGCTTGCACTAAAATTTTGGTAATGTTAACACAGATTAGGAGTGTGTTATGCGTGTGTGTGTGTGTGCGCGTGCGCCCATCTGTGTGTGTGTAATTGCCTTGGAGGACAGTATGACTGAATTGATTGACTCACTTATTGCATTATCGTAATAGGATACACCCACTAATCAACAGTAGAAACTCGTGTATATTTATAACAGTGAGTCTGGGAAAGTTTGATTTTTCTAATGATTCTCTCTTAGTCCTGAGCACAACTGAAGTTTCTTACTCATACAAACACTTCAACCTTAGCACAGGTCTTCAAAGGTTCCCCACACACCCTCTGCCATGCCAGTTGCACTTGTATTTCTAGTTGTATTTATTGTGTTTGTATAGCGCTTTAATCCAAAACGCTTAACATTTTAACAACAGAATACATATAACATTAGTTGTGAAGGCACCACGGGGATTCACATGTCGTGCTTTACAATTACTCCTCCAGCTTTAGGCCACAGATGCCCATTCGCTGTATTTCATGCCTGTCACCTTCAGAATGCACGGTATCTGGGACAACTTGGTAGCTAAGACAGGTCGTCATTACCTGTTGAATTTGGGTGTAAATGCACACGCCACCTGGAATGAGGGTTGACTCGACCTTCAACCCTGTAGCAAAAAGGCAAAATCAATACGTGTTTTCCCTAACGGTTAGCATCCTTTTAGTATCTCTTCCGGGGCTCTTGTTTCTCAATTGCTGTTATTGTAAAAGTTCACGCTTTTAGAGGACTGCTTCCTCTCATCCCAGTATCTCTAGACGCATGATACCATCTGCTGCTCGGTTGGATTGACATCCTTAGGAACTTATGGAAAAGGTTGGGAAGGCTGACGACGCCACATATAAATTCATGTTTGCACTGGTTGTGGTATTAACAATAATGTGTGGAAAACACCTGCAGTGACATGACATGGCACGATCATATGAATTCATTCATAAACAGGAAGACACACATGTGTCTTATAACTCACAACATCAAACTCCCACACACCAGGAAGCACACTTACCTGTGTGAATGAACAAGCCTCCCTGTAGCTGCAGAACTCGTCTGATTGTGTGACCTTTTCCAACAAAAAAAAAAAACATGGAAAATGCACCTCATTAAGGCTGCGAATGTGGAGAGCTCTACATTAAACATACATGCCAAATAGGTATCATTCTATTCGAAACATGTTCCTCTTTTTTCTCGGAATAATGGGGTCTGTAGTTTTGCATTCTGATAGTATACATCGAGAGCTACACATCAGAGAATGGATAGGAAAGCAGGACTGGGCGAGAATCTTTCACTTGCAGTGGGGGCATCTTTCTGTGTATTCTCCGTCCAATATGTGTGTACCATGATCCACTCTCTGTGACTGCTGTGTGGATATTGTTACTAGCAATAGGTGGAAAGTGTGCTCTTTATTTAAAACACGATGATCGGTGCCTCTATAGTGTCACGATACTTGTCCATATTGTGATACCTGTCTGCATCTCTTTATCCATATTTTGAGTGTATTGAGACCTCTCTTTTGTGATGTGCAGTGTGTGTGTGTGTGTGTGCGTGCGTGCGTGTGTGCGCGCGTGCGTGCGTGCGTGCGTGTGTGTGTGTGTATATATATATATATATATATATGTATATATATATATATATATATATGACTACTATGCTCTGGGGCCAGTAGAGAAAAGGATCACAAGTGAAAGGCAGTGTGCTGGAAGGGCAAAGGGCAGAAAGGCGGCTGTGGGTAAGAGAGTGGAGAGCCCAAACAGGAGTAAAGAGACAAATCATGTCAGCTAGGCAAACGAGGCCATGGACTGATATGAAGACAAGCAGGAGAGACTTGAAGGGGGAGGGATTTTTCGTAGATGATGAAGGTAGGCAGAGGGGGAAGAGGAGTTTGTGAAATGTAGTAGACAGCGGACAGCCATTAAGATGCTTTGACAGCTGACAGTGCTTCATTTGGGGGGTGTTTGCCCGGGCTTAGCCCTGGTACTTATTTTTGAGACCCCACACTTATTGTCTCAGACTAAGTTTGATCATGAAGTGGTGATAGTCAGTGCATCCACCAAACCCAATGAACATGCGCTAGCTGTAGTTTAACCACACATATGTCAACACTGTGGGAAGGAGCTTTGAGTGGTGGCAGCAGTGGAAGGGAACTGCCTTCCTGCAGTGTCACAGGCGTGCTGGAAAATATTTGGGCCCTGACACTTATTTCTTTTCAAATTAAGCACTGACTGCTGACTTCAATGATTCTGCATCGGCCGCTCACCTTAAACTATGCTGGCTAGAGATGATGGGAATTGTAGGTCAAAATATCAGGGAGGGACTCAGGCTACCCTTTAAGAGGGTGCATGTGAGAAAGGTAGTTTATTCAGAGGTGAAAAGTGAGTAAAGAAAGAAGCTGTGAATAGGCTGGAGCAGTAATGAAGTTTGCTAAGAACAAGGGTCGGTAAGGGAGTTTTGACAGATAGGCGGGTCAGGTGACGGGAGATCATTCTGATGTTATGAAGTGGATCCTGGTGACGTTGGTAGTGGTTATAATTATGTGTTTTAGTTTGAGCGTTCTGTCAAAGAGGACCCCAGCAATGCAATCTTTTAGGGATGGCATGAGGAAATAGTGGCGAAAGCAGATGTGGATTGGAAGGTGGGGTCGGCAGTGGTGCTCAGGAAGAACGTGACATCATTCTCTGAGTAGATTAGCATTTGAAAATGCAGTGCCCTCCATTGAATAATGGCAGAGATACATAAGGCGATGTGTTAAGAAATGTGAAAGGTAAATTAGGAACAGGAGAAGTGAGCCAATGGCAAATAAGTGATATGACAAGCTAAAGGATTAGGTGAGTCTGATAAGGGAGCATGTGTACAGAGCGAAAAGGAGAAGGACCATTACTGAACCTTGTGGGATGTCCGCTTAGAGTCTGGTGGGGTAGGTGGTCTAGAGAATCATTTCATCATCAGAGAGAGAGAAGGATATTAAGTGGATTGACTTGGATCTTCTTTGACACATAGATGAAATAAGGCAAAGAGAAGCTGGTGGAGTGGGTGATTGACTGGCCAGTGGGGAAAGTGTCAACAGAGAAAGCAGAGGAGTGTAGTGAGAGATTGAGTAAGATTGGATGTGGCAAGTTGCTTTGTTTATGGGCCATGATCGTGAGAAATATGCACAATTTGTCATTTGTACACACATACCTTGCGTGTTCACATCTTGTGATCATTGTTCTTATCTTGTGACTACTGTGTTGATTGCATGACCCATGTACAAATCCTTTAACTCCTATTTGTTTTTGTAATGATTTTGCTCACAGCTTATATTCCAAAAAAGCAATTTATGTTTTGTGCATACACCTTGAAACTTGCAAGCCCATTGTCTTCTACATATGTATGCATTTGGATGACATGTGTCATGTGAGTAATTTGTGTCATTTGTGTGTATGGCATTCAGAAGGTAAACATGGCGCATACATATTCACCTAAAGAAACTAAAAGAAGCATGTGTTGAAGCTATGCAATGGCTGACATTTCAAACTAAATACCATGCTGTTTCTTTGGCACTGCGCATAAGGGTGTGGGCTCCGTCCTGCGGTTATTCAGCTCAAGGAATGGATTCTGCTCTGCCAGACTGAAAAGAGCAACAAAGCCCCCTCACCAGGTTCCATCCCACTGGATGCAGAGCAGACATACACATGAAGATGTGCCAAGTACAGACATGTACAACTGCCAGGCATTTCCAACGCCATTAAGCCAATATATGATTAAACGTACAGTGATTTCAGAGGTTATATATATGGTATCACTTTAGAGGATCTCTAGGTCCCTGTTTGTCTAATTACTGCAATCAGATCTTTGTATCAAAATAATTCTGCACACATTTGGTGGGGGCCTGGTGGGGAATTTACAGACCAGTAGCCCTAAATATAGGGTAAGGGAAGGGTGCGTGTTGGCCCCTCTTTTATTGTGTTGCATATGAATAACATTGTTGCTTCAATCAGTGCAACTGGATTGGACCCCCCTAAATTAGGAATACATAAATGGAGTCTGCTGTTCTTTCTGCCGACGACATGGTTCTTCTTGCCAAAACTCTGATGGGGTGCAACAACAATTTTTTTTTCTTGAGGATATTTTCAAGAGTAACGGCTTGACCATAAATATTTTTAAAACATGGCGTGTGGGTTGCTCTCCTCCGGTTCCCCTGAAATTGTACATAAACAACCTCTTGCATAAATTGGTGAAGCACCTCTTAAGAGTGCCATGTAGTTCCCCCTCAGTCCCCGTGGTATTTGAAGTGGGGAAATTAGAATTAAAGCACACAATTAAGCTGAAGTCAATATTGTATTGGCTAAAAGTCAGGAGCACGGACGCACTTGCACCTTATAGCGAGGGCAGGAGCAAGATATTAGACAGCAATGGTGGTAAGCCTTTGCCTTGGTTTAAATATGTTACATGTATGTTACTGAAGCTTGGGCTTGAGGAGATATGATTTGATCCCTCACAAATTGGACCCCAGACCAAGATTATACTTAAGAATAATTGTCATGAATGGGCTGTAATATTAAGGCTGGATTGCTGCCAGACCAGAGGTTGTCTGCTAATTATATTTGAATGAATATTATTCTGGGTCTGGAACCTTACCTTGATTTTAATGTTGAAAGTATGATGAAATCTTTATACACTAAATGTCACCTTGGATTCCTCCCACTGGCACAATTCACCGTGCAGTGGGGGAAGGACGCATCGACATTATATGTGTGATGAAGATGAACAATGTGTTATCTTTATTGGCCATCTTTCTGCTGCATGTAAACCATTGATGCTGCAGTCAGGGGTTAGAACTATGAGGGAAGCCATCATCTTAATGAAATTTCATCCTTCATTTACAGTGTGTCTGGCGCTTTCCTCTTTTTTAACAATTGCTTTTAAACAAAGGAAACTATATGTAGGTAGTTAGTTGTGGCAGATTTCTCCTTGTATATATAGATGCTAACATTAGGGAACTACACTACATGATTTGTGAAGTGGATATGTAATCCATATTATAACTGGGGATGCTGTTTGATACATTTTACAGGTACAATTCCACCTTTTCAGACTATGATTGAGATGAATTTGCCTATTTATTGAAATATTTATATGTGGTTAATTTTATGTTATTAATGCTGCAATATTGTAATGTACCGTTTTACTGCGAAGTAGTGATGATGAATATGGTTCTATAGCATGTTTCTATCATATTGATATTTTGTTTTATTATGTATGCTTTTTGGGGACGGATCCGAAATAAAGCAAAGAAATCAATATTAATATTCTATTCTTTTACCTAAACATATACATTTTTAAATGTGCTATTTAAATTCAAATTCTAAAGCCAATGCTTGTAAAGTGAGCTACATTCCACACATGTATAATAAGCTGCATTCCAGTGTTTCTTGAAATGGATCGACTACAATAATTGTGCACGTTTACAACTCATGCAGTGAAATGGGTGTAATTTTAGGGTGGGGGCAAATGCATCTGTCCCCCTAAACAGTTGTGGCACATCATTGTGTCCCACTCATTTGGCAGGGGCCCCTTTAATTTAGATGTCATGCTCCCCGACATGTTCAGTAAAGTTACTCCACTGTGTAGTGAGCAGTACAACTCTATCCCAGTTTGCTCAGGCACCCAAGATTTTGCAGAATGTCCAATTCAGAAGATAGAATTTTAAATGGACCACAGCCTGCATACCCTACCCATTCTAGGGATCTCAGTAAATAAGTGATAGAATGGAGGGAAATAAGTGTGCTCATATCCCATGTCCCTCCCCTTCCTGCTACCTGCTGTGGCTCTCCCCCTCCTCCCAGCTCTAAGCTGCATCCTAATTGGCCTGTGAGGCCCACTTAGGAAACCTACCCTGGGCAGCCCCTGCCTGGGCAGCCCCCAGCTAAGGGCCCCAAGGCAAAAGGCAGCTCCTGAATGAAGCAGCTCCAGTCCAGGTTTGCCTGTGTTTGTCTGTGAAGCCTGCAGCTGTTAACCAGCAGCATCTGACACGGTAATAGCAGTCTGGGTGGGAATACAGGTACTGAATTCCAGAAAGCCCTACCACCCTCTCAGCTTCATAACATAGCTTACCAAGGTTTGCTAGCTAGTAAGTAATAGTCTTATCACTGCAGCACTCAAACTGTTATCTATTGGGTCCCCTTCTTAAGCGCTCCTCTGCAATCTAGGTGTTTCTGCATGCACTACTGTGCCCTCATTTTGGGCATATCCCCCTCTATGCAGATATCCCAAATGTATGTGGTGCTGCATTTACTGTTGTGCCTCCATTTTAGGCATTTCTTCCTCTACCAATCTATCTCACATCTAGGTGTTTCTGCATCTACTGTTGTGTACCCATTTTAGGCATTTCTCCCTCTCTCCAGGTACCCCAAATCCAGGTGTTTCTGAATTTACTGTTGTGCTCCAATTTTAGGCATTTCTCCCTCTATCCAGGTATCCCAAATCTAGGTTTTTCTGCATCTGATGTTGTGCCCCCATTTTAGGCATTTCTTCCACTACCGAGCTATTTCAAACCTATGCGTTTCTGCATTTACAGCTGTGCCTCCAATTTTGGTTTCCCACCTCTATGCAGATATCCCAAATGTAGGTGTTGCTGCATTTACTGTTGTGCCCCCATTTTAGGTATTTCTTCCTCTAACGAGCCATCAGAAATCTAGGTGTTTCTGCACTTACAGTTGTGTCCCTATTTAAGGCTCTTCTCCCTCTATCCAGGTATCCCAAATCTATGTGTTTCGGCTTCTACTGTTGTGCCCCCATTTTAGGTGTGTCTTCCTCTATCCAGGTATCCCAAATCTAGGTGTTTCTGCTTCTACTTTTGTGCCCCCATTTTAGGTTTGTCTTCCACTACCCAGTTATCCCAAATCTGGGTGTTACTCCATACTGTTGTGCTCCCATTTTAGGCGTTTCTCCCTCTACCAAGCTATCTCAAATTCAGGTGTTTCTGCATTTACCGGTGTACCCCCATTTTAGACACTTCTCCCTCTATCGAGGTATCTCAAATCTAGGTGTTTCTGCACTTATAGTTGTGCCCCTATTTAAGGCTCTTCTCCCTCTATCCAGGTATCCCAAATCTAGGTGCTTCTGCTTCTACTGTTGTGCCCCCATTTTAGGTGTTTCTCCCTCTATCAAGCTATCTCAAATCTAGGTCTTTCTGCATTTACTGTTGTGCCCCCATTTTATGAGGGTCTCCCTCTATCCATGTATCCCACAATGATGTGTTTATGCATCTAATGTTGTGACTCCATTCAAAGTGTTTTTCCTTCAATCCAGGTATCTCAAATCTAGGTGTTTCTGCATTTAATTGTGTGCCCTCATTTTGGACATTTCTATCTCAAATCTAGTTGTTTCTGCATTGACTGGTGTGTCCCCACTTTAAGTGTTTCTCGCTCTACCGAGCTATCTCAAATTTAGGTGTTTCTGCATTTACTATTGTTCCCACAATGTTGGGCATGCCTCCCTCTTTCCAGGTATCCCTAATCTAGGTGTCAATGCATTTACTGTTTCCCCCCCATTTTAGGCATTTCTCCCTCTACCGAGCTATACCAAATCTAGGTGTCTCTGCATTTACGGTTGTGCCCACATTTTAGGTGTTTGTTCCTCTATCCAGGTATCCCAAATCTAGGTGTTTTTGCATCTGATGGTGTTCCCCCATTTTAGGTGTTTCTCCCTCTATCTAAGTATCCCAAATATAGGTGATAAATTTGCTGCACTCGCAGACTATCATACAACACTCCCCTGTCTCTTTGAGCACCTCTCCCACTGCTCAGGCTCCCAGTATAGGGAGACCACAACTGATGAGACCAGCCAATCGCATTGGACCTAGAAAAACGACATTGAAGATGAAATCCATCCGAGTTTAAGGTATGTATACCTTGCACCACGTCTGTGGACATAGGCCGCAGGCATGGCCACCCATCCATGCACTGTAGAATACAGATAAGGCTATGCAACTCTGGTCTAGCAGCTTGCATAGCCATCCTCACTGAAACCTCTGACGTACCTCAACACCTCTGTCATTACTGTCATTACTATTCAGTGACAACCTATGAAAACCTTGGTCTAGCTGGGCACATATCGAATCTCTGGCACTAGCACTCTGTCCCAAACCACCAACAGCACCCACCCAGGTACCTATGGGCTGCTTACTGGAGTTTAACCAGCCCACCTTAATCCTATCCTGGCAAAATGCACACACATCTAATGAATGAGCTGTTAAAATCTCCCACACATGTACTACGATCACTGAGGACATTCCAACGACAAAGCATATTGAGGCCATACAAATGTCGAAAAGGCGCTACATAAATAATGAATACAATACAATGCAATACAATATATTTTAAAATATTTAATTGTAATGTACAACATTGTCATAATATCTCATTATGAAACAATGTTCTGCTTTAAATGAGGGCTGCAGTGAAAATAGGCTTACCATCAATATGGCGAAGAGTAAGGTAATGGCTTTCCATCATTGTCTAAAAAAAACAACCAAGTTAATGTTTATGGCTGTTGTGTTGAAGAGTTCTACAGGTTTGAATATCTTGGTGTTCATTTTGCGGGTAACTACAAACAGTTGGACCAGATTGATAAAGCATGACTTATGCTAAGAAGATATAGCAATGGATTTTTAAATATATAAAATCACATGATAATGGTACAGTCTCACACACCTTGAATATTTACAATATGCAGGCCACAGCCATGGAAGTTGACATGAAATGTGGGGATTCACCAGGAATGGTGGAAATGAGACAACTGGCAATATGTTCTTAAAAAACGATTGAATTTGCCTTTCAGTACTCCCAATGTCACCCTACTCTTAGAAAACAATAAAAAATGTATGGCTGATACTGTATCTTTTAACCCAGTCCTGTACTGGTCAGCAGTGTGGTCCTCACCTGTATTGGGAAAATATAGGCATACTATGCCCAACTTTTTGTCGCAAGATGGCATGATTTACCCTGGTGTACACACATTAAAACACATTTTTAAGAGCATTAGGCATCTAACAACTACGGCATAATACCCAGGACATAGTAATCAAGACCAAAGGGATGTTAAAAAAAGCAGATCTATTTAGTTATTTATTCATTGGACATTGGTATGACGCCTATGCACAAGTGTTTCCTAGCCACATAAGACAAAACCGGGGGGACATAGGAAATAAAAAACAACTGTAATGGCCGCATTAAGCCATGTGACATTCCTAATGTGCAAGTGTAGAGACAAAAAGTGCAGGGGAGGGTGGAAGAAGGGGGCAGGGCTGGGAATGGGGAAAGGTGTAGGGGGTAAAGTGTAGGAGTGGGGGGCCCATGGGGGCTTAGCAAGTGCTGAGGGCAGCCAAAAAGGGCAAGGGGAAAGGGAAAATAAGTGCGATGGATGCGGTGAACCACATTCAGGCTAGTCCGGGACGGGTGCCCGAGGGCAAGTCCTGGTTTGGGATCCTTGTGGAGACAGGTCAAGGAGGGGCTGGCCCCTGTAAGATTCATAAGGTACCAGGCACCAGTCGCAGAGGGACATTAGCAAAGGAGCAGGACAGAGAAGGAGGAAGAGAAAAGAAAAGTCTTGAGAAGTTTCCAGAACTTAAGAAGATCCGGCTCAAGTCTGAGTGGGGCAGAGTGGCCATTCCAGAGGGAGGCTCCTGCCAAATAAATGGATCTATCTCCCACTCTCTGCTCGGAGAAACATCTGACCCTCAGAGAGTTGGAGCTAGAGGACCAAAGAACTCTAGCAAGGGGGTATTTAGAGAGAGTAAGCTGGATGTAGAGAGGTCCCAGACAGCCTTGTGGATAATGCAAAGGGTCTTCAATATGATCCTTGTAGTCACTGGGATCCAGTGGAGCAATGTTAGGGCAGGACATATGCTGTCCCTTGGCTTGAGGCCAAGGATAAGTCTTGCAGCCCTATTCTGGATTAGTTGAAGGGGGCGAAGGGAGGAAAGAGGCAGATTGAGGAAGAGGCTGCTGTAGTAGTCTAGCCTAGAGAGAACCAGAGCTCTGGAGACATTGAGCTTCTGAGAGAAGGTGAGCAAAGGAAGAATGCCTCAGATGAGGTGGAGATGAAAGAGGAAAGGGACCAATTGCATTTAGGAGGGTTGGTTTGAAAGTGAGGAGGTTACCCATTCCAGTGCCTGGTCTGTGATGCATAGTGAATCACAGAGACGATTTATGAGAATGGAATGATTGACCGTGTCAAAGGCAGAGGATAGATCGAGAAGGATCAGAACAGAGGGAGTTTTAATTCAGGTTTGAGAGCAGGTCTTCACGGGTGTGCAAGAGAGCAGTTTCCATACCTAAGGATGCTCTGAAGCCAGACTGGTGGTCGTGGAGGCAGCCGGCCGATTCGGTGTGGTGTGTAAATTGCACTTTGACATAAGAGACGGATGTTGCACAGTACTGCAATATAGCTCTTGCTAGTTCATACTGGTCTCATAAAAGGACCACTGGTTTTGAGTATTACCCCTCCATTAGCGTGTGCCCTTGTTTCGTTGGGTTGTCGAGACACTGTTACCTGCCCGGTTTGCAACTTAGACAGAAAATCTGTTGAACACTTTCTTTGTTTCTGTCCTAGACACAGACAGTTACGCTTCATCTACTTTAAACCTGTGCTTAGAGAACTTCTGTGAGAGATGTTAAAGACGTGCTGCACTTATGTAAGCCAAGTGAGTACAGCAATATAACCTTTGAGGTTTCCAAGTTTCTTTACAGGGCTTGGCTTTTAAAGGGGGAAATATGTTGCAACCTCATCGGAGGATGTCAGAACAAATATGCACTTTATAGCCAAAATGTCTACAGATGCAGGCAAACGCTCGGTTCCATTAATGCTGCAGTATATTTTATTTACAAATGTGCACATTGCCTTACTGGTCTCAGACATTTTTGTTACTTCTATTTGTCACATTGACTGGTACTTAAGGGCTGGTTGGTTTTTGATTTGGATTAATTCTATACACTTTGCACTTTTATTATTGTATTATGATCCTAAATAAACATTTTTGCATTAACATTTGTATATCTGTATTGTAAATTGACGAAATAAACTGGAAATGATGATATTTATTACAGACAATGACATGATAATATGAACATCCAAATAATTCATCATAATTCACATCCCAGACCATTGACATAAAACCCACACCAATAACTCATTCAACATTTGAATTGAGAAAAATATGACATATTAAAAAAAAAAAAAACTATCTGTGTTTGTAGTCTTCCTTTCACTGATACATGGACACATATATTTCTGGAACCGTCTCTCATCAGGGTGTAAAGATCTCTCATCATCAGACTGTATGCAGCATAATTTTTTATTTTATTATTGTGGTTTGGTTTACAAAAATAAAACCTTTCACACTTATAATTAAAATATACACATAAAGAAAAAAGTTATAATTTTCCAAACCATACTCCCACCACTATCATCCACATGGATTTAACCATTGTTCTCTAGTTTCCCAGTCTCAGTACCTACCGGTAGTATTTTCCTCCCCCACTAGAACTCATTGCTTCTCAGTAAATATAAAGTTTCCGTCTCCACTTATAAAAAGGCTATTCTAAAAGCCAAATCTAGTTTTTTCAATGATAGAATCCAAAATGCACAGCACAATACAAAAGACCTCTTCCACATCTTGAAAAAACAAGAAACAACTAACCACATCATTCCAGATAGATCTATATCGGATGATGTCACTTGGAGCAACGTTATGCAGCAAGCTATGCATAAAAAACTACATACCATCAAGGAAAATATACTAGAGAAAAGTAATAACTTAAAATGCACTAAATCTAAACCTGCAGACTGGTCCTATCATAGGTCACCGATTATTCCACATTTAATTTTTCCCCTATAACAGATAATGAACTAGAAACTATTATCAATCAACTTAAGGCCCCAAGAAGTAAAAATGACATCCATACTATTTTGATTATTAAAACCTGTGCCCCTTCTTTAATTACTTCTATCTGTCAATTTGTTAATACTTCTATATCTACCGGCACAGTCCCTCAGGAACTTAAGAAGTCATGGGTTATGCCAATTCTGAAAAAAACAGGGCTCTCAGTCGATATGCCAAACAATTATCGACCTATTACCAATACAGCGTTTCTACTCAAAGTTCTTGATCGAGTGGCCTACATACAAATTGCAGATCCCCTGAAGACTTATCCTATTCTAAATTACCATCAGTCTGGATTTCGGGTCGGCTATGGCACTGAGACCTCGCTCCTTGAACTTAAGTCTAAACTAATGGCCCGTATGGATAATAAAGAAGCGTTGTTGCTCATGTTGCTTGATCTCTCTGCGGCCTTCGACCTGGTGGGCCATGATATCATGGCCACCAGGTTGTGCGAAGTGGCCAATTTCTCTCCGCTGGCCTGTAAATGGGTTCTGTCATTTCTTAATAATCGCGATAGCAGAGTCTTTTGCGGTAATGCTCAATCTGAGCCCATTACAACAACATGTGGTGTTCCTCAGTGTGCTTGCACCTCCCCATGCTTCTACAATATATTTATGGCTCCCCTGTTCGCAATGCTTGATCATGAGAACATAATATTTACCAACTACGCCGATGACACTCAATGTGTCATCCCGCTCTCTGGTTCCCACAGGGTAGACAAACTGGCCATTTGCAGAGTTTTTACTCTAATCGAAACCTGGATGCTCCACAATAAGTTGGCCTTAAACTAATCAACAACCGAACTGCTGGTCATAGGCTCTCCACATACCATTAACAAACTTGGTCCACAATATGATAACTTCCAGTTGGGAGAAGAATCCATTAAACCTTTAAAAAAAGTGAAAACATTGGGAGTAACCTTTGATCAACATATGACCATGAAACAGCATGTCAGCAGTCTTGTCTCGTCATGTGCATACTATATTAAACTTTTAGCACATCTAAGGCCTCTTATATCGCAGGATAATGCAGAGACTATTGCTAGAGCAAGAGTAGGCTCAAAAATAGATTATTGTTCTAGCCTTCTTATGGGACTTAATAAGTCTGACTGTAATAGATTGCAAACATGTCAAAATGGGGCTATTAGAGCCGTCATGAACTTAAATACAGAGATCATGTTACGACGGCAAGACGAGAGCTCCACTGGCTGCCCGTAGCATCCAGATTTCTCTTTCAAACCCTGACTATCGTACATAAGTGTAGATCCAGAAATATGCCGGGATATCTGCAACAGGTACTCTCTATGAGAAATAACATGAGAACATTAAGGGCGAATAATCTGCACCTTTTGTCCGAACCAAAGTGCCACACTGTTAGAGTAGCCAATTCAGCCTTCTTTTCCAATGGACCAAGGGCCTGGAACGCCTGCTTACTGGATTCTCCATTTTTTGTTTCTTGTTGTATATGTCATGTAGTGCCCTCACGCCTTCGGGTCTATGGATGCGCTATACAAATGCATTAAAGTAAAGTGAAGTACATTTTTGGTCAAGATTCTGTGGCTTTGGCTGGTAAACTTGCAGGTACCACCACAATCTGGGCAAGCGCCCCCAGCAGGCTTCCCTTGAAATCCTTCTCTGAGGGCTTTGCCCCGGCCACGCTCTAGGGTTCATTTTTCTGGAAAGCCTCCCAATCTAACCTGTCCCTCCAAGGTGACACTTCTTAGGCTGTGTGCTATCTATCAAAGCCACCTGCTTCTGTCTGTCCTTCTCTAGTTGGCTTTGTAGACTTTGAAAGCACATGGTCTGGCTGTCTAATGCTTCTTTTCCTTCTATATGCACTGTCAGATACATTTCTGGTGATTGACACTTGCCCAATTGCCCAACCTTCGGTCTGTCATTCAATCTCAGGTTTTGCATTCAATTCAATGAGCTGAATATGCACCTGCCTTCAGACCAGTGGTTTGTCATTACAAAAATGTAACCTGCCATGACAGGATCTGGCAGGAGTGTCCAAGCATTTCAAAGATCTGCCATTCCTACTCAGGTATTGGAATTTCTTCATGTCACTCTTTGCATGCCAAGTACAAGTGTTTAACCCTTCCAATTTCCGATTTTTGTAGAATGACTTGCTTCTTTCTATAGTTTCCATTCAGTGAATGGTTTGTGTATCCAACATGCACTGCTCTTTGAACGCCACTCCTCTCATGAAACCTCAAATAGAGTCTGAAACGTGTTGGGACTTGCTTCATTGTCTTCGATATCATGTACCTCTGCTCGAGCTTGGTTTCCTTACAGACTTAGGATGCCCACGGCTCTCTAGGAGGTATGAGGTTTCTTCTTTATGACATCAGTGGGCCTCAGGATTATGGCTCTAGACCCCCATTCCACAGACTTAGGATGGCCACTTCGCTCCAGGAGGTATGAAGTTTCTTTTCTGAATGGATGCCCTGCTACCCCTCTAAAGTGCTCTGGTGAGAACTGGGACTGCTCTGCGATCACCCATTAACCACTTCCAGTGGTTTCATCACTGGCTTCTTCATGTTACCTCATTACAAATGTTACTTTCTGCTGGCCTCTTCCCCAAGCACACTTCCTGTGTTCCCATCTTCTAACACACAAACTCATAATGTGTTAAACGTCTGTGGATTTAGCATAACCATGGATTTAGAGCTGGTGTGCAGGTAGACTTAACCGATATATTTATATCTGAGTGTACTTTAAAAACTATAAAATAATTTCAACATACCGGAAATCTTGGAATAATATGCACAGGGTCTAGATGAATGAACCTGAAGATTCCCTGATAAACCTGCATTTTTTAGGGTTTACTGACTTGATTTCTAAGAAGTCTACTAAATTTGAGTTGGGCAATACTTGCTTTTAATTGATAAAATATTCTCTTGTGCGTTCTGCGGGTCAGAACCTTTTGTTCAATTGCGATAACGTGTGTGTTTGCAGGACTAATGGCTCGTAAATAAAGGCTTATTTTTTATATAGAAATCAATGCTGCAAAACAAAGACCCTTATTGAGGTAATATGACATGCATTCTCTCAGGTACAGGCCATTCATGATCTGATACTCTTGCAATATGTTATGTCTACTTTGCACTTATTTAAAGGGACTCTCCCAGACATGCTTGACATGTGACTGACTCTGTCCCTGCCACACCGGCTTTCTAAGGTTTTTGCTGCCAGCACATAACAAGATGTAACAGCATTAGTGCTCCTTCAAACAACCTCGGGAGAAAGAAACGCCTCGCCGTGTACACTTAATGTTAGGTTTGATTCTACTTATGCTCCATAGCTTTTTCAATTACATGTGTGCCATAGACACCCTTTACAGTGATGTTAAACTTTTTCAAAGTCACTCATATTGCCAAGCCCTGAATGATAAAAAGTAGACCCGTGCATGCCTGGCCAGAGATTGACTCAGCAGGTGTGCAGTGAAATCCAACCATTGCATATTTCAAGAATACCTAATTAGTCAAATTCAGAAGGATGAATGCCGAAGTTAAATCCTAACCAGCTTGAAATGTGTAACCGGCAAGTAATGAATGTATATATATATATATATATATATATATATATA
This sequence comes from Ambystoma mexicanum, assembly GCF_040938575.1. Taxonomy (NCBI): domain Eukaryota; kingdom Metazoa; phylum Chordata; class Amphibia; order Caudata; family Ambystomatidae; genus Ambystoma; species Ambystoma mexicanum. Next base: position 1,445,171,827 of record NC_090934.1, on the reverse strand, counting down.
TATATATATATATATATATATATATATATATATATATATATATATATATAAATATAGTAATGAATATATAGATATTTGCAGAGGTACATTAGCCTAATGGCACATTTTACTGCAGAGATGAATGCATTGCTTATTTAGATGACACTCAAAGATCTGCATGACTTTATTTTTCTAATCCACAAATACATTCTCATGTCCCTGCTGCTCCCATTACACAAACCATTCACTCGTTTTCTCCTCGTCTCTGGAGGATAACTCAGCAGCAACATGCTACCCTGGGCAACAAGACAACACGAGCACCACAGGTTCGATCCCCGGGTCCGCGCTTACAAACCTCTGGGTATTAAGCGTGTTACAAATAACCTATCACATCATCCTTTAAAGTTATTTGTTTTCCTAATAATTAACCCAAAACCGCCCAGCTATCCTTTGACAAATTCCAGCGATGTAAGTCTCTTAAAGGGGATGTGTACTGTATGTGGAAACCCAAAAAGCTACCTCACTTCAGTTTAATGTACTTTATTTGCGATCAAACGAGATCCATAAAACTTTACAGACATAACATTGAACGTTACACACATCATATCGAATGTATCATCACAATGAATTAAAAAAGCCAACCTCACACAATCTATATATATAGAAAAGGTGTGGGTTTGTTGGTTTGTGGTTTAACTTATGTTCCCTATACAATTCCACACCGTTTCACCAATATGCACCAAATTTTGTACAGTCACCCGTTAGGACCCCCTGGACATTACTGACTACATGACATCTGGACACCCCACACCATTCCGCGGATTTCAGCAAAAGTGAAAATGTGAGTGTGGGGTTGTGGCTTCACGTATGTTACAATTCCACACTGTTTCATCAATCTGAACAATTTTTTGCACAGTCACTTGTTAGGACCCTCCAGGTCCAAATGGGCTCCTTCCTCTCTGACATCTTTTTCTCCACCTGTGGTGTCCCCCAGGGATCCAACCTCTCTCCCTGGCTTTTCAACCAATATCTGGCACTCCTTGCCCACCGCATCGCCGCTCTCTGCCCCCACTTCCAGTGCTATGCGGACGATACCCAGCTCATTTTCAGGCTACCCTCGGCCTCCTCCTCTCCTTCCCTCATCTCCGACTGTCTGTCTGCTATCCAGGAATGGTGTGCCGCCAATGACCTCTGCCTTAACGCCAGTAAGACTGAGATTCTACTCATCGGCACACCCACTCCCTCCTTCTCTGCAGCTCTCTGGCCGGCCTCCCTTGGCCCCCTTCCCGCCCCTACCTGCAAGGCTAAAAACCTCGGGGTCATCTTCGACTCCACACTCTCCTTCTCTCCTCATATATCTGACGTCTCTAAGAAGTCACACTACCAGCTGCACCTCCTCAGAGGTATTCTTCCCTTCCTCTCCTTCCCCCAGAAGCTCACTGTCTCCCGAGCCCTGGTTCTCTCTAGGCTGGACTACTGTAACAGCCTCTATCTTAATCTGCCTGCCTCCACTCTCCGCCCTCTGCAACTTATCCAGAACAGAACTGCGAGACTTGTCCTTGGCCTCAAGCCCAGGGACCGTATCTCTCCAGGACTGAAATCTCTTCACTGGCTCCCAGTGGCTGCGAGGATTAAGTTCAAAACCCTCTGCATTGTCCACAAGGCCTTCTGGGGCCTGGGGCCTAAATACCTTCAACTCTCTCTTCCTAAATATCTTCCTTCACGAGCCCTTCGCTCATCCGTCTCCAACTCCCTCATGGTCAGCCGCTTCTCGAAGCAACGAGCTGGGGGTAGATCTCTCTCCGCAGCAGGGGCCTCCCTCTGGAACAGCCTTCCTGCCTCCCTGAAACTTGAGGAGAACCATCTCCGGTTCCGGAAGTACCTCAAAACCTTCCTCTTCGCTTCTGCCTTCTCTCTCCCTCTCCCCTGCTAAACCTGCCTAACTCCCCACTGAATTCTGCACTAAACCTGCATCTGGGCCACTCTCAGCGACCTCGGTCCAGGGCCCAGCCACTCTCCACTTGCACTGCCTCCCTGGCTCCCCCTGCACTGTGGGACTGTCACTGTATCCCTACAGCCCCCCTTCCCAGCACTTGCTCTGCACTTACCTCGCACTTGCCACCAGCGGGCCCTTTTTATTTATTATTTATTATTTATTATTTTATTACGCTACTTACCTTGTACTGCACTTCCCCCCCACCTCCTCTCCTTGCACTTTCTCCTTTTCCCCTTACCTCTGCACTTGCGCGATCTGAATGACACCTGGCCTAGTAGGATCGTTTGTCTGTCTTCCCCTTGTTTCCCTCCCTCCCTGCCTCGTCGCGCCTTGAAACACTTGTGTATAGGCGCGTTACAAATACCATATCATATCATATCATATCATTACTGGCATTTGTTTGTCGGTTTGTGGCTTGGCAAAGCATTGTTCCTTATACAATCCCACACTGTTTCACCAATCTGCACCAAATCTTGCATAGTTACCTGTTAGGACCCTCTGGACATTACGAGCTACATGACATTTGGACGACCAATCCCTTACCATGGATTTCAGCACCTTCATGCCTGAGACAGTTCCCTGAAATCAGCAAAACATCAATGTGGTCTTAGAAGGGCCGGTCCCGACACATGGAACTAAACACGATACAGGCCCAAGGATCAGATTCAGGATCTACTTCCAGGCACAGTTACTGAGTACAACTCAATCAATACGGTGGTGGATGACGGCAAAGCCGTAAACTATGCAACAGAATTCCTCAACTCACTCGACCCCCCGGGAACGCCACCACATCACCTTCGACTGAAAGTTGAGTCACCCATCATGCTGCTTCGCAATCTCAACCCACCTAGGCAGTGTAATGGCACAAGGCTGTGGGTTAAAAATTGCTGGCCAATGTAACTGAAGCAACAGTGTTCACCGAGCAGGGAAATAAGAAATGTGGTTTATAAAGAAGCCTTTCAATAAACATGTACTTTAGTAATGTTGAACATTAGGCCCATAGTTGTTGGCACCGTCGGCATCATGTCGCCCATCATGCTTGGCATCATGTCACCCATCCTGCTGGGCATCATGTTGCCCATCATGCTGGGCATCATGTCACCCATCCTGCTGGGCATCCCATGCCACCCATCATGCTGGGCATCATGTTGCCCATCATGCTGGGCATCATGTCACCCATCCTGCTGGGCATCATGTTGCCCATCATGCTGGGCATCATGTCGCCCATCATGCTTGGCATCATGTCACCCATCCTGCTGGGCATCATGTTGCCCATCATGCTGAGCATCATGTCACACATCATGCTGGGCATCATGTCACCCATCATGCTGGGCATCATGTCGCCCATCATGCTGGGCATCATGTCGCCCATCCTGCTGGGCATCCCATGTCACCCATCCTGCTGGGCATCATGTCACCCATCATGCTGGGGGTCATGTCGCCCATCATGCTGGGCATCATGTCACCCGTCATGCTGGGCATCATGTCACCCATCCTGCTGGGCATCCCATGTCACCCGTCATGCTGGGCATCATGTCACCCGTCATGCTGGGCATCATGTCACCCATCCTGCTGGGCATCCCATGTCACCCATCATGCTGGGGCTCATGTCACCCATCCTGCTAGGCATCATGTCACCCATCCTGCTGGGCATCCCATGTCACCCATCATGTTGGGCATCATGTCACCCATCATGCTGGGCATCATGTCGCCCATCGTGCTGGGCATCTCATGTCACCCATCCTTCTAGGCATCATGTCACCCATCCTGCTGGGCCTCATGTCACACATCATGCTGGGCATCCCATGTCACCCATCATGCTGGGGCTCATGTCACCCATCATGCTGGGGCTCATGTCACCCATCCTGCTAGGCATCATGTCACCCATCCTGCTGGGCATCATGCCACTCATCATGCTGGGCATCATGTCGCCCATCCTGCTGGGCATCTCATGTCACCCATCATGCTGGGCCTCATGCCACTCATCATGCTGGGCCTCATGTCATCCATCCTGCTGGGCCTCATGCCACTCATCATGCTGGGCATCATGTCGCCCATCCTGCTGGGCATCATGTCACCCATCATGCTGGGCATCATGCCACTCATCATGCTGGGCATCATGTCGCCCATCCTGCTGGGCATCATGTCACCCATCATGCTGGGCATCATGTCACCCATCCTGCTGGGCATCCCATGTCACCCATCATGCTTGGCATCTTGTCACCCATCCTGCTGGGCATCCCATGTCACCCATCATGCTGGGCATCATGTCACCCATCATGCTGGGCATCATGTCACCCATCCTGCTGGGCATCCCATGTCACCCATCATGCTGGGGCTCATGTCACCCATCATGCTGGGCATCATGTCGCCCATCATGCTGGGCATCATGTCGCCCATCCTGCTGGGCATCATGTCACCCGTCATGCTGGGCATCATGCTGGGCATCATGTCACCCGTCATGCTGGACATCATGCTGGGCATCATGTCACCATGTCACCCGTCATGCTGGGCATCATGCTGGGCATCATGTCACCCATCAGGCTGGGCATCATGTCACCCATCATGCTGGGCATCATGTCACCCATCCTGCTGGGCATCCCATGTAACCCATCATGCTGGGCACCATGTCATCCATCATGCTGGGCATCATGTCACCCGTCATGCTGGGCATCATGTCACCCGTCATGCTGGGCATCATGCTGGGCATCATGTCACCCGTCATGCTGGACATCATGCTGGGCATCATGTCACCCGTCATGCTGGGCATCATGCTGGGCATCATGTCACCCATCAGGCTGGGCATCATGTCACCCATCATGCTGGGCATCATGTCACCCATCCTGCTGGGCATCCCATGTAACCCATCATGCTGGGCACCATGTCATCCATCATGCTGGGCATCATGTCACCCGTCATGCTGGGCATCATGTCACCCATCCTGCTGGGCATCCCATGCCACCCATCATGCTGGGCATCATGTCATCCATCATGCTGGGCATCATGTCATCCATCATGCTGGGCCTCATGTCATCCATCATGCTGGGCATCGTGTCGCCCATCATGCTGGGCATCATGTCGCCTATCCTGCTGGGCATCCCATGTCACCCATCATGCTGGGCATCATGTCACCCATCATGCTGGGGGTCATGTCGCCCATCATGCTGGGCATCATGTCACCCGTCATGCTGGGCATCATGTCACCCATCCTGCTGGGCATCCCATGTCACCCGTCATGCTGGGCATCATGTCACCCGTCATGCTGGGCATCATGTCACCCATCCTGCTGGGCATCCCATGTCACCCATCATGCTGGGGCTCATGTCACCCATCCTGCTAGGCATCATGTCACCCATCCTGTTGGGCATCCCATGTCACCCATCATGTTGGGCATCATGTCACCCATCATGCTGGGCATCATGTCGCCCATCCTGCTGGGCATCTCATGTCACCCATCCTTCTAGGCATCATGTCACCCATCCTGCTGGGCCTCATGTCACACATCATGCTGGGCATCTCATGTCACCCATCATGCTGGGGCTCATGTCACCCATCATGCTGGGGCTCATGTCACCCATCCTGCTAGGCATCATGTCACCCATCCTGCTGGGCATCATGCCACTCATCATGCTGGGCATCATGTCGCCCATCCTGCTGGGCATCTCATGTCACCCATCATGCTGGGCCTCATGCCACTCATCATGCTGGGCCTCATGTCATCCATCCTGCTGGGCCTCATGCCACTCATCATGCTGGGCATCATGTCGCCCATCCTGCTGGGCATCATGTCACCCATCATGCTGGGCATCATGTCACCCATCATGCTGGGCATCATGTCACCCATCCTGCTGGGCATCCCATGTCACCCATCATGCTTGGCATCATGTCACTCATCCTGCTGGGCATCCCATGTCACCCATCATGCTGGGCATCATGTCACCCATCACGCTGGGCATCATGTCACCCATCATGCTGGGCATCATGTCACCCATCCTGCTGGGCATCCCATGTCACCCATCATGCTGGGGCTCATGTCACCCATCATGCTGGGCATCATGTCGCCCATCATGCTGGGCATCATGTCACCCGTCATGCTGGACATCATGCTGGGCATCATGTCACCATGTCACCCGTCATGCTGGGCATCATGCTGGGCATCATGTCACCCATCAGGCTGGGCATCATGTCACCCATCATGCTGGGCATCATGTCACCCATCCTGCTGGGCATCCCATGTCACCCATCATGCTTGGCATCATGTCACCCATCCTGCTGGGCATCCCATGTCACCCATCATGCTGGGCATCATGTCACCCATCACGCTGGGCATCATGTCACCCATCCTGCTGGGCATCATGTCACCCATCACGCTGGGCATCATGTCACCCATCATGCTGGGCATCATGTCACCCATCATGCTGGGGCTCATGTCGCCCATCCTGCTGGGCATCATGTCACCCGTCATGCTGGACATCATGCTGGGCATCATGTCACCATGTCACCCGTCATGCTGGGCATCATGCTGGGCATCATGTCACCCATCAGGCTGGGCATCATGTCACCCATCATGCTGGGCATCATGTCACCCATCCTGCTGGGCATCCCATGTCACCCATCATGCTTGGCATCATGTCACCCATCCTGCTGGGCATCCCATGTCACCCGTCATGCTGGGCATCATGTTGCCCATCATGCTGGGCATCATGTCACACATCATGCTGGGCATCATGTCACCCATCATGCTGGGCATCATGTCGCCCATCCTGCTGGGCATCCCATGTCACCCATCCTGCTGGGCATCCCATGTCACCCATCATGCTGGGCATCATGTCACCCATCATGCTGGGGGTCATGTCGCCCATCATGCTGGGCATCATGTCACCCGTCTTGCTGGGCATCATGTCACCCATCCTGCTGGGCATCCCATGTCACCCGTCATGCTGGGCATCATGTCACCCGTCATGCTGGGCATCATGTCACCCATCCTGCTGGGCATCCCATGTCACCCATCATGCTGGGGCTCATGTCACCCATCCTGCTAGGCATCATGTCACCCATCCTGCTGGGCATCCCATGTCACCCATCATGTTGGGCATCATGTCACCCATCATGCTGGGCATCATGTCGCCCATCGTGCTGGGCATCTCATGTCACCCATCCTTCTAGGCATCATGTCACCCATCCTGCTGGGCCTCATGTCACACATCATGCTGGGCATCCCATGTCACCCATCATGCTGGGGCTCATGTCACCCATCATGCTGGGGCTCATGTCACCCATCCTGCTAGGCATCATGTCACCCATCCTGCTGGGCATCATGCCACTCATCATGCTGGGCATCATGTCGCCCATCCTGCTGGGCATCTCATGTCACCCATCATGCTGGGCCTCATGCCACTCATCATGCTGGGCCTCATGTCATCCATCCTGCTGGGCCTCATGCCACTCATCATGCTGGGCATCATGTCGCCCATCCTGCTGGGCATCATGTCACCCATCATGCTGGGCATCATGTCACCCATCCTGCTGGGCATCCCATGTCACCCATCATGCTTGGCATCATGTCACTCATCCTGCTGGGCATCCCATGTCACCCATCATGCTGGGCATCATGTCACCCATCACGCTGGGCATCATGTCACCCATCATGCTGGGCATCATGTCACCCATCCTGCTGGGCATCCCATGTCACCCATCATGCTGGGCATCATGTCGCCCATCATGCTGGGCATCATGTCACCCGTCATGCTGGACATCATGCTGGGCATCATGTCACCATGTCACCCGTCATGCTGGGCATCATGCTGGGCATCATGTCACCCATCAGGCTGGGCATCATGTCACCCATCATGCTGGGCATCATGTCACCCATCCTGCTGGGCATCCCATGTCACCCATCATGCTTGGCATCATGTCACCCATCCTGCTGGGCATCCCATGTCACCCATCATGCTGGGCATCATGTCACCCATCACGCTGGGCATCATGTCACCCATCCTGCTGGGCATCATGTCACCCATCACGCTGGGCATCATGTCACCCATCATGCTGGGCATCATGTCACCCATCATGCTGGGGCTCATGTCGCCCATCCTGCTGGGCATCATGTCACCCGTCATGCTGGACATCATGCTGGGCATCATGTCACCATGTCACCCGTCATGCTGGGCATCATGCTGGGCATCATGTCACCCATCAGGCTGGGCATCATGTCACCCATCATGCTGGGCATCATGTCACCCATCCTGCTGGGCATCCCATGTCACCCATCATGCTTGGCATCATGTCACCCATCCTGCTGGGCATCCCATGTCACCCGTCATGCTGGGCATCATGTCACCCATCCTGCTGGGCATCCCATGTCACCCATCATGCTGGGGCTCATGTCACCCATCCTGCTAGGCATCATGTCACCCATCCTGCTGGGCATCATGTCACCCATCATGCTGGGCATCATGTCGCCCATCCTGCTGGGCATCTCATGTCACCCATCCTTCTAGGCATCATGTCACCCATCCTGCTGGGCCTCATGTCACACATCATGCTGGGCATCCCATGTCACCCATCATGCTGGGGCTCATGTCACCCATCCTGCTAGGCATCATGTCACCCATCCAGCTGGGCATCATGCCACTCATCATGCTGGGCATCATGTCGCCCATCCTGCTGGGCATCTCATGTCACCCATCATGCTGGGCCTCATGCCACTCATCATGCTGGGCCTCATGTCATCCATCCTGCTGGGCCTCATGCCACTCATCATGCTGGGCATCATGTCGCCCATCCTGCTGGGCATCATGTCACCCATCATGCTGGGCATCATGCCACTCATCATGCTGGGCATCATGTCGCCCATCCTGCTGGGCATCATGTCACCCATCATGCTGGGCATCATGTCACCCATCCTGCTGGGCATCCCATGTCACCCATCATGCTTGGCATCATGTCACCCATCCTGCTGGGCATCCCATGTCACCCATCATGCTGGGCATCATGTCACCCATCCTGCTGGGCATCCCATGTCACCCATCATGCTGGGGCTCATGTCACCCATCATGCTGGGCATCATGTCGCCCATCATGCTGGGCATCATGTCGCCCATCCTGCTGGGCATCAAGTCACCCGTCATGCTGGACATCATGCTGGGCATCATGTCACCCGTCATGCTGGACATCATGCTGGGCATCATGTCACCATGTCACCCCTCATGCTGGGCATCATGTCACCCATCAGGCTGGGCACCATGTCATCCATCATGCTGGGCATCATGTCACCCGTCATGCTGGGCATCATGTCACCCGTCATGCTGGACATCATGCTGGGCATCATGTCACCCGTCATGCTGGGCATCATGTCACCCGTCATGCTGGGCATCATGCTGGGCATCATGTCACCCATCAGGCTGGGCATCATGTCACCCATCATGCTGGGCATCCCATGTAACCCATCATGCTGGGCACCATGTCATCCATCATGCTGGGCATCATGTCACCCGTCATGCTGAGCATCATGTCACCCATCATCCTGGGCATCATGTCACCCATCCTGCTGGGCATCCCATGTAACCCATCAAGCTGGGCACCATGTCATCCATCATGCTGGGCATCATGTCACCCGTCATGCTGGGCATCATGTCACCCATCATGCTGGGCATCATGTCACCCATCCTGCTGGGCATCATGTCACCCATCCTGCTGGGCATCCCATGTAACCCATCATGCTGGGCACCATGTCATCCATCATGCTGGGCATCATGTCACCCGTCATGCTGGGCATCATGTCACCCATCCTGCTGGGCATCCCATGTAACCCATCATGCTGGGCATCATGTCACCCGTCATGCTGGGCATCATGTCACCCATCATGCTGGGCATCATGTCACCCGTCATGCTGGGCATCATGCTGGGCATCATGTCACCCATCCTGCTGGGCATCATGTCACCCATCATGCTGGGCATCATGTCACCCATCCTGCTGGGCATCCCATGTAACCCATCATGCTGGGCACCATGTCACCCGTCATGCTGGGCATCATGTCACCCATCCTGCTGGGCATCCCATGTAACCCATCATGCTGGGCATCATGTCACCCGTCATGCTGAGCATCATGTCACCCATCATGCTGGGCATCATGTCACCCGTCATGCTGAGCATCATGTCACCCGTCATGCTGGCATCATGCTGGGCATCATGTCACCCGTCATGCTGAGCATCATGTCACCCGTAATGCTGGGCATTATGCTGGGCATCATGTCACCCGTCATGCTGAGCATCATGTCACCCATCATGCTGGGCATCATGTCACCCGTCATGCTGAGCATCATGTCACCCGTCATGCTGAGCATCATGTCACCCATCCTGCTGGGCATCATGTCACCCGTCCTGCTGGGCATCATGTCACCCGTCCTGCTGAGCATCATGTCACCCATCCTGCTGGGCATCATGTCACCCATCATGCTGGGCATCATGTCACCCGTCATGCTGAGCATCATGTCACCCATCATGCTGGGCATCATGTCACCCATCATGCTGGGCATCATGTCACCCGTCATGCTGAGCATCATGTCACCCATCATGCTGGGCATCATGTCACCCATCATGCTGGGCATCATGTCACCCGTCATGCTGGGCATCATGCTGGGCATCATGTCACCCGTCATGCTGAGCATCATGTCACCCGTCATGCTGGGCATCATGCTGGGCATCATGTCACCCGTCATGCTGAGCATCATGTCACCCATCATGCTGGGCATCATGTCACCCGTCATGCTGAGCATCATGTCACCCATCCTGCTGGGCATCATGTCACCCGTCATGCTGAGCATCATGTCACCCATCATGCTGGGCATCATGTCACCCGTCATGCTGAGCATCATGTCACCCATCCTGCTGGGCATCATGTCACCCATCATGCTGGGCATCATGTCACCCGTCATGCTGAGCATCATGTCACCCGTCATGCTGAGCATCATGTCACCCATCATGCTGGGCATCATGTCACCCGTCATGCTGGGCATCATGTCACCCGTCATGCTGAGCATCATGTCACCCATCCTGCTGGGCTCATAAGAAAACATTTTTAAAATGAGAAATAATCGAAAATGGTAGTGAATTTTTCTTTTTACGTTTCTTATGGCGCCTTTCCGGAAAGCTACATTAAGATATTTCCAACAAATAGTACCTATAAGAAAATAAAATCCCAGGCAACGCTGGGTATATCAGCTAGTCATATTATAATTCATAAACATATTCAAATAGTGTCTAGCTACAATTCATAGTTACTGATAACATAATGCTGAAAATCAAACAAAGTGCCAAGGTAAAAGTGCTCAGTTCTCTACAAATTGCGCGGTATGGATTTTAATTCACTCAAAGTGTGAATACATGGATGCTGGAACAACAATTCAAATATCCTGTTATTTCCAAATCTTAGGGCAAACCTATTAGACTCCAGGCTACAAAGCCTCATTGGTCTTCCAAATTCAATAGACAGCCTGCCTGTAATTAAATTGTCTTTAATTAAAATGGGCACAATCCATTGTTTTCTAGACTACTGATACCATGAACATACATCTAGAAAATGTGCAATATCTTTACCATTCCTGTGATGGATGAGCCTCCGGCTAATTTTAGCTTGTTTGCGTTTCAGCAATAATACCTTGTCTAAACGATTCAAATAACTTAATCTTAACTGGGAAATGGATGTTCTATGCACATGACCCTGAATCATTTGTTAGTAGGACTGTGGCGAGCCGTGTACTGTTGCTTGCAAGTACTTGTTAAAGTTGTCTTTAGACTAGAAGCCCCCCCCCCAATGCTCCCCACTTACCTGCCAACAACATACTGTTGCATGTCAAGTGATACTGTTAGGAGTGGAGAACTGCAATTCCGTTCTTACGGCACACGTGATTTCTCTCATCTTCAACCTTGGAATCGTGTTAAGATCATTTTGAAGCAGTTCCTCAGTCCAATCTCTGCCAGCGATTCATCTTTTTCCAGCCAAAGTTGCACCGATACTCTAGGTGCTTTGAACATACACTTATTTGTAAGAAATGCACACTTGCTTCTTTGCGTGCTATATTATTGGCCTCTGCCGGTTTTACTCCTAAAAGATGTATTAGAAACGTGTTTTCAATCAGTGTTAAAACTCTCAAAGGCATGTAACCATCAACCTTCTGCCACATGTAGCTCTTGCGCTGTTGATTTAACATGGTATAATTATTATTATTATTTATTTATTTATTTCAGTTCAGCAATAACCTTTACAAAATATAACAGATTAAAACATTGATATATACATATGCAGTTTTACATATACATTACATGGAAGCAGTAGCGTCAATGTAGTTATGGTTAAGTTGGTGTTTCCATAGGAAGAGCACTTTTTGGGTGGTTTATAACTTCGCTCCCTCTGGACGAATCCTCACCAAACTTTGCAAAAAAAGTATATGGCCCACTCTGTTTGGAGAGGTTTGGTCCAGGGGGGGCACAGTTATAGGGGCGGGTCCCAAAACGTTTGTTTTTTCCTATAGACATAATGGGGAAAATATTTGCGCACGGCTACAGCCCGAACCGCTGGACGGATTTACCCCAAATTTGTGGTCCAAAAAACGTGCTTTTGCTAATTTGGTGTAAATCCGTCCAGTAGTTTTTTTAAAAATGACCAAAATGTAAGGCAAACAAATTAGTGATATCTGTGTTCGCTTTGCGGACTGACTTCCCTGTTCGCTCCGCGGACAGCACCCCAATTGGCCCATGGGCTTGCGTCATGTCCGCGGACATGCGACGTGTTCGCTGATTGGGCGGCATGGGGCGTGATGCGCGTCAGATTTTCTGTCGCACCCACCATCTTGTATTCGCCGTCGACCGCGTACAGCGCGGTGAAACTTGGATTAAAAATTGTATTTAGTGGAGTGTGTTGGTGTGTAAGAGTGTTTGGGGAGGGTGGGGGAGTATGAGATAGGTTCAATGTTGTGTTTTCTTATGTGCTATACGCTTTTGTTGTGTTCGATTTGTCCGCGGAGAACACGGCTGTTCTGACATTTTGTAAATAAACTAAATGGTGGGGTGTTCAGAGGACGGAGTATGTGTCCTTTTTGTTCGCAAGGAAGGTAAAATTGAGCTAAAAACACTCGCAGTGTATTTAAATGTTCATAAATACACAAACTGGGGGTGTCCTGATGACGCTGTCCGTATTGTAATCTGTCAAGTTGAATGTGTTCTAAGAACACTCGCGGTGTCCCAAAATGGTTGCAATTACACAAAATGGGGGTGTTCTGAGAACGTTGTTTGTATTGTTTGTTGTCAGGGTGAAAGTGTTCCTTTTGTCCGCTAATAGTACAATTTCCTATGGACGTCAACCGAATTTTTGTCCACTAAAGAAACGATAAATCCTGCTGGTGTGCGCCGACATTATGTGAAAATCCTATGACTGGCGCTATTGACCTGGCTGACTTGCTTTTGCGACACTAAATCATATCTCCCGCCCCTAAGCCTGATATTATCAAAGCATTCATATTCCCCGCCTCTCCCCGTGACGTTACAGGGTGCGTCATCAAACGCGCCCAGTCCTCTGCAGTCCTAAGTGACTTTACACAGAACCCGGAAGACAACACATATTATGTCACAACACAGCGCGCCACAATTCGGAATATGAAACTGTGATTTAAAAGCAAACAGCAAGATTGTACATTTTGTAAAGTACATTTATTTGACATCAAATGTTTAGAGAATATTCAGCGATTTGCATTTGTCTTTGTTGTCGATCCGCAAAAGTTCATGTTGAGCCACGCGATGTTCCTTTGCGGTACAGAGGGTGTTAGATCAGCTTAGAACACACTGAGTCACAATTCGGAATATGAAACTGTGGTTTAAAAGTAAACAGCAGGATAGTACATTTGGTAAAGTACATTTATTTCACTTGAAATGTTTAGTGAATATTCAGCGATTTGCAATTGTCTCTGCTGTCGATCAGCAAAAGTTTATTTTGAGCCACGCGCTGTTCCTTTGCGGTAGATAGGCTGTTGGTTTATGATAAAAGCAGTAAATGGTTGCACTGATAATCGGAAGGTTGCTCCAACAACGAGGCATTAGACCACCATAATGGTTGGTATGTTGCTTCTAGCCGCTAGTACTACGTAAGGGCATATTGGTCCTTAGCGATTGTCCCATAAAATGGTGAGGGTCATGAAGTTGCTTACATGGAGCTGCACCTGGCAGTTGAAAAATCCATCCGCTGGAGTCTGAAAATCGTGACATTGGCAAAATCGGGCAACAAACCTGTTTTAAAAAACATAAATTAGTCTCACCAGCCGATCTTTATTAAAAATATTCATTTTATTTATTAGGGCGTGAAACTATTTGCTAGCGAAGATAGTGCAACGGAGTATGTTAATAATAAAATAATAATATTTTCGCATTTATATAGCGCTAAGAACCGTCAGGTATCTCAGCACTGCTTATTATTACCCACGGTGTGTGGTGCTCATTTATTGAGTACGGAAGGATGAAAGGCTGAGTTTGGCCATGCCGGGATTCAAACCTGCGTTAGCAAGCTGTGCACAGATGTCAAAGCGAGCGCTCTACTCGCTGTGCCACTTGACCAGCTACAGTGAAGTGGCACAGCGAGTAGAGCGCTTGACTGGCTACAAACCGGTTAAATTATTTCTATTAACCCACACTGTGTCGTCTGCCTTTTTCAGAGCCCTCTAAACGACAGGGGATCAATTCGGCGGTGTAAGTGCGCGGTAGAAAACAATATGCCACATTGAACGAACAAGTACAACTTGACCGGGCTTTAATGCCACGCTATTGTTATTATATTCCGGTATAAAATAATCTAAAGGGTTACTTACATTATAATTGCATTTTCCATTGTCCAAGTGTTGTGCAGTCCCAAAATACGACTCCGCGTGTGCCAACGATCTTTCTCAAAGTGATATAATATACAAAAGTGGTTTCGTTTCAGAAATGTCATCTTTATCATGTCTTACGTTTTTGCTACACTTCTTCAAAAGAAGTCTTTCAGCACAATCTCTGTCTGTCAAGGTCAAGGACATTTGTGATGTCATCTTTGATGTCCTGGGTGTTAGTGTTAGCAGTGCGTGGTGGCGCGAGTTATGGTTGCTTATCTTACCATAACTGCCGAATTTCAGGGGTTTTTCGGTTTTACTTTGAACCATAACGTCCCTTTAACAACGTTTTTTTTACTGAATTTCATAGGTTTTTCGTAGTGCAACTTAATCATAACGTCCCTTTAACAAAGTTTTTTCACTGAATATAAATATGCATTAACAAGTACACATAGACAAGTACTAGTTTATACCAAAGCTTAACTTCATAATCTAGGTCCCAAATCCTCAAACCGCAATGTTATATGGAGTTATGAGTTAACTAAAATCCTAAGGTGTAAACCAAAAGCAAAGCAAAACAAAACATATACCGAAAACCTTCCCTGTGGCATGATTTATTCTTACCTATATACACATTTCCTAATTTTACATTCTCCATAAGTCTGTGGGTAGAGCCTCTTATCTCTTGCTACTAGTACAGTACCAGCTGGTCTAATTAAAAATGTTCTTAATATTAAATATTTAATTAAAATGGACTCATCACCAAACTATCTATGCCATTCATATCACCATCAACCAATTTCTGCGGGTTACTATATGTGGCCCATCTCACTATAGCTTCTTTCTATTTAATCTGACTTCACGTTAATTCAGATGTTATGTTATGGTCATCTCTATTATTCATTTTTCTATACCTTTCACATTCAGTTTGGCATTCTAATCGTGGCCATATCAGCTTCCAGACTTGATGTAATGCTATATGTACCCTTTCCAATTCGGTGTGTCGCACAGTTTCAGGGCATGCCGGGGGTTTTCATGTTTTCTTGTATCTTACAAATTTGGCAGAGTCTTTGCTCTATTGGTATTTTAGCCCGGGTCCCTTGTAGGGATAATATCGGGAGTTGATTGACCCGAAGCTGTAATAAAAAGTGACGCAATGCTGGGCTGGGACACTGCATAAGGTGTCTCTGCGGTTTGAGGTATGCATGTCTCACCCTGTTTACGTACATGTACTGTTTTAATGACTCCAGGTGGTCAAGTTACTAATCCAGTCCCACTGCTCGATCTTGTTATTGTACAAGGTTTTTAAGACATTATAACTCGTACCGCGGGCAAAGTCTGGTATCCACCCAATGCTGGTGAAACATTTCTCATTCAGCTCCACATACTTTCGGGCAACCCAGCTATCGTGGATTGTACCCAGGAAATGTAATACGGGACACTTTGGAATAGTTCTAGATTTAATATAGAATAATCCTCTCCGTAGCAACAAATGGCTCTTCAAGGACAGTATACCAATTCCAATCTGATGTAAGCCATAGGGGTAGACTGCGGTAGTTGTAATAATTTTCTACAGAACTGTCCCTCTTTGACATTTAGCCAGTCACTGTTCCTCATAGTGATTGCTTCCAGCCCGTACAAAATTGCGGGTATAAAACTCTGTTTATAGAGTTTAAGCACCCCTTCAATAGAGTACCCCACTGTATGTTTCGGAAACGTATAAATGACTCCTGTCAATAGTCTAGACTTTCTTTTTTTTCCTTCTAAGATAGCGCTGTAATCCCCCGGAGCCCCCATCTCAAGTCCGAGATAGGGGTAGCTATCTACATACTCTAGTGTGTGTACTTTATTAGCCCAAATGTTGACCCTGTTTATTTTCCCTTTTGTCACCACCATCATCTTTGTCTTATCCTGGTTTATTTGCAGGCCATTTTGTTTGGCGTACTCACATAAGTCTTTGTATTTGTTTTTGACTCACCCTATCGTTCGATCTAATAGAACCAGGCTATATGTGTACAAAAGACTTGTTCAATGGTGATTACCCACTTTGATTGAGCAGCCCTCAACCGATAGTTGTCTTCGGGATAGGACGGCCAGATAGAAATTGAATGATAATGGTGCCAAAGAGCACCCTTGCCTAACTCCTTTATTTATTTCCATGGCGGATGTCACCAACCCATTATTATTCATACGTACTTGTGCTGTTTTGTTGGTATAAAGTTGTATAACCATATCAAGCAACCCCTCCAGGCAGCCCCATGTACGTAATTTCAACCACAGGCGGGTGCGACAGAATATGTCAAAGGCAGAGCTAAAATCGACTCAGATCACATACAACTTGGGATTCTCCTTTTTAGAGGCCTCTACAAACAAGGAATCTAGGAGCCTAATATTGTGAGTAGTCGCCGAGCCTTGTGGAAAACCTGCCAGTGTAAAATGTAGTATACTGCTCTCATCTGCCCATTGTTGCAGAGCTGTTAATACAAAGTTTGCAAAAATCTTACCAGTTACATCCAGCAAGGATAGTAATCTGTAATTCAACGGGTTCTCCCTGTCTCCCTTTTTGTAAATGGGAACAAATATTGCCTGCTGCCAAGTAACTGGCATCTTTTTATTCCTGCAGACCTTATCGAACAATGTTTTTAGCACCCCGGCCCACATTCTTGGGTCAGCCGTTAACACTGCATTCGACAGACCGTTCGGTCCCGGGGCTCGGGACACCTTCAGCCTCACAATGGGATAATTTATATACCCTTCAGTGGGTGGCCTGATCCACTTCCCTTCATATTTTCCACAGCCGATGTCTTCTTTGTCTGTTACATATTTGGCTTTTATGTGTGCCCTCCATGACCCTTCTGGTATTGGGTTTATCATCGCCCCCCCTAGTATCACCTTTAGCCTTGCCCGCAATGTGCCAGATTTTTCCAACGTTACCACTACAGAGCACACTGAACATATGTCGCCATTGCACATTTTAACTTGTCATCTCCATCTTTTTAACCAAAACCTATATTGCATTGTGGCCCTTTTTATCTTTGCACTTACGATCATATTAGGTATTTTCCCTCTTTTTACATCTCTTATTGTTCTCCTCAATTCCCTCTTTGCATCCCTTATTTTTATGTCAAAGCTGTTAGAGTGTTTTCCCTCAGTTATTATCCCCATATCACACGTGTTTCCCTGCACATAAGACAACCTTTCCAACCAGGCATCAAGTTCTGATACTCTGTATTTTTCTAGTTTTTGCCCTTAGGCCTTCACCCATTGATGTAGGGCTCTTGAAACGTTAATTACATTTCTGGGTGTCCAAGTTATCCTGTATCCACTTTGGTTCACATTAATATCCCAGCCTCCCGCCGTAGTCACCGACTGTGTCTGCCAGCCCAACGTCAGAACCAACATTAAAAAGATCACTGTACTCATTTTTCCAGGACTCAAATGAGATTACTTTCTGTGAGCACCGATTGGAGCCGAAAAAGTTGTCTAACGTAGTAGCCTTCTTCCCCATGGCCCATGTGCATTGGCCTGGGTGATCACCAACCGTTTGGCCATTATACATCAAGCAATCCCAGTCTCTTAACATTTCAATCCATCTTTTCCCTCTCTGATTTCCTCTAGGTTTAGACATCACACTATTTGTCCCAACATTTTTATATTGTGGCCCACTGGCGTGATTTCTACATCCAGCATTAAAGTCACCTCCCAGCAATACAAATTTGTGGCCCTCTACAACTAACCAGGATGAACATATGGTATTCGATACCCGCTTCAATTCTCTCCAGTTCCTCACTTTCTAGGGGTACATAGAGCTTTATCAACAAGATCACCCTTGCACTTGTGGCCTCAATTGTTTCCACCTCAATAGCCAATATATTCCTAGTGCTCTGAATCATGGTGACCCTAGTCACAGGTATAGTATGTTGTATTTCTATGATTAGTCCCCCATATGGTCTCCCCAGTTCTCCCTTTTCTGCCAGATTCTGATATAGAGTGAAACCCTCCATATACATATTGGCAGTGAGCCACGTTTCCTGCAGAAATATAACATTTTTGTCTTCAAGAAAGGATTGTGACCCTCCCTTCTCCAGAGAATGTGCGTGTCTCCTAGTGCTCCAGCTTGCAATTTCTAAACATCACTTGTTTTCAATCAACTGCCTTGTCAGGAACGTTTTGCACCACTCCCATCTCATAGCATCCTCCATGGCTACCCCCTTTCCCAAGGCCACATTCTTAGTAGCAGAATTGCCCTCTTCCGCAGGCTTCACCACCTGCCGTATTTCAGTATGTGAGAGTCAATCTATCACATAGCCCGCAGACTCGATAGATCTTAAGATGATTATCAGCACAGGAACCTCCTCTGTGGCACAATGGACTCTTACGAAGTTACCCCCTTTAAGTCCACTGGATCCACAAAACTGAAATAGGCTGTGGTCAGTACTCTCAGAGCTGGTACCTTTTTGCACAATGTCAGTAGATCTGATCGGTTAGTACATTTATCTGTAAACATGTTTTGGGCCCCGACCAATAGTGAACATTTTGGGTTCTTTCCCAAAGTCAGAGATGGTGTTGTCGAGGGAGCGGGAGGGGGGTGCACCAGGTTGGTACCTGTCAAACCTGTCAAAGGGTGATCTGTGGAGAAAGGCATTTCCTCCCCAGCCTCCTCCTCCAACAACTCATGTTCTGCTAGAAGGGACGTCAGTTCTCCTCTTCCCTCCAAGGCCCTGATGACCCTTCTTCCATCGATTTGTTGGGGGATCGCCGTCCTTTCACCCAGCAACCAGCTAGTTATAGTACCCGCTTGTTTAGGTCTCTTGGCAGGCCCCTTCATGACTTTTTTCATTATTTGCTCTTGAGATTCCAGTGCCGGGATTATGGTCGTAGAATTAAAGACTTCAGGGGCTGCCGTATTCTGATTTTTCATTTGCTTCCTGTTTGCTGCCACTGTTCGCAGTCTAGCTCGTTTTTCAAGTTGTCTTTCTCGTCTTGTTTTGTATATAGTTATCTCCTGGTTATCCACATCTGGCTGCTCCCCTTTCATAAGTATCTAAATCACCTCATCTTCTGGACACAGAGTCTCACTCTCCACTAGACATCCCAGGGCTAAGGGTTCTATGGGTTCTATGCCCATCCCCTCAGTATTTACCATGCCAGCCCCATGTAAGTGGCTCTCCAGTGTATTTATCACAGCTCCATGCTTTTTCACTTCTTCCAATAGCACTCCTCATAATTTTAGAAGAATGTTTTTTTTTAAATCTCTTTATTTACATATTTTTTTTAAAAGGTAACAACAAACAAATAAACAACACACAAGTAACATATGCAATTCAGCAGAATAAAACCATACTTATAAGTAAATAACAATCAGAATAAAAAGCAATAGCACATTTGAAGCAAAAAATGAATACAAATCACTAACATCTAACAATGGCTTTCCAAATAACAGATGAGAAAAAAAAACACATGGGACGTGACCAGACACATATACAGAATACAAACAACCACCCTACCAGACGACATCAAGCAAATTCTCATACACTCTGTCTAATCTTCAGTCATGAAATTCATTAAACAGTCCCCACTGTTCCACGTAGACATCCTCTCTATGCTGCTTTTTAAACTTTATCTTCTCAAAATTTGAGAGCACTTGTACATTAACTAGCCATTCTGCCACACATGGAATTTTAACCACAAACTGTAAGACACTTTCAGTAGCAGTGGAATTGTTTTTGGAGTCAGTTGAGGTACTTTCCCCTGTGACATTCGGGGTAGTCCTTTGTTCTTTTTCATTTTCCTGGCCCCTATTAGAGAACAGATTGGGAGAGGTCATTGGTCTCTAGGTGGCATTGGGGATTGCCTTGATGTCTCTTCTATCGTCTCTGGTTCGCCCAGCAATGCACCTCTTGTATCCACTGCTGTATCTGCATTCCTGTTCACATGTACTATTACGTGTTACGTGCACCACCTCTGGTGCCAGCGCAGGTATACGTTTGTCCTCTGTGTTCACCCCCTGTGTTACATTTTGAGCTGCTGTATCTTGCAGCCTGTAGCACAGGGCCAGTAGGGAGTTGTCATCTATGTCACCATAGTTTTCATCTATGTCACCATAGTCTGATTAGGGGATACAGTTTCCACCTGGTCAGAATCTGTGTATATTGCTGCCATAGGAGGGTAGTATTTTGTTATCCTGCCAGTAGCAAACCTATTGTCCAAAACATTGTTTGTATCCCCTTCCACCGAGCAGGACTGGACTCGGTATATCTGTCCCAAGTGAGATTCCACTCCCCCCCCTTCCGAGGGGACTTTTTATCCATATGGTTTGCCTTTTCTTGGTTTTTGGTTCCTTGCCTTTGATGTCATTTTGCACAGCATTTCCCCCTCTCGATCCTTGGCGGCTAACACTAGCACCAGTCTACTGGTCGTGCTGACCAGATGGAGTGTTCTCTAGCACACTCCCCTGGTCCGCCTCTCTTCCGAGCAGTGTGGCTTCTAGGGAAGTCTCTTACTCACCACACACTCCCTCCCCAGGGGTTTAGGTGTCTTGCCCACCTTAATTATTCGCCTGCCGATGTTCCTTGCAGTGTGGGTGCCCAAGGTCGTCCACTTTGTGCCACTTTCTCCACCGCTCCTGTAGTGGAGTGCCATAGCCTGCTCCTGCCCCCAACCCACCAAACACAAAACACTCAGGCACTCTGCAGCCCTCGATGAAAACAGACGGCAATCTGTGAGGGATACTGTTCCTTCAGTCAGGTAAGGGCTTGTCCAGTAGAATGCCTGCCAAACACGGAACACTCAGGCAACATATTATAATTAGGTTCTGCTTTCACTGACACTCTGCCAAAAATTCTATGAAGGGCAATAATAGCTTATGTTGATTAATTTATCATATTTTGTCATGGGTGATTTATTATCCCCAGGATAAGATGGAGCAAAGCTCATCCCCTAACAGGTGTATCTGGGAACTAGCTCTAATGTTGCACCTTTCATCAACAATTAAGTTTGGGGTTCTTTTGTTGCTCCACTGTCACAATATGGGATTTGCCAGTTTTTATTGTCAGCCCATAGTCCTAGCAACATGTTGGAAATACATGTAGAAGTATTACAATGGATAATTCTATTTTGGCCATGAAAGTGGCATCCCCTCAAACATCAGCAATCCTGGCACTACTCGTAATTCCATGGAAATAGCACAGGACCGAGTGGCAGTAATGGTAAATGAGTTAGGTGGTAAATCATCGATTTACTGTCAAACTCGTTATGAGGCCCACGATGTTGACTTTGTATAGGGCCATGACACATTTTAGCTAACCTGCTGCAATTCCAAAATTCAACTAAGTTTGCGACAGTTCCCCCCAAACGAAGTTCTTCCGCCAACACGTGCTACAAAAAGCTTGTCCTTCCTAAGCAAGCCACATTCTGCCATAACTAAGTGTAAAGACAATTTTAATCTGACCTTTATGAAATTGACTGTGTGAAATGATCTTGTTATCATACAATTCTGTCCCAGAGTCCTGGATTACCTTGCAAAAGATTTTGCCATGTGAACTAAGAAGATACATTGGGTACAATAAAGCACAAGTCAGCTATAATTTTAACTATACTCTCATTTGCTTAACCCTTTAACTGCCATGGGTTCCCCCCACACCCCCAGTGCCAATGCCTTTTTTGGTGATTTCGGTATGCCACCATTCAATGCCTTCTAACGTTTTCTCTTTCATTAACTCCTTAAGTGCCAAGGGCAACGTATTTCGTCCTTGGCAACAGGGAGGTAATCCCAAGGACGAGATACCTCGTCCTTGCCACTTTAAACAATGTGCTTCCTGTGGCATTGAATACTAAGGTATGCCCAATACTAACCAATGTTTTTCTGATTGCATCACAATTCTGGCAATCTCAAAACTTTGCATTTGATATTTTATTTTTCTTCTCACCACATATCACCTAAGAATCGAACACCCCATTGTCAGTACTGCCTTAATATCCATGATCAAGTCCCCAAAATCAGGCAAGGACACTAAGGGGTTATCGTCGTCAGTTTGAAGATCTCTGTGTGGGGAATTGGTAGGGGATGTGAATAAATATGTCCTCGAATCCGGAGAGAAGGTGTAAAGAATGCTGCTTCCTTCAGGCCCTGAGAGAGCTGACAGTGGAGAATTCCTGAAGGGAGACGCAAGCTCCCTGCTGCCTGCTCATTGCCAAAGGGTGGGAGCATGGGCGTAGGACATGGGGGGGACAGGGGGAACAAATCCCCCTACAATTTTAAGTGGGGGGGATATAATGTCATTTATCCCCCCCAGAATTTGTGTCACTTCAGCATGTAAAATAGTCTGCAGCCTGCGCTGCAGGCTGCAGATGTCATGCATAGGGACGTCGTTTAGGGGTCACCAGAGGTTGCAACTGTGAGGTCTCCTTTTTTACCCCTGTGGTCTCCCTTGCTACCGCAAAAAAAATGGAAAAAAAATAAGTGCCCTTTTATTTTTTTAATGCAAGCTCCTGGGCTGTGGCCAGCACCATGTGGCACTTTATTTCTGGAGTGGCTGGCTTTCTTGTTCAGGCCTCTGAAAAAAAGAAGAAAAAAAAGAACAGGGGTGCCACAAGCCTAACACTTTCAGCACTGACCCTAAATAAGAAAGAACAGGAAAACCAAATAATGTGTCTTTCTGGAATTCTATACAATAATTGCTAGACTCATTAAAGGTTAATTTCAGGCACACTTCAGGGGGTGAGTCACTGATTTAGTCTGTTCTTAAACACCTCAACTCAGCCTTTCATCCTTCTGAGGTCGATAAGTGAGTACCAAAACAGGTTGGGTAATAATGGGTGTATATTTTTTCTATGTAAAGCGCTTAAGCGTAAGTGCTATATAATAACACATCATTATCATTTAGCCATGGACGTCTGCTTGCATTCACAGTAATTTGGTAATATGGGTCTATACACACTGATTCATTAATGATACATATGGCGATCCATTCTTGTATGAAATGTACATCACATTATATTGATATCGTAAACATATTTTTCGTAGTGTACTTAGGAACAATGCTATGTGATGCCACTTCCTGTTTTGTCAAGGGGTGTAAAGTTGAGTTCCATCGCTTCCCGCGATATCACTTCAGGGTGGGGTC
The DNA here is from genome assembly GCF_040938575.1 of Ambystoma mexicanum. Taxonomy (NCBI): domain Eukaryota; kingdom Metazoa; phylum Chordata; class Amphibia; order Caudata; family Ambystomatidae; genus Ambystoma; species Ambystoma mexicanum. The sequence goes on along the minus strand of NC_090934.1, from coordinate 1,445,147,876 downwards.
AAATGACATCACCTCCTGTGATGTCATCAGAGGTCAAGGGTTGTGTGATGTCACTTCCGCTACCCCAGGCATTTTGGTGAAATGACATCCCTAGTCATCCCTGGTCATGCGTGCAAAAGTACAAGTTAACTTCAGACTGTCGGCAGCAGCGGGCTAAAACAAGCACTTCTGCTGCTTGCTCATGCGTGCCCCGCGCCTGTGCATATGGAACGTGCCGAGGTCCGGGAACTGCACGTGCCCCTGCACAGTGCACTGCTGCCCAGCCCCAGCTTCCAGAACGAAGCCAGGCAGCGACACGTGCTCCTGCTGAGAGTGACTGACTGACAGTGTGTGTTAATATCAAGGGAGACAGAGTGAGACTCTGACTGCGACTCAACCTCCTGAGACCTCAGCTACCATACTTAAGGTAAGTCAAATGGCCCCCCTTTCACAGGTGCAGTGCAGGACGGATAGGGAGGATTTATTAGGGGGAATGTGCCAACGTCATAATTATACAGTTTCTAAACACGTGCAGCACGTTGCAAACAGATCAGGGAATCCTGGCCTCTTAATGTTTCATCATGAATGAAAAACCTAAGGGTCAAACCCTCGTTTTATTTCATGATAACAGGAAAAGACAGGCTTCCCCCCATACCTCATGAAGGTTTCAAATTGCATGCAGGTGACCCAACAGCACACAAGTACTAAATTGGGCTGTTCTGTGCATGCAATGTGCACTTTTAAACGATGAGCAAAAGCCATACGTCCCTGAAGTGTTGCATGCACTGTTCATGTTTCGCATAGCCCCATTAAAGAACATGAATGATAAATCAACACCCAAGACCCCTGTGTTGCACAATGTGCTCACGAGTGCATCGCAAACCTACGCATCTTTAGAAAAAAAGCCCCCAGCTCAGAGGGATTCAATATTTACCGATTTTTACCCACTGGTGGAACTCTTTGTAGGTCGCCACAGGCAAACTGGTTTGTGGTGACATACCTGGAGCACATACACCGGAAGGCTATTCTGGGAAGGTCTCCATTGTTTGGAAAATTAAGCTATTTGTTTTTGTTGAAGCTCATAACGGGGTGCATTGTGCAGTGTGGTCTTCCTGAAAATGAGGGCATTCGTGAGGACCAAAAAAATGGGAGTGAAATGCAAGTTCCCTCAGCATGTACTCAGAGCAAAGGGATGTGCTCACACGTCTGTGGATTCATTTGAAGCAGTTGAACCCAACTACTGTACTGTGGTGGCTGTGGCTGAGGGGAGGGGCGCGTCGCAGGGAGCGGTTGGACAAGGTCCTAGGGGGAGCTTGTTTAGGCTCTGCAGAGCTTGAATTCAGATTAAGGAACCATAAATGTAGTGTGAGGTCAGAGCACCACCACCGCCACGCCACCTGCACCTTGTGGGAATTAAAAAGCCATGATAGGGAGATGACCGTTTGGAAATCGTGTCGACTACAAAGAATAGTCTGTGTTACATGAATGCAGAAATGAGAAATTACTTAGACCTTCACTGCAGGCTAATGTGTAAACACTACAAAGAACTGACCCCACAACTCAACACCCCAAAAATAAGTGCAGGCCAGTCACTTACATTGTGCTACTTACCTGGTGACAGTGACCCGAGACAGCACTGTATGGCCTTGTTAGCGGGCCTCTTTCCCCCATGGACCTGCATGCCAGTGCACATTCATGTCCATGCTCCGTTGCAGTTTCCTTTCCCTTGTGTTGTGTGTTTGCCTCCCAGAGCTCCCAGGGCAGGTGAGGCAAACATGTGGTATCAGACCAGTGCAGTGCATGCTGGTATTGGGGGGGAAGCATCCGGCAAGCGGCAAGCAGCATTATAGTGTAAATAATAATAAATACAAGCATGTGTGCACAGCACTGGTTGGGCCTTGCCTCGACAGTGACCTGGAGAAGACCCCAAAATGAGGTACGACAATGGAGCATGACTAATAGTTGTAGAAAAGCGCCCAAGGATATCGAGGGTGCTCTGAAGACTGAGGAGAAAGTGCTGAGTAAGTGTACAGATGAGAGTTGTGGGGTTCTGTCCATGGGGGAATGGGAAGTGAGGGACTGGGGTGCAGTAGAGTGGGGGAATACAAAGTGAAAAAGGGTTGAAAGGGTGCAGAGGACATAAAAAGAGTGGAGCAAGGGAGGGGAGAGATGGGTACAAGAACGGAGTGCAGATGAAAGATGGGGATGATTTGCAGCATGGGGTGACCAGTGTGTGCAGGGGATAGAGGGGTTCAGGAAAGACCAGAACACAGGGAGAGTGGCGTAGGGCAGAAATGGCATAGTATGTGCTGCAGGTTTAAATAAAGCCATTGATTTAGGGATGTTTGCACGACATGGCACTAGCATCTCATTTCATCTCTAAAACTCAGGACATCCTGTCGTCTCTCTCCTCCTCTCCTTTTCCTCCCTCTACTCCCTGCTCTTCCTCTGACATTTCTTCAGCCACCTCTCCCCCTCCTTCTCTGCCTTTCCCTTGTTCTCCCCAGATGAGGTTCCTAGACAAGTCCGATCTATGAAAGTCTCATCAAAACAGGTTCATCCCTGTTCCCCCAAAGCCATCAAGTACCACATTGACTCCCTGGCTCCTGCCCTGGCCGACTTCTGCAACCACTCCTTCACCACTGGAGTCTTCCCTTCAACCCTGAAGCACTCCCTTGTGCATCCTCTCCTTAAGAAACCCTCTGCCGACCCGTCTTGCCCGGCTAACTATCACCCAATCTCCAATACTCCTTTCCTGGGCAAACTCTTGGAAAAGCTGGCCATCTCCCAGCTCAATCTTCACACTGAATGTGTTGGTTATCTCCATGATCATCAGTCTGGCTTCAGAGCTGCCAGAAGCACAGAAACTGCTCTCCTGAACATCCGTGAAGACCTGCTCTCCAACCTTCATTCCAACACCCCCTGTGTCCTCATCTTATTGATCTCTCTTCTGCCTTTGGCACAGTCAACCATGCCATCCTGCTCAACCGTCTCCGTGATAACTTGGGGATCACCGGTCAGGCCCTGGCATGGCTGACTTCTTTCCTCTCTGATCGACCCTCCCAAGTTCAACTTGGGTCCTTCCTCTCCTCTATCTCTATCTCTACATGTGGTGTTCCCCAGGGGTCTAACCTCTCTCCCTGGCTGTTCAACCAATACCTGGCAGTTCTTGTCCACCGCTTTGCCGCGCTCTGCCCCAACTTCCAGTGCTATGCGGATGACACTCAGCTCACTTTGAGGCTACCCTCACCCACCTCTTCTCCCTCTCTCATCTCTGACTGGCTGTCCGCCATGCAGCAGTGGTGTGCCGCCAATGATCTCTGCCTTAATGCCAGTAAGACCGAGATTCGCCTCATCGGCACACCCGCTCCCTCCTTTCCTGTCACTCTCTGGCCGGCCGCTCTTGGCCCTCTTCCTGCTCCCACCTGTGAGGCCAAAAACCTTGGCATCATCTTCGACTCCACACTCTCCTTCTCTCCTCACATCCCTGATGTCTCTAAGAAGTCTCACTACCAGCTGCACCTCCTTAGAGGCATTCTTCCATTTCTCTCCTTCCCCCAGAAGCTTACTTTCTCCAGCGCTCTGGTTCTCTCTAGGCTGGACTGTTGCAACAGCCTCTTTCTAAATCTGCCTGCTACTCTCCGCCCTCTGCAACTCATCCAGAACAGGACTGTGAGATTTGTCCTTGGCCTCAAGCCCAGGGATCGTATCTCTCCAGGACTGAATATCTCTACATTGACTCCCAGTTGCTGTGAGGATTAGGTTCAAAACCCTCTGCATTGCCCATAAGGCCTTCTGGGGCCTGGGGCCTCAATACCTTCAACTCTCTCTTCCTAAATGTCTTCCTTCTCAAGCTCTTCGCTCATCCGCCTCCAACGACCTCAGGAGCAGACCCTTTTCCAAGCAACGAGTTGATGGTAGATCTCTTTCTTCGGCTGGGGCCTCCCTCTGGAACAGCCTCCCTGCCTCCCTGAAACTTGAGTAGAATCATCTCTGGTTCCGGAAGAACCTCAAAACCTTTCTCTTTGCTTCTGTTTTTTCTCCTCCTCTCCCCTGCTGACTTCCTGGCTGATACTGAAACTGCACTGGTTACCTGGCCACCCTCTAATCTTGGACCCAGGCCCCCTCCCCTGCCAGTCGCACTCCTACACTGCCTTCCTGGCAACCCCCGCACTTGGGGACTATTTTCTGTATCCCTACAGTACCACTACCAGCACTTGACACCTGTTGTCTGCACTTTCCCTTGCATTTGCCACCTGCTGGCCCTACTTTCACTTTGTTTATTTATCTTTTTTTCCCATGTACTGCACTGTCCCCCCTCCGCACTTTCCTCCATCCCCATCCCATGCACTTGCGCGATCTGAATAACACCTGGCCTAGTAGGATTGTTGTCTGTCTTCCCTCTGTATCCATTCCCTTGCCTCATCACGCCTTGAAACACTTGTGTATAGGCGTGTTATAAATGCAATATCATACTTCAAAGCCCTGTGTAGTTAATAACTTAAATGGAACATACTACTGGTGTAATACAAATTTCTTATCCAGCCACTCTTTTAGCACTTTGCATTTCCTTCACTGAAGTCCTGCTAAAAACCAGCAATGGCAAGTGTTTGTTTGTGTATACGTATTGGGCATTTGCCAGGCACTGCCATTAAATGTCCAGGTACTTGAACCATTTTGTAGCTGCTACCATCAGAGGGTACCTAATACCAATATGGTGGTGCCTGACAAGTGCCTTTTCCATGCCTACATTAAAACCCAAACGGTTGGCGTTGCCAACGCTTGTTTTAAAATAGGGATGCAACTGAATTTCTGGTACCCACCACAAGCTGAATAATGAGTTTTAGACAAGTTTGAATAGAGGCCACCATTAGCCATCTGGGTGACCGAGAAAAAAATAAAGCAGAGCCTTGAGATTCACAACAGCACTTGTTCCGCTATCTATGTAAATCAATGAATACCCTGTTGCCGAGGTCTGATTGCAGCTCATACACTGCTGTAAAGGGGCACACTAATGTTCCATCATTGAGGGTTCAAGTGGAATAGGATAGGATGGGATGGCGAAACTCCATAAAGCATCTGCACTTGTAGCGCAGGTGAGAGTATCATAAAATATCTCTCTAAAGGTCCATCGCTGGGAGACCTGGAGAAACACAAGAAGTGAAACGGATCATCACACCAACTGAGGTGGAAGAGAAAAGCAAGGCCCGCGGGGGGAATATTATTAAGACCAAAGTATTTGCATACATTTGGGTAAGCTCCTGTACAATCTACTGCGTATGTCAGTGACGGGAGAAAGATGTAAAGGAGTATCTGCGAGCAGGCAATTCCTGCCTCTCCCTGCCCAAGTCCCCAAGGTGTCCCCTGTTCCCCCCAGATTTTATGGGTCTCCTACGCCCATGGGTGGAAGCACAGTCCTCGCTGAAACCCACCTGCACCTATCGCAGGAAAGCCAGTGTCAGACTTCTTCAACAGTGCACCGCACACAGCTCCGAGCACAGCAAACACTATAGGGATGGCTGGTGGAAGATGCGTGCATATCCGCCTTTGGAATGAGCCATTATTCGCTCTGGAATTGTGATTTGATGAAAGTCAAACATTCTCGGTCTTCAATGTAATGTTTTACTTTTGCTTTCAATTAAATAGAGAGTCCCATTTGTCCAGGCTTGACAGAACAGCGTTTATGTTGCTCTCTTTTTTGTGTTTGAAGTGTGTGCACGTTTTTCGTTAAGCTCTCATGTTTTATAATGTTTAATGGCGTGAACCTTTTTGCTGTCCTTTAGTTATGCCATGCAGTTTTCTTGTGGAATTTAAGGCTGCACTTTTAATTTGACAGCCACAACCTATTGGCTTTGTCAAAACTTGTTTTTGGTAGTTAAGTGTGAAAACGTGGAAGGCGGACTTGATAATCCAGAGATTAGTTGTATGTCCCTCAGAATAGGAATCCTATTAGGAAATGTGGCTTGTGATTGTAAGTAGTATTAAAAGTCAATAAAATGACTGTATAATACAAAATAAATAAATAGATATTTCATCATCATTGCTTAACGTGGGGGGGTTCTTGCCAGAGCTCAGCCAGGGCAATTATTGCCAGGGCTCAGCCCGGGCACTTATTTTTAAGCCCCAACACTTATTGTCTTATACTCACTTTAATTATGACGTGGTGATAGTCAGTGCATCCATCAAACACAATGAGCAGGTGCAAGCTGCAGTGTAGCCCCAAATATGTCGACACTGTGGGGAGCGGCTATGGGTGGTGGCAACAGTGGTGGGTGAACTGCCCACCTGCAGTATCACAAGAGTGCAAAAAAGTATTTGAGCTCTGGCACTTACATTTTTTGGGACAAATTAAGCACTGTGACCCTGCCCCATAGCTGAGATGCCCATATGCAGGCAGGACATGGGCAGATACATTTGCTCTCAAAGCAAAGTAATGTCTGCAGACTAACGAATGAGACATGCAGAAAGCAGAGGCAACGGCATCAAGTAGCCTTAAGCAGACAAAAACAGTCATACAGAAAATCCAGCAGGATGCAACTTATGCAGGTAGCACGCTTGTAAAGTATGCAGAAGTCAGTAGACATGTTTCCTTTTTGATTGCATGATAAATGTGCCTGTGAGGGATTCCACCATCCACACGGGAACAGTGCGCTCACCTGAGCCTTTTTTGTTTGTTTGTTTAACACAATGAATGATGGGGCCATCCCGGGGACATTTTCCACGCTCACTGCACAGCAGAAAAATAGTCATGTACTCTGGGAGGACACAGTTTACAGCGCCGCCCTCCCCTTTCATGTGTAGCTGACACTTGACAGCCGTGGGTACACCAAAAGCCTTTGGCCATGGGCAGCCTGATTAGAATGTCAAGGCCCCATGGATTTGCAACTTCATTTTCAACCTTGCTGGTGGCGGCGGAGGCTGAAGAATGTTAACGCGCAGGCCTCAGGGAAGGCCTGGGTGCAGGAAGTGGCAATGGAGACCAGACGCCAACACCTCTATGCAATGCAATGCGTCAACTTGGTACTAACACCCCTCCTTGGTATGGAAGTGAACCCAACAGGGGGGCCTTTAAATCAGTAACATGTCATACAAGGGTGGTGATGCAGGATAACTCTTACATCAAATAATAAGACCGATTTAGGAAGTTGGCAAAATGTCTCCTCTGACAGTTTTATTTTCAGTTGTCTAAAACAGGGAGTTACAATGGACATCAACTGACGTCGCACAGCATATCTCAACGCATGTCATAATATATTACACTTTTATAGCAAAAACTCATCATTCATGACGTCATACTATGTGGCAAACTAAGAAAACCTAAGGGGAGTTGTGGTTGTACTAAGGGGAACACCCAAGTATACTTTTGATATAGGGATGGGTTGTGATTGGGTCTCTACAGTCAGGCGGACAAGTTATGCCCACCCCTAGTGCACGTCATCTTCATCAGGTACTAGATAAATGACACAGCATTGGCTATCAAACTAGAAGATCTTTTTTATATGGCCTTCTGCAATTGGTTGACACACTTGTACCCTTCTGGAACATCCCGCTCACTAGCAGCACGTATATTGGTACCCCAGGTGTCAATGGGAGGACTTGACTGTGTCTCCCCACCCAATTAGCCCAACATCTCTCATGCCGTCTGCCATTCAGATTGTCTTTGAACTTGTCCTTCTAAAGTATCACTGCTCCTGAGAATAAAAGGGAGTATGGGAATACTCTTAATGCAGTTCTGGTCTGTACACCCCAAATCCTATTTCCATCCTTGACTCACGTGACAGGAGACCGTATTTCGGCCTGTTTTGCAGGATTTAATTGTCTTGAATTAATAAACTTGGCACTCAGTGTTCTTTCCTGCACCTTAACAAGGGATGATTCAACTTCTCAAGTTCACTGTTCTTCAAGGATAGATAACCGGTACTTGGCCACTTTATCCTTTGACACCAGGCCACACAGCTATTCCAGGGCTTTTCCTCGATCTTCAGCTGTTTTTTTGCTAAGACACAGCCCTCCGATCCTTCTTTCTTCATGGATCTGAGCTTACTAAATGTGTGACACTGATGTCCAAAATTCTATCTAAGGGTGTCATGCCTGAAGTCTATTAACTACGTATTAGCTAGACTTTATGATGACTTAGTCTACTTGTGTTGCTGATTCTGAAGTATAGTTATAAAACGGCTTGCATTTTCTGCAGTGCTGTTTACACGTGCACTCTTCATTCTGCAAACAAAGGTTTACTCGGTTCTTTATCAGATTCTATAAGGTTTATGCATCTTCTTCTATGACCATTCTTCTCAGTGTGTCACGCTCATTTCTTGTGACGTCACCAGCCTCCTTTTCTCTCATCTTCATATTCCTTCGGGGATCTCCTCCAAGAGATTGTCATCTCTGCGGGGGTGCATCATATAGGGTCTTCTCAATGGATACCTTTTCTTGAAGGCTCTCTGTGGAATAGGCACCGTCACTGGCGTTGTGCATGTCGCAATTTCCGGTTTCCATTATATAGGTAGAATGGGGGCGGGACTTCCTGCAGAGGCATTCAGCTGCTCCTCTAAACTCCCCCCTCTGGTTGATTAATTGAGCATTCCTTCACCAGTCTTCAGATCTTGGTATCCCATCTTGAAGAAGTGCTTCTTCGGAGTCCAGATCTTTACTAGTCCATTCAGGGATCCTGCTGACTTAACCTGTTCATCAATGCTCCTGGTCATGTAGCTACATTGTCCATTTGGATTACCAGTAGATCACATACTTCCTGTGGTTTCTTGGATGCAGGAAATGTGTTCCCTCAGGTGTTACATGCTATATATTTTCTGATCTCTTCATCTGTCAATTCCTTGGGTCCAAACCCTGACTCAACATCAATCATGATCTTCATTCCTACTGCTTTCTTTGCTGTCTTCTTGCACTCTGTGATAATTATCCCTGATCACACAGAATCCAAACATTAGCATCACCAATAGTGCTCCCAGGAGCTCGAAGATATTCGTCATCCATTGTGGAACCCATGAGAAGATAGACGCGAACTAGCTGTTATTTGCAATATCTTCTGTCTCATCTTCCTTCTTGTTGTGTAAATTTGTCAGCAAGGTTATGGCCTCTGTCAAGGTCCCATTCTCGTCTTCATGAGAAGGTATGAAAGTGCAACATAATTCCCTGATTTAGGCTCAAACTCCTCCATCCATTGCTGTGATCATATCAAGGATATATATGTTCTGGAGGGTCATCAATCGTATGGCCCTCACTTCTTCCCTGATATCATTGAATCCCTTTATGGTAGTGTTGATCATCTGCAGGGGCTCCCGGTGAGTGATCTGTAACCACTTTGCATTGGCCATTGTCTGGATGAGTAGCATAAAGATAGTCATGAAGATGGAAGCAGGTGTGCAGAATAGCCTATGCTCGTAAGGAATAGCATCAAAGGCTTCTATAGATTTACATGAAAAATTATTTCCCCTCCTTTTTCAGTTGAGTAATTCAAGTGATCTTCTCCTCCTCAAATGGGCATCTGCTTTTGGAAACTCTCCAATGTTCAGGTCACTTTGAGGAATCACTAATGCTGGAACATGAATAAGCACTATAGAACACATCCCTCCCCAATCTTTGGGCAGCTTCATGTAAGCTCTGGACCCAGAACCCCAATAGTGGTCCATCAGAACAACTGTCCCACCCTTCATGCCTGGTACATCAAATATGTGCCCACACTGGTGATTCGCTCCAACTTTCCTTCTGCCATTATTTCTGAAAAACACGGATTCACTTGCTAGAGGTATTATCTGCAATGGTCCTCCTTTATCGTCGACCCATGTCAACAACTTGGCAATCTTTGACCAGTGATTCTTGCATTCGCTCTCTGCAGTGTCTATAACTGTTTCATAATATCCAGTTAATGCTGCTGCTTTACACACAATCTGGCCATCAGCCCATCCTTCTGGAGTAAGCACTGTTACTTTGATTTGCAATTGACCAAGAGATCCCAGCATATCCGTATGTCTTCTTTATTCTTGCCTTGACAGTCTAGCATTTTGTTTTCTTCCATCCTGATTCCTGCTCCACTCATTCCAGGCTGTTCATATCTGAACACTAGATTCCTTGTTTCTGGCTTCCTTCTTGTTTTCAAATCTTACACATAGTTATCTTCTACGCAAGATAGCTCTTTAGTTAGCCATAGCAAGGATGCTCTGTAGCTATGAATATCTTAGAGGTTCCCATGGCATATGCTATGAGTGCGCAGACATAGCAGCTCTCCTTAGATGTTCTCTCTCCCGCCTTTTTCATGTGTTGATACCATTTCTTATTACCAAAGTGTGCTTTAGTATCTAGATATGTGTTGATCCATTATTGTCTGCTCTTCTCCTGTGTCTCCCCCTCAAAATGTTTGCAGCCCATGGAAACAATTTAAAAGCAGCTCTATGCTGGGGAAGCAACACATGGGGCCTTGGCTCATTAGTAATGGGCAGATCTACAAGAGTAGGAAGAATCAAAGGGACTTCTGCCTTTTTTGTATCAAAAGTATAGAAAAGGTAAATCATGAGAAACAAAAAGACACAAAGCATAACTGTGCATATTTATATTGTGAACCAACATAGTAATCCCCACCACTTATGCCACTCTGGAACATCTTGAGGTTGCTCATTCTCTGAAATTGTGTTATCTTCAACATTTCTCATTTCTGATGCAATCTAAGGAAGGAAAAACACTTTACTCAGGTAACTGTAATAGATTTGGTAGCTGCAGTAATTCCTCTACTATTGCTATGATCAGCCTTCTAATTACAGGGACATTCTTGGGATCCTTTACAAAAGTGTGGATGTCCACATCTCTTCTGGTCTCAGGAGGCAGACCCTCCAGCTTATAGCGATTTTGCGATCCCACAAAATGCCACGAAAACGGCCGTTTTGCGCAAAATGCCTCAAAAACGGCCGTTTTCTGCAAAAACAGCATCTTTCAAAAAACAACTTTTTTTTTCGCTTTTTTTTAGGGTAAGCTGCAAAAATTACTGTTTTAAAAAAATAATACTCAGGGTGCCAGGTTCTAAACTTTTTTTTACACAAGAAATGAAATGTGCTAACACATCTCATCACTTGAGCCCCAAAAAAGTGCAGCCCAATCCACAAGGGACACATGAATGGGCACATTTTATATGCGCGCCCGTTCAGATGGCCTTTTTCACCTCCTTGATCAAATAAAGTGGTGTTTCTGTCAATTTAAAAGCGCATCCCTCATTTCCAAGCAAGATGTACTTTTAAATGTGCAGAAATTGTAGGCAACCCTACATGCACGGGATGTGGGGCTGTCACTGCATGGCAGGGTCTTTCCTGACCCTGTCATGCATTTCTTTTAAGGTATGAACCGCTGCTGTGTAGCTTGCATTTCTGTTCCTCAAAAAGGATAAAAATGCATTTTTTGGGTCGCATTTTACAGCAGCAGGCACCTGGAGGGCCTGTCCCTGTGAAAGGCGCTGGGAGCTTGCAGAACACTGTCGGGAGAGCGATTCTATTCAAAGAACTGCCCATTTTGATGACAAAAATCTAACAAATGTTACAATTTGACCTATTTCGTCCAGTACTATTCGATCGATTTTTATAAATACTGAACATGTGTTTCGGGGGTGTCACCCGCTCCCCATGTTCAGTATTTTTGGTCTAGGGTGGTTGCAGAAGTGTTTTCCCCTTTTTCTTCAAAATTGGAGGCGGGGACAGAAAAAAAAGAAAATAACGAAAAAGGGACCCTGCGGAGTCAGATCCGACCCGCGTTAGTGGGACGGATCTGGCATTGCATGGTTGCAGGGGAAGCGGCAACGACCAAGCAGTTAAGTAGGGCAGGGGGCGGGGTGGTGGTGAAAGGTACATTTTGGGTTGTTTGGCTGAAGTGCAAATCAATTTGCAGCGAAATTGACTACGGTTAATTCCGCTGCAAATAATTACACTTCGGTCAAACAACACAGTTCACCATTCAAGGCAGCTGGCCAGCGCACAATTTGCGCAACAGCTCAAGCCTGTGGAAATGCGCCGGTCACCTTTGAGAATAAGGTGACCTGCTCATTTCCAAAATTGGGTTGTCTAAAAATAGCATATCCTCTGTTTTTTTTTTTTTAAATGCCCCATTATTTGAGGAACTGAGTCAAAATCTACATTTAAAAAAAATAAAGAAATGGTTACACTATGAGAGAGAGGGAGAGTGATGGGTGAGATGTGAAGTGATAGGAAAGAAAGCAAAGGGAGAGCAGTGGGTCAGGGGAGGAAGCGCTGCACAAGAGAGCAGAGGAAGCAGTGATGCGGTGGGCCAGAAATCTGAGAGCGAGCCGAGGTACAGAAAGAAGAGGGAGCGTGTGGTCAGTGATCCAGAAAGCAGAGAGGAAGCGGTTGGCCAGAAAGAGGCAGTGAGCTGCAGATTGGGAAAAAGGATGAGGGAAGAGTGCGATAGAATGGGAGAAAGGATGCAAGATGCAGAAGCTGCACAAAAGAAAGAAGGACTGTATATTGTGGGAGGAATTGTAGAGTGTAAGTTGTGAGTTGGGAGTATGATTTGGAGTGTGGCAGGGGCTGGGCAGTGCAAATTGTGACTTGACAGTGTGACATAGCACGTGAGTATTTGTATGACAGAGTGAGAGGTTAAGGAATGTAAATTGTGATGGAGAGTTGGTGAGATGTGTGTTGGTGAGAGAGGTGTGTGGGTGTTTGGGGGATTGGAGAACATAGAAGGGGAATATTTTCAGCATTACAATTGATAATGATCAATTTAGTTAATACTATTAAATAGGCATGAACATTAAACCAAAAATGTCACCAAATCAAACACTGTTCTGCCAAGTCAGAGACATTTGGGACTCTTCCTATTAAATTAATACAAAAGATACATAATAATGATACCCTGGCTCTCTTGTAGCCTTGCACTCTGCCTATTTCCTGCAATGTGGCAATCTTACACCTTCCAGTTAATACAAAATGTCCCGCAAAAATGCCGCAATAAATAAAGGTTTGTGCTGCAAAATTTGCCATTTCATGCCGCAAAATTTGCCATTTCATGCCGCAAAATCCTGGAAGGTCTGGGGAGGATAGCTCAGGGGCAATGTGCTCGCCTTGGAAGCAAGACGACAGGGAGCACCACAAGTTTGATCACCAGGTCCGTGCTTAGAAACCTCTGGGTATTAAGCACGTTATGAATAACCTATCAAACCATATCATAACAAGGGCCAGATAAGCTATAAGAATAAAAACAAAAATATCAAGCACAATACGATGCACATCACTTTCTTGGAGAACCATAAATTCAGCCAAACAAATCTTCCGTAAGAAACTAGTTGGGATACTGCTCACGTTTCCAATTCTTAATGAAGTGTTGTCATTTAGGTATAATTGTGATATATCATTATTTCTCTAAAGTTCATTTTCAAAGATTCCTGTGGCTCAAGCAAAAGAGTTGTACGCCTACTATAATATTGATAAGGAGTGTCCAAGAGAGTCACAGTCCAAATGCAAATCTGCATTTATCTATTAGTTTGTAGCCTTATCGTCCTCCTTCCTTGACATCAATTGAGTCTGCAAATGCTGACATTATTCTTCTTGTCTTGCTTCTGGATCGACGGCTGGGGGTGCTACGTCCTCGCCAGTGTAGAGCTTGACATTTTTCAGGTGGATCCAAGCTCGTCTGCCTTGAACCTTTACTGCTGAGGGCGTCATGTTCTCTACTACGAACAGGCCATCAAACCATGGCTCGTTCCACTTCCTAGCGAAGTTTTTGATCAACATGATATCACTAGCAAAGAGTCTCAGTGCTGATAAAAGTTCAGAAGATCCGGTTGCTGAATGGTTTTCATATGTGTTCTGAGACCGACCCCCATGGCACTTTAGTTGATATGAAATGAGAGAGATACTAGCGGTCATACATGTCAAATAATCACGTAATTCATTTCCCAAGTGGACTCACGGTGTGTACATGGACCTGCTTCAATCCACCTAGAGAAGGGACACACCACCGCTATCAAATACCTATATCCACTACATACTTGCAGCATATCAGTATAGACAATATGTACATTCAGAAAAGAACCATTCGGTCAAGGAATTACTCTTCTAATCGTTTGCAGTGTATGCCCAGCAGTAAACATTTGACATTTGATGCAGTTTACTACATAAAATGCAACGTGTTGTGACAGGTTTAGAACAAACCAGTCTTCCACAATTGTTACAGCAAGACTGTAACGCTCACCTGATTCTCGCAGAGGCGCCGGTCTTGACTGGGCGACTACCGTATCTTCAAAGGTGATGTGTAGCACCCGGTTGGCTCTTTGGGCTGGACCTCTGTGCACTGTATGCCTGACGTGTAGAGTAAGATGTCTGCAGATAGAAAATATGGGGTTAATGAACTGGGGTTATTGGGGAGTCCCTATCTCTTTCCTCTTCTCCTCTCCTGTAGACCCCCAAAGGTTAACGCTCTCACCTTAGGTAAGTGAATGCCGAGCTCTCCATCTGCCTCGGGGCAGGGTGCTGTAACCAGTTTCTTCACTGGATAGGTAGCGCAGGCCTCTTGACTTCAGAGGACTGCTGTCCGTCGTTTACTGCACGAACGGTAAGTTTCGAGTCATTCAAATGTCTTTAAAGTCTTTAGTAATGATGTCTTTTGTTTTGCAGGGTTCCGGCGATGGCGGATGACGGGCTGAAGTGAGTTGAAGATGGAGCCCGTGTGATGAATAGAAGCGCCTGGAAGCACGTAAGTAAGCGATTGTTGCCTGCTTCACTATGCGCTCTAACTGTCTTTTTATTTTGCAGGTATCAGTTCGGAGCGCCTGCAGGGTGCCGGAATACCCACTGGATTAGATGTGGAAAGGAGTAATGGCACGTGAGTATTAAAGTTCCCCAATGTCTTTAAACGCACCTTGTTTTGTCTTTCAGATGCGGGATGCAGCGCCGAAGGCCTCCGGAGCGTGCGAAGAGTTGGTAAACTTTTGTCTTTCAGATGCCGGAATGCAGTGTGAAGACCTCCGGAGCGCACGAAGAGTAGGTAAGCCTTTGCCTTTCAGATGCCGGAATGCTAACCTGTTCTTTCTTGTCTTTATAGGTGTTGCTGAAGACTGGATTCAGGATGGTAAGCCTTTGCCTTTCAGATGCCGGAATGCTAACCTGTTCTTTCTTGTCTTTATAGGTGTTGCTGAAGACTGGATTCAGGATGGTAAGCCTTTTTCCTTAGGCCCAGGACCGGATGCAGAAGACACGATGAGCGTTCTGCTGCAGAGGTTGCAGAATAACGCAAAGCAAGATTCATCCACCGGGTGTGGTTTAAATAGCCTCCTGTAGTGCTTAGGTGTCTCCTTCCACAGCCACGCCTAAGTAAGAAAAGAGTTCATGGTAAGAAAAGAGTTCCTGCCTTCCAGAAGAGTTCCAGTGTTCTGAATCTAGGGAGTGGCTCCAGCCCCACCCAACAGGAAAAGTAGTTCCAAACAGAAGAGGATCAGAGGCTCAACTGGCAGGCAAGTAAGCAGCATGGTCTGCTGAAGGTAAGTCCACCCAAGCATTATGAGCCCGGCGCTTCCAGCGCTGGGACTGGGCATATTTATGAGCCTGGTGCCACTGGCGCCAGGACTGGGTCCAAAAGGTCCCAATTGGGACTGGTTGGCACTCGGAACCTGGGTTATGGATCTGCTTCCAAGGGAGTTGGGAAAACCCTGACCTTTTGGAAGCAGAGATCATGACAAAGACTTTCCCTAGTTATACACGCAAGATGTTCAGCTGTTCAAGTGTTACCCTTAACAATGCAACTGGCATCATCGGCTTTCCAGTGCTGTCTTGTCACCATAATGCCTCAGTAGGGGATAAAGAACACCCCCTTCACTTCCACAATTCCTGCTCTTCTTGTGGTGCACTTTCTTAAATCTCTATTAATTGTGTTTTCGGTAAATGATTAAATCGTTCTTTTATTAACATAATCGTGACTACTTTCTCCTTAACATCTGGAGTATAAAAATTTGAAATAGCTAATGAATATGAAACTCTTTTGGCTTCTGCATCAGCGGCTTCATTCCTGCAAGAAATAAAGTCAGTTTGCTTAGTAGGTGCTGCACATTTAACTATCGCTATGCCTACTGAGAGTTGTAGTGCCTTAATAATCCTGTCCAGTAAGGATGCATGCTGCACTGCAGTGCCATCCGCATGGAGGTAGCCCCTCCTTTTCCAACATGCTAGCTCTACCTGCACGGTTGATGTCACTATACACTGTCACTTCATGCCCTTTATGATGCTCGAGCACAACAATGAGCACTACCAATTCTGCTGCTTGTGCTGAAAAGTGAGATGGTAGTCTTGTACTTGCTACAACTTCAAACCCTCCATTTGCTCTATGCCTCACTACAGCTGCACGGGAATGCCTTTCTCCACTTGTCTGATCAATTTTCGAAGAACCATCAGTAAAAAGAATTTCCCCTCCTGACAACGCATTTTCCTTTACGCAGAGTATAGCATCATAAAACTCCACATAATTCATGCACTCCTACACATGCTCGCCCTCTGCCACTGGATCAGCTACAAAGGTGGCAGGGTTCACTATTGACAACTAAACTGTTAATTGCTGGGTTTGAAATTATTGCTTTATAAGCAGAAGCTCTCTGGGATGTCAATGCACCATTTGGTTTCTCTAGTATGGCAAACAAAGCATGTTCCACAAAAAGCGTCATAGAGCAGCCCATTACAATGCTTATGGATTTCTCAATTGTGAATGCGGCGGCTGCCAATAACTGTTCACACGGAAAGTGTCCCTACATAACTGGGTCTAGAATCCCACTATAATACGCTAGGGGCTTGTACCCCAATGTGGTCCTCTGTGCAAGCCCTGCAGTCATGACTGTCCCATGTGTGTGCATAAATAAGAAATACTCATCAGCATAATTGTGAATTCCTCAACTGTACAAATTGCTTTCTTCAACTCTTCAAAACCTCCCTCCATGTCCTCAGTCCATTCTATTTTTTCCTTGTTTGTCGGTGCTTTCTTTAAAGCCTGCAAAAGGGGTGTAGGAACTATAGTCAAACACCCAGGCTCTTATATAATTATAGGGTCCCAAAAACTGTTGCATCTGTTTTGCCTTGTTTGGTTTTGCAGTTTTCATAATAGTCTCAGCTCTTTCAGGTGTCAATCCTGGTACTTTTTTGTTACTTTCATTACTTTTTTTAATTACCACATCCCCATCCCCTCAGTTTGCCATTCCCCTTAGTCTACTCACCATTTGCTCGTTTAGCTCGAAGCCTTCGGTAACGTATCCTCCTCCAATCGACCACTTTCGACTTCTGTCCTCAAAGCACCTGTGGAAACCAGGTAGGGATTTGCTTAAAGAGGACCCTGCCCACGTCTCAATTTCTATTCGGCCCCTATCCACAGGAAACCCTGCTATCTTCAGGCTAGATGGCGGAGGATGTCTAATCATCTGAAACTCTGGAGTCAACAGGTCCATGGGTCTGAACCATCCGACAATGCTACCACGTGAACCCAATGAGGGGCCCTTCAAATCAGTAACACATCATACAAGGATGGGACTGCAGAATAACTCTTACTCCAAATAAAAGGACCGACTCTGAAAGGTGGCAAAATGTCTCTTCCGACTGTTTTATTTTCAATTGTCTGAAACAGGGAGTTACAACAGACATCAATGGACGTCGCACGTCACAATTTCCGGTTTACAACATATAGGTAGAATGGGGGTGGGACTTCCTGCCGAGGCATTCAGCTGCTCCTCTACAAAAGGGCTTTACATGTCCTGTCTTGAACCACTCCTTTCAGAACAGTGAAGTATGTGAATTGTAGGAGACGAAAGTCTGCCTGCAACCCCCTATTTCAAAGGAGGCCCATGTTGTGATCAAGCGCCACACAGGGCTGAGTTAATTAGGGAGACACTTTTATGCACAGCAGACAGGAAGATAGGTGGGACGTAGAAGTATATGTTGTCATCCTTCCCCTGTCTATTGCCAAGTGCCCTGGTTCTGACCTGACGCATAGCTGAAGTTTGTTGGTGGAGACCCAGGATTGGCTCACTTAAGTTAGGCTTGGCCTGTAACAATTCCTTTTCCCCAGTTGACTTTAAAAGAGGGCTGAGCCCCTCACTGATCAGATCATTTGAAGACTTTGAAAGGAGTAAGAAGAAGGACTCATTTGGACCCAAGCTCAAACATTCTACCTTACATCTTCCACCCGTGAAGGAAGGCTAAGTGTTCCAAGAGGGAATCAAGATACCTCCCCTAAACATCTCCCAGGGAACAGAGAAGATACCAGACTCAGAGGACCCGCCCAGCTGCTCCAGAACCGCTCCTCAGGTAGAACACAGCATGCCCTGCTAGGTTCTGACAGCACGCTTCCGAGCCTTGCGAAAAAGCTAGGAGGAGTGCCACACTAGCATTATCCAGCATTCATCTTTTTAAGGACAATTTCGAGACAGTCAAGTCCTCGAACCGTAATCCAGCTGCACCGCTGTCTGTTGTCACGCCGGAGTCACCAGAGCCGGCCAAAAATGCTTCAATCAGCATTCCAGACCCACCAACCAGCACAGAGGAAACAATTCTTGACCCCAAGCTGCTGCGCCAGACAGCCTGCAGATGTCCGTCCAGCCTTGCTTGCCCAACTGCCTGCTGCCTAGTACCTGCAGCTGTTTTCCACCACTAACTCTTTCTCAAGGGCTGTGATGCGCCCTGGAAATGCCTCGACTATGTTGAGCACTAAGAACTTCTTCAGCACCAGGTACATTGTGTTTCTGCCCCACTGGTCCTTCTCCGAAGGCTCTTAGAGACAGTTATGACCCCTTGCCCCCTTGGTGCTAAAACCAAATAATCTTGAACGGTAAGACTAATTAGTTTACCAACGACCCTCCTGTCAGTATCCAGAGTGCAACACGTTCCTTTGTAGTGTGCTAGTACTGTCGGTTGTGGTAATAATTAAGTAGATATGTTTATACAACCTTGACTGGGCAGTCCCTTTTATCATTGAATAATAATTGTATTTTTGCTGTGTTGTAACTAACCAACGATCCACGACCTTGCAGAGATAAGCTTGCCCTTCCATCCACGTTACCAAAAATTGGACAAGGAGGTATATAATTGACTTGTGTTCCAATCTGTTCGGATCGCTTCTGTCTACTAGTGTTGTGGGGATAATTGATGGTTTAGAAACCGATATTCATCCCTGGACCACAGGTTCCACCGGAAGTTGATTCGTCATACTGGTCTCAAGTGGTCGGAATGGTTGGAGCCTTGCGCACTGCTTAGTCACCCAAGGATAAAAGTACTGTTGCAAGCAACGTTTAGTCACTCCTAGATAATTGTAATAGTCATGGAGCTTGACACAAACATGATAAAAGGCATGACCAAGGATGTACTGTGCATCTTATGTCAAGAGAGGGGACTTCCCCACATCAGTAAGGTTAATAAACCTGAGTTGCTGACCAGCCTCCAAGCAAGGGTAGAGGTGAGGGTGGTTCGAGAGAAGACCCCAGGGGACGGGCTGGGTCCCGTCTACCTGAATGGGCAAGACCTTCTGAAGGGAGTAAATGAGGAGGATGACCACATGAACAGTTTGTCTTGCCAATCCTCCTGCCAGGGGGCAAGTGTGGTTTCTAAACACTCGAGTGTGTAAGTGAGGACGGGGGCTAGTGCAGCATCCCACAGGCCCCACGCCTCAGCACAGTCTCTAAGGGACCCAGTAATAGTTCTGGCTGGTAATGAGGTAGCAGCTAGAAAGCTCGTACTCGAGGATATTAAACTAGCGCTAGAGGAACATAAACATCGGGACAAGGTCACCATTGAGTGGATCAGGGCCACCACAGAGCTGCTCAAGCTGATGCTTTAAGAGAAGAAAGAGGCCAACAGTTTCACCTCTAGCAACGGCAGCAGTAGTGGCTCAAACCAGAGTGCCCGGCATAAGCCCCAACGGCACATCCCCAAAGATTTAATACAGGCTTATGAAGTGGGGAAGGATATTTTTGACTGGTTTGAAGCACTTGAGCTTGCATTCCAGCTGCAGGAGGTGGATGAGGTACTGAGGGTGCAGCCCTGATGAGTCACTCACCGACACTAGGGATTGATGCAATTCTTCAGTTAACTCCTGAGGAAAGTCCTGTTTATGAAAGCATGAAGGCAGCCCTTCTCGGGAAGTTCTATAAAACCCCAGAACAGTATCTAAAGAGCTTCAGAGAGCTCAGAAAGAAATGTGACCAGACATTTGAAGCGTTCAAACACTGGTTGAAATATCTTTGGGTGGGTGACTGGTAACAAAGTGGACACATTTAAAGGGATGTACAATTTGATTGTGTGTGAGCATGTGGTGAAAAATTGTGAAGTTGATCTACACCAGCATCAATGGGACAAGACCATCAGAAATCCTAGGGAGCTTGCAAAGGCTGCCGACAGGTTTATGAGTACTCGAGTCCAGAAAAAGGCTCAGGCGAGCACACCCAAACCGGAAGAGAAATCGGCAGACCAAAAAGTAAACAAGGATGGGAAGGACAAAGGTCCAACCCAATTCTATTCAAAGTCAGGTTCCCAAAAGAGTGAAGGGAAACCCCCAAACTCTGGTTCAGCCATGCACACTGAAAAGAAGAGCACGGTCACCCCTAACACTGGGACACCTGCGTTCTCACCACCCAAAGGTTGTTCCATGTGCAAGAAGTTGGGCCGTAGGAAAGGAAAGGGGATCATACTTGCAAGGGCTTACCCAAGCAAGCCATAGTGAACGTTGGACTCATGGAGGAGACCATCATTAGTGTGGGTCTCTCAGAGGAGGATTTCCCACTAGGCCAGGGAGTGGCCGAATGAGGATTGGTTTCACTGAGTGGGAATGGTACCGGATCTCCAGTAGACACCCCAGTTCCCAATAATACTCAACTCTATTTAGAGCATGTGTATATCAATGGGCACAAAACTCCTGCGGTCTGAGATACCATGGCTAGCGTCACCTCTGTCACTTGGCAGTGGGTAGAGCCAGGCCAGTATATTGGTGGGTCTGAGATGTGTGTAAGTGAATTTGATGGTAAGAGTAAGTGCCCCTTGGCGATAGTAGAGTTCAGCTAGCGAGGTGTAACAACCCAGTGCCATCTAGGAGTGAACACTCCATCTCTGTCACATATCTGTAGGGTAATGATCTTCCTGACCCCGAAATAGTCGCAGTGGCTACACAATCGAGGGCCAAAGAGAATGCCAGATTGAACGCTCTGAAAGCCTTGGGCGTGGAGTGCTTCCAGAGGGCTTGTTGGAAGAATCCAGTTCCACAGACTACTGAGTCACCTACTGCTGTGGGAGAGGGGCTAGTAGCCACAGAGGACCCTACTTTGATAGCAGGGGACTCTGTGACTTCAGAGTTGCCTGGTGCAGGGCAGGAACCAGAGGTGGAGGACCAGGTGGGTGCAGATCTGAAGGGTCTGCCCAAGCTGGATGAGTTTAATCAGCTTGGGGCCCAGATCAGACTGACTTCTACACAGCCCAGAAAGAGTGTCCCACTCTGGCAGGTCTGCAGAAGGAGGCAGATGAGTAGGCTAAGGGCGAGACCCCTGGACTGTTCAAAGTATACTGGGAGGATGGACTCCCGTACAGTGAGCCAAAGGATTCTGAGGTCAAGGACACCAGAATGTTGGTGGTTCCTCAATGCCACAAAAAGTTCCTTTTGGATTTGGCTTACCAAATTCCTTTAGCGGGTCACTTGGGAGTGACTAAGACTTCGGACCGGTTGTCTGCACATTGTTACTGGCCACAGTTCAACGTAAAGGTAAATTAATGTGTTGTGTCCTACCTGACTTGTCAAGCTTCTGGCAAGTCAAGTGGTGCCACAAAGGCCCCCTTAATTCCACTATCCGTGGTTGGGCAGCCTTTCTAGAGAATAGGCATAGATATTGTGGGACCTTTGGATCCTCAAACCAGCTCAGGGAACAAATATATCTTGGTAGTGGTAGGCCACGCCACAACATACCGTGAGGTTGTCCCTATGAGGAGCATCAAAGCCCCTGTGGTTGCAAAGGCTCTGGTTGGGATATTCTCCCGTGTTGGGTTCCCTGAGGAAGTCAACTTTAACAGGGAAGCAAACCCCATATCGGCATATATGAAGGCTATGTGGGAAGAACGTGGAGTCACCTATCGGTTCTCTACCAAGGCTATGTGCCACAGAACGGAGTAGGGTTTAGTCCCTTTGACCTTCTGTTTGGACACCCTGTACGAGGTCCCCTCAGTCTCGTGAAGGAGGGATGGGGAAGCAAACCGTCATCCTCGTCACGAGATGTGGTGGAGTATGTACTCGGCCTTTGGTCTAGAATGGCAAAGTAGATGGAACAGTCAACCAAGAATATAAAGGCCATTCAGGAGCTGATGAAGCACTAGCACGACCAAAAGGGTGTGGATTATCGAGCCTGTCAAACCGAGTGCCCTTCAGGACAAGTGGACTGAGCATTACTGTGTCCTGGAAAATTTAATTGAGGTGAATAATCTCATTGATGTGAAAGGACTTAAAGAAATGTGCAGTGTCTTTCACGTCAACCGGCTAAAACCCCATTATAGCCAGGATTAATTGGTCATGGCGTTAGTGACTGACGGAGAGACTTAGGAGGAGACCGATCCCCTCCCAGAACTCCTGCACACTGAGGTCACAGATGGGTCAGTTGAATGTGTCAACCTTGCAGCAGACCTGTCAGAAAAGCTACTGACAGACTGTCGCTGTTTACTGGTACAGTTTGCAGTCTGTTTTCGCTGACTCCCGGTCGCACAGATTGGTGAATCCATGATGTGGACACTGGAGACAGTAAGCCGGTGAAGAGTAGAATTCACCAGATGTCCGATAAGGTCAGGGCCACCAACAAGGAGGAAGTTTTCAATATGTTGTCACTAGGAGTGATAGAGACATCCCACAGTCCCTGGGCTAGCCCAGTGGTACTGGTGCCTAAACAGTCCAGTAGTTGGAAGACTGAAGTACGTTTTTATGTGGACTACAGACGCCTCAATTCTATCATGAAGACAGATGCTCACCCCATTCCTTGGGCAGATGAGCTCATTGACAGCTCACTGTCGCCTACTTAGACGACATTGCTATTTACAACCACACCTGAGAGGATCATCTATCCCACCTGAAACAAGTGCTTCAGGCACTGCAAAATGCAGGCATGACTATCAAGGCCGCAAAGTGCCAGATAGTGCAGGGTACTGTGATTTACCTAGGCCACCTGGTCAATGGAGGTAAGAAACAACTTCTTGAAGTGAAGGTACAGGCTGTGACATCCCCAACACACAGATGGAGTTGAGATTCTTTCTAGGTCTCACCGGTCATTCATCAGAGGGAATGGGACCATTTTCAAACCCCTGAATGATGTAACATCCAAAAAGATGCCAAAGAAGGTAACTTGGACCTCCGTCTGTCAAAACTCCTTTCAAGATTTAAAGGATGGATTGTGCAGGGCCCCAGTTCTGAAAGTGCCAGTCTATGGTCAGGAATTCATTGTCTAGACAGAAGCCTGTGATTTTGGGATTGGAGCAGTGTTAACGCAGATGAACTCTGAAGGGGCAGAGCAACCCTTTGCCTACATTAGCATGTGGTTGACAAAAAGGGAAAGGAACTGGCTTTTCATAGAAAAAGAGGTGTATACCGTTGTGTGGGCTGTAAAGAATCTGAAACCCTACCTCTTTTGGTTTCACTTTTTGATCCAGACGGACCATAGGCCTCTGCGATGGTTAATGGCCATGCAAGGGGAGAAACCTAAGCTTTTGCATTGGGCCATATCCCTACAGGGATTAGATATGGACATCCAGCACAAGCCAGGCTCCCAAGATGGAAATGCAGATGGCTTCAGCGGGTTCCCTTTGCCTCGATTACAAACCAGACCCTCAGTAGGGTGGTGGTTCACATGTTGTGGCTGCGGGGCATGTGAGGGATTTGACCATCCACATGGAAGAGAGCGCTCACCTGAGCTCTTTTGTTTGTTTAACAGAATGTGGTTGAGATACGTAACGGAGCAGATTTTTCTGAATACATTAGCCAAACCTGACATTCATGAGTATTTGTTAGTAGAAACGTTGCATCCCAGTGGAAACAGGCAGATAGATGAGTGACACATTGTTCCACAAATACAGGCATAAAGCAAACATTTCTTGAATAGCTCAGGGGCAACATGACCGTCTTGGGAACAAGTCAACACCAAGAAGCATAGGTTCAATAGCCCATCCCACGCTGAGCAGCTGGAGTCCAACATAAAGCGCAATATAAATACCCAATTTACATAGTGCTTAATCTAGCAATTCTGTGGCTATAATCATCATAGATAACAGCCATCAAAAAGTTGTGTGCATGTGTAGAAAGAACTTTAATTATTTATCACAGTTTCCTCATCAGTTCTATGGATAAAGGTCCTAATTGGCTGAGACATCTTGATGGAGTGTGTGCAGTGGATTCACCAGTTTTTTTTCCACTCAACAGCCAGCTCAGCAATCCATACTCACACACCAGTACCTGCTGGGGCTGCGACCCTGTAAGGGCCAACAGCTATCCATGAAGACATAGTTGGAAAAAATGTATAGTTATTTGAAAATGCTGCAAGAAATCTATGAATTATAGAAGAAGAATTTAGTATTGTGCATTGCGTCAATGGATATTTTGATGGCAGCCTTAGTGTAGCTTGGCCATGCATGTACTGACAATTAAATGAGGGGGAGGTCATTGCTATCACTTTTAGGAAGGAGTACATATCAAAAAGATGACGGTAAATGTCTCAAAATTCCTCTACTCTATTTAACTCATCTATGAAATGGTGGCCACTGGGCATGTTTTATTCACCAACAGTGTCGCACTCACTTGCTGGCCATGGTAGATTTGGCCCTTCAACCATATGCCAGTTTGGAAATGATTGTGAATCCCATCTGGAAGAAAACAGAATGCACACAAACCAAAACAAAGTATTGTTTGAAATGATATCCTGTTCATGCTGCCAAACCACAGAGCAGAGGCACCCATTACAAGTACACCTACAAGTAAGAATTTAGATTTTTGAACTTGGATGGATGGCAACAGGTGATGGATGAGTGGTGGTGTAGTAGGTGATGTTGATATCATGATCATTAGTTCGGTCTGGTGCATGAATTTCATGGTTACAACCACTGGAGACAGTATCGCGAAGAGTCAGATGCTCTGAAAAAGTTGATATGGAACATGACTGTGTCCAAAATTTGAATATTTGGATTTGTTAAAATTTTGGCTAAAATATGGTGTTGTAATGACTTAGGAGACCTGATGCTTAAACAACCCATTTTTGAATGACTGTACACCCTTTTTCAAGCAAGCGATAAACTGCAAAAATGGTAGGGACTCAGGAAGTTTGAACATTTTGGAGATTATAAATTTAAATGTATTGATCAAACTCATTGAATGCATTAGTCTGGTTGTTCAGGCTGTCAGGCTGAACTGAAAGAATAGTCATAGTTTACTCATTGTGAATTGTTTTGATTCGCCAGGTAAGGCAATCCTCCCAGCTTCTTTAAGGGAACCTATCTTTTTCTCATCTTTGTTAGAAGAAGCTGCTCATACCATTATTTCTGCACATATTCTATTGTTTGGGGGTGACTTCAATCTGACATTGGGCAAGGGACCACCATCTGTGTTGTATAACTTAAAACAAGATATTAGTTGTGGCATGCCTGAGATTAAGATGCTTGATTCTCACAGTGATAAGGAAAAGCTTCAATTACACACATTCCTTATGGATTGGGGCTTATTATTTGTTAATGCTAAAACTTTATCTGATAACCCACAAAAACATACTTTTTTAATGTTTTTTTTAAGGTTAAAGAGTAGGCTTGGTCATTAGTTGATGATATAGCCATTTTAGATAGAACAGAAAGTGGCCTCATGCCCTGTCACTTGTTTTGATGATAACATTATCAAGAGGCCTTTTCTGAGAAGATGAGGCATTTGTTCAAATGATAAAAGTATTACATGTTCTGATGTTGTTACTGATCAATGTTTTTCCAGCAGTTGTAGATTGATTCTACCAATCTCGGCAGTGCATCTGGTTCACCTAGTCTTCCTTAGGATATCATTAATTCCTTCGGTGGAGACTTAAGCAGATCTTTGCAAACACGTCAGGGCAAGAAAACAGTTAAGTTATGACCTAAAGGCTTTAATTGGCCTAATAATCCTGTAAAATGCTATGAAAGTGCTTTTCTTGCCTATGTACTTGGTTGTATAAATGAAGATCTGAAAGGACAAGACTGAGCCAGGAATATTAGACCATTAGTGATATCGCTAAGTCATATTTTGCATCTACGGACTGGCTGAAACTAGAAGAGGCTACATATTCTAACAATAGTAAGATCTTTGGGTCTTTAATAGACAATCAATTGTACTCCCCAAAAGTGATCAACCATGAGGTTTTTATCAGTCCGCACAACTATGTTGAGCATTTTTTTTCAAAATCTATATTATAGCACAACCTTGATAAATCTACTTGCTCATTAATTTTCATTCTCAGCTGAAGTCAAGGAATTTAGCTTGAACAAGGTATTGGATATCGTAGAAGCACAGCCAGCCAAACAAGGCATGAGACCTGATTCCAATTTCCAACGCGATGTATATGTTAAACAGTGCCAGAGCTCTTCTCAGGTTGCGGACATCAATATTTGACCCGTCGTGTAGATGAAGAATTCTTCCCGCCAATGTACCCCTTTGGTTGTACAATCTGACAAACAGAGGAGTTAATAAGTTGAAAAACAGGATGCAGCACGAGACACTGCTGGCTGCAAAGGGAAAAGACCAATCAATACACAGTTGAATATCACCGTAGTTTCTTATTCTCACAGAACTCTGCAGGACTGACCTGTGTACAAAAACTGTAATGTTGGAAAATGAGCAATTCATTTTCAACAGTGGGTGATGATATAGACCACTGGCGGGGTAGCTCTGTAATGAGAGACGCAAACAGGTGAGTATAAAGAAAGCAGGAATACTAATAGACCTAATCAGGTGAGAACAAAATTATACAGGACTTACAAAAGAACTATAGATAATGTCCTTACCGTGTGACGGTCCTGTCAATTCGAAATCCAGTGTTCAAGAAAGTACCAAGGTCCATAAGAACAGCAGCAGTAGTTCAGAGATGAAAACCCTATCCCGATGATCTCTAGTCTGTGTACTTAACTTCCGTACAAAAGTCAGGGTAACAAAGTTCCAAGGGAAATCCAGAGGCAATCCTTAGACGGTCCATGTTGAAAATATGCAGGCATTGAAATACAGAACAAGTAGAGTAGGCAATCCGTGGACGATCCGGTTCATAACAAGATGGTGGACTGAGTCAAAAAGGGGGCAGGCACAAGGGAAGTCAGAAGAACGTTCACTAATCGTTATCGTAGATCCAAATGAGCAAAAAAGGGAATAGCAAGGCAAGGTCAAGGAAAGAAAACGTGGTCGGTACACAAGTTACTCAAGAGACGATGCAAAGCCACCGATTCAAATTCAGAAGCTCCAGAGTGCTACCAGGAAGGCACTTAAATTGATGTTGTCATGTGACTTTGGAGTGCGTCTCTCGGCATGGTTGGGTGATTTCTGCGAGAGTGCAGAGGACACTAGCGCTGCCATGGCAACTTCCAGGCCCCACGTAATGGACTTCTGGATACTCCTAGTGATCTTCTGTTTCCGCGATGACGGAGCTTTGGATGCTGTTGTGAATGCAGACCTTTAGGGTTGTATAATAAAGGTCTGTAAAAACCCACCTTAGTAACTATGCAACGCCTGTACTGAGGCGGAATCCTGGCAGTATCCTCCCTCAAAGCAGCCCTCACCCTCCTAGAGGACCAAAAATGTGAGAGCAAACCAGGGGCATGGATATTACCCACAGGCTCCGAAGTGCGATCCTCAGGGCCATAACCCTTCCAGTCCACTAAATAATAACATCTCCCATTCCGAACTCTGGTGTCAAGGATACCATTGACTTCATATTTGTCCGAACCTTAGACTTGTAACAGAGGTGGACAAAAGGGCTTCACAAGGGATATGTGAAACACAGGATGCACGGTCCAGTTTGAAGGAAGGTCAAGCTTGACGGCAATAGGGTTTATGACTTTGAGCACCGCATAGGGACCAATGAACCAGGAAAGCAGAGGTTTGCACCCTGGTATGTAAAGATTGTGCGTGGACAGCCACACTTTCATACCAGCTCTATACGCCAGAGCAGGAGACCGGCATGCATCAGCATAAACTTTATTCCGTTCTTGTGTTTCCAGCAGATGTTGTTTAATGACCTTGTGAGAATCCGATAGATCACTAAGGCAAGCAAGAGCAGCAGGATTCTTTGATGGAAGATCAGGTTGGAGAGGCAAAGAACGAGGATGCCTCGCATACAAAACATAGAACAAAGACATGAGAGTAGCAGTGTGCAAAGAATTATTATAGGCACATTCTGCCATGATCAAAACCGAGACCGAGGAATCTTGACGCTGTAGAGTGAAACAATGCAAATATTGATCCATGGTTGCATTGAGGCACTCTGTTTGCCCGTCATTTTGGGGGTGTTAACCACTAGAGTACCTCTCATTGATATCAAAAGCGTGAGGTAAACTGAGAACCACGGTCCGTGATTATGACAG
The DNA here is from genome assembly GCF_040938575.1 of Ambystoma mexicanum. Taxonomy (NCBI): domain Eukaryota; kingdom Metazoa; phylum Chordata; class Amphibia; order Caudata; family Ambystomatidae; genus Ambystoma; species Ambystoma mexicanum. Next base: position 1,445,119,323 of record NC_090934.1, on the reverse strand, counting down.
AGGGAAGCCCAAAAAAACAGAAAACATTTCTCAGGAATAACTCACCAAGAGCAGGAGCATCTGGTATACCCCGACATGGCACAAAAAGAGCCATCTTGGAGAAATAATCAACGACGACCCATATCGTGTCGTAACCATTCACTGGTGGCAGTTCCACAACAAAGTCCATCGAAAGCATTGACCAAGGATGGTCGGGAACTGGCATGGGCTGCAAGAGACCAACGGGTTTGCAATGGGTGCCTTTACACTGAGCACAAATAGCACAAGAGACCAGATATTCAGAGACGTCCTTGTTCATTGAAGGCCACCAACACCACCGTTGTAACAGATCCATGGTCTTCCTTTTACCAGGGTGTACTGCTACCGAAGAATCATGGTACCATTGCATAGCTATGTGGCAGGTAGCGTCATTAGGTAGATATATGTTCCCATTCTTATATGGCAGGGAATGAACGATATCCAAACCATACTCCGTTATTTCAGATGGAGTAGTATTCATCCAAACTTGAATGGAAGTCTGAAGGGAAGGATGTAAGGTACATCCACATACTACTTGATGAGGCAACATGAGACTACCCTCTGCATTGAGTGGAACCGTCTCCCCATGGATGCGAGAGAGGGCGTTGGCCTTCGAATGCAGAGAACGGGGACGATATGTGATAGTGAAATTGAACATGGAGAAAAACTCATACTAGCGGGCATTACAGGCTGTGGTGCATTTCACCGACTGAAATGCCAGCAAATTACGGTGGTCGGTGAACACTTGGATGGGCTCTACAGCACCTAGCAGGTGGTGACTCTAAACAAGAAACGCATTCCAGACTGCCAATAACTCCTGCTCAGTTATGGTTTGTTTGTTTGTTCTATTCATATTTGTATAGCCCACAACAGCCCATAGACATCGTGGCACTTGTTACATAAACATGCTTAGTTACAGAGCAATATCACTTTTAAAACATTTGTTACATATTGTGAAGAATTTGAATAGAATAATATTACAATTGTCAAATAGTTGTAGATAGTGGCTACAATATATGTACATAATTTACATTGTATTTACATTACATTTATATTATAATATACATATTAGGAGTAGTGGAGGTAGTAGAAGCGTTAGTTCAAGCGAGTGGTCTTGAGGTTTTTGCGGGAGGCAGAGATGGAAGCTTCAGCTCTAAGGGGGGCAGGGAGTGAGTTCCAGAGTTTAGGAGCAATGTATGAGAAACCTAGCCCTCCGGCTGTGGCTCTCCTGATACGTGGTGTGTAGTTGGTTGGCGTAGTGAGTTCTGCAGGGGCGCGTTGAGGCAGTTCTTGATATGGCTTCAGTTAGGTATGTGGGAGCTGTGTTGTTAATGCATCTGTGTGTGATGGTGAGGATTTTGAGAGTAATGCGGTCTTTGACCTGTAGCAACCACGCATCTTATCTGGCTTGAGATGTATGGGAGGTCATTACAACCCCGGCGTTAAGGGTTAACGACGGCGTTAACCCTTAACACCGGATTCCCACTTTAACGCCTGCTTTTGGCAGGTGTTAAAGTCCATGGCGCTAACCCGCCATGGTGCTAATTACGCTGCCGTAATTTACGGCGGCGTAATTAGCGCCTTCCCCACTTCCATTATGCCCTATGGGGCAAAAATGGGAATGGGGAAGGGAAAATGGGAAATGGGGATTTACCGCCCCACTCACCTTGGAATGGGGCGGTAAATCCGCCATCCACCATGGTGTAAACGTAGTTTACACCATGGTGGTAAAGTTGGTGCACTTAGCACCAAGGTTGTAATGACCTCCATGGTCTCTTCTGGGGATACCCATAGCAGCTCTTAGGGCATTGTTTTGTGTGGTTTGTAGTCTGCATATGTTTTTGGATGAGGTGCTGGCCAGGAGAGCTTTGCAATAGTTGAGTTTGGCACCTATTGTTGCTCTGGCTATTGCAAGGCAGTTGGGTGTGGATAGGAATGGTTTAATGGCATTGATAAGTTTCGTGCTGTAGGCTGACGCTGAGGCTATAGCGCTAACTTGTTTGTTCATATATAAATTTGCATCAATGTGGATACCCAGAGTCTTGACAGATGAGTATACGGTGATGGTGGAGTTATCTATGTTAAAGTTGGCGTATTGGGGATTTAGCTTTGTTAGTGTGTTTTTCTGTCCTAGGATAAGGATTTCAATCTTGTCCCTGTTAAGACAAAGGCCATTGACAGCCATACAGGCTTGAATTGTGGCATAGATGTCGTGTAGTGCTGTGGCGACTTGGTGATAGGAGCCGGATAGTGGGATCAGTACTTGAGCATCGTCAGCATAGTTGGTATATGCTATACCCATTGAGTAAGTAATTCAAAGAGGGGTTTAGTGAAGAGGTTATAGATGGTGGGAGCTGTACAGATCCTTGTGGAACTCCGCAGTTTAACATTGTGGGGTCAGCGTTGGCTAGGTTGGAGAAGACCTTCATGACTCTCCCTTCGAGGAAAGAGGTAATCCAGGACACTGCTTATTTAGAGAAATGGGATGCATGAGTGAGATGGGTAGTTAGTGTTTTGTGATCTACCAGATCAAAAGATGCTGATAGATCAAGCAGGAGGAGGAGGGCAGGTTTACCTTTGTCCATGATTTGAGAGATTTTATTTTTTAGGTCTAGTAAAGCAGATTCTGTTCCATGCCCTATGCGGAAACCAGATTGCCTTTTTCCCAGTATGGAGTTAGCTTCAATGTATGATTGGATCTGGTTCTGTGCTGCCTTGTCCAGGATTTTCACAAGCAATGCACTGTCGTTATAGGCCTATAGTTGGTGGGCTGAGCTGGGTCAAGTGTAGGTGTAGGCTTTTTTAGAAGGGGGCACACCCAGGCTTCTTTGAGACTGTTTGGTACGGAACCTGTTTTGAAGGAAGCATTAATGAAGGCAGTAATCAGGGGGGAAAGTTTGTCAGCACATTCCTTGATAATTTTGGGAGGGCATATGTCTCCTTTGCAAAGTGATGGTTTGAGGTGTTTGATGAGTTCAAGGACCTCAGATTCGGTAGTGTCTCTAAAGACAAATTGGGCATGATAGGGCCTGCTATTTTTGGCTTGTGTTGTCGGGTTAGACTTGTGGTTCGGGAGGGGTTTGCAATGGTTATGAATTATTTTTTGGAGGAGCTCTATTTTGTTTAGCATTGAGGACTGGATGCAATCACACCAGGCTTTGTCTTTAATTATCTCATCAGAATATCTCTTTAGCTTGTGAGTTAGCCTTGGAGATCCTCTCGTTAAAGGAGTTTGCTTTTGCTGCAATGATACCTTTTTTATATTGTAGAGCTGTCTGTTTGAAGAGGTTCTTATTTAAGTCACTTGGGTCTGCTTGCCAGTTTTTTTGTAGCTGGCGCTTCTGTGAGCGAAGCGTTTGGAGTTCGTCCGAGAACCAAGAGTTGCTGTGAAAAGGTTTTTTTCTTTTTTGCTTTCAAGTGGGGCTATTGTGTTTATAGCATTGTTAAGGGTATTGTTGAGGATGGCTGATAGCACACTAGGATCCTTAGAGAAGTGTAGTGCTAAGCAAGGGTTGTTGAGGTAGGGTCATAGGTTATCAGAGTTAAGTTTTTTGGAGCTTCTTGTCATGGCTGGTGGTGCATGGGTGAGCGCTTTGGGATTAGGTGTGGTGGGGATGATGAATTTAATGCAGGTGTGGTCTGTCCATGGATATGCAGTGTTGGATGTGATGATCGATGCACAGTTGTGATCCATGACCCAGTCAAGGGTACGGCCCTTGGAGTGAGTGGCACCGTATACTCCTTGATAGAAGCCTAGGTCTGCTAGTTCTTGGGTTGAAGCAGAGTCGTCTTTGGGGTCATTGTATCCTAAGTTTAAGTCTCCTAGTAGAAGGATTTTGGAGGATATTTTTATGTTGTTACTGAGGCAATGGGAGAGCTTAGGGTCCCAGAGACCTATTCAAGATGTGGATGTTGATTGAGTTGTTAGGAGAGAGCGTAAGCTTGGCTGAGAGGATGTCTGCAGTTCCACCCCACGTGCTATGGTCAGATAGCCTGATGAAGAGTGAATCTTTGTAGATGAGGGCAACTCCCCCTCTATTTCTGTCAGGTCTATCTTGTCTCAGGATGGCGTAGCCTGGGGGTAGGGCTAGTGAGATGGCTGGGCAGGAGGCATCATTGAGCCATGGTGTAATTCCTTTCATACGTGGTTAGTTTTCTGGAATGGTAGGCAACCAGATGCAAACCACTGGCGTCAGGGCATTGTTGAGACAATATGGCACCAGGTGCCACATCAAAAGCATCCGCCTCCACCACAAATGGCAGGGCTGGGTCTGGATGTTGCAAAACGGGTGCTGCAGTAAAAGCAGATTTAAGGCCCTCAAAAGCCTGTTGGGCTTCTGTATTCCATGTAAACTCCTTCTTGGAGCTTGTCAAGGCTGTAAGTGGACTGACAATAGTAGAGAAGTCCCTTATAAAGGCGCCTATAAAAGTTTTCAAAACCTAAGAAGGATTGGAGTGCTTTTAGATTGACTCGTCTGGGCCAGTCTAACATACCCTTTCCCTTGGACCACCCATTTGCACTACTTTACTGGTGATGTCATACCCGAGGAATTCCACCTCCGTAACGTGGAACATGCACTTCTCCAGTTTGGCATACAAATGGTTCTCCTGTAAGCATTGAAAAACCTCTGAGACATGACTAACATGAGTTTCATAGGAAGGTGAGTATACCAAGATATCGTCCAAATATACCACAATAAATAGGTCCAACATGTCAAGAAAGACATCATTAATGAAATACTGGAATGTCGCTGGTGCATTACATAGCCAAAACAGTATGACACAGTACTCGTAAAGGCTGTACCTGTTTTTAAAAGTGGTCTTCCATTGGTCCCCTTTGCGTATACGTACCAGATTGTACACCCCTCTAAGGTCCAACTTGGTGAAAAGTACTGAGGAACCTAGTTGATCCAACAACTTCAAAAGCAATGGTATTGAGTTCTGGTTACGTATTGTGATAGCGTTCAGTGCGCGGTAGTCAATGCATCGGCGAGGTCCCCCTCTTTCTTGGGGACAAAAAACAACGGGGAAGCCGCAGGTGAATGTGAGGGGCAAATGAAGCCGGTTTTCAAAGACTTATAAATATAGTCCTTAAGTACAGCGTCTTCTTTCTGTGTCAATGAATAAACGCGTCCAACGGTAATCTTAGCTCCAGGTACCTGTTCTATAGGACAATCAAAAGGCCTATGGGGTGGCTGGATCTCAGCCCCTACTACATCGAACACATTCCGAAATCCCCCATATTCTTTCGGTAAACTTGTGTTGATGACTGCACCAATAGTAGGGGCAATATCCAGCAGAGCACGACTAGGGTTCTTTATCTCCATACCAGAACCCAAACAGTTCTCTTCACAATACCTACACAGGAATTTGACCTCACCAGTTTTCCAATCAATCGTTGGGCTGTGTAATTTTAGCCATGGCAAGCCAATAATTAGTCTGAATTGCGGGGCTGCTATCAAGTCGAATGAGATGTCTTCCTTATGACTGCAGTTGGTAGTCATAACCAAAACTGTGGTGCATTTGGTCACTAACCCGGACAACAGAGTGGTTCCATTGATGGCATTCACCATGTCAGGGCAAGCCTTTAGAACTGTGGGTAGTCCCAGGTCTCTAGCAAATTGCTTGTCAACATAGTTACCAGTCGCCCCTGAATCTAATACTGCCATGGCATCCCGTGGACAACCATGGGTAAATTCCAACATAACTGGTACGTAGTACGGAATGGCCCTCGAGGAGTCGGAAAACGGACCGGCCAGCGACTGGACTCCCTCTATTGCCGAACTTTGACGTTTCCCTGTTTCTTGTTTGGCTTCTTTGGACAGGTAGGTAACAAGTGGTCCAATGCGCCACAATAGAAACACAATCCATTCTTCCTCCTGTGCTTCCTTATTTCGGGTGACAGCTGCCCCTGCACGGCCCCTATCTGTATTGCTTCAGAAGACCCAGAGGAAGGTACAGAGGAGGTCAAAGCAGCAGGAGGAACTGTCCTCTTCTCTCCCTTCCTTTCCGCCTTTCTCTTGTCAATCTGTAGCACTAAGTCCATGAGTTCTAGGAATGCAGTAGGGATTATAGGTACTGTAGCCAGTGTGTCTTTCAATGGGTCTGACAGCCCCTTGTAGAACAAAGAGGCTTTCTTTTCCTCTGGCCAACCGGTTTCAGCCACTAGTTGATTAAACTTAGCCAGATATGCAAGAAGCAGAGTATCCCCCTGCTGCAAACCCAATAATTCTAGGTCTGTCGCCTGTGTCGCATAACGCGTATCAAAGACATGACTCATGGCGTCTATTAGAGTGTCACAATTGTAGAGTAAGTGGTTTCCCCCTTCCAATAATGGGTTTTCCCAGGCCGCAAGGGTACCCCCTAAATGGGATAACAGAAAGGCAGCCTTGGTTGTTGCATCCGGGAAGGAATCAGGCCTACACAAAAAATGCAAATGACATTGATTCAAAAAGGTCCTATAGGACTTGGGATTTCCATTAAATCACTTAAGGAGTGCCAGTGGGAACTGGGCCATCATATAAACAGGCTCAGAAGCCTGTGGAGGTGGAAGCAAACCAGAGGCCAAGGCCGGTTGCAGTTCCTCAGCCCAGAGGGGATGTAATCCTGCCTGCACTTTGTCAATGCGACATTGAGTGGCAGCGCGTGAGGCCGACATGTTGCTACGCAACTCTGCCACCAGATGTAGTATGTTTTCCAGGGTCTTGTTTGCATCCATGATAAGGTTTCTGAATATGTCAGAGCTCTTCTCAGGATGTTGACGTCAATATTTGACCCGTCGTGTAGGAGAAGAATTCTTCCCACCAATGTATCCCTCTGGCTGTACAATCTGACAGAGGAGTTAATTAGTTGAAAGACAGGATGCGGCATGAGAAACTGATGGCTGCAAAGGAAAACAAGACCAATCAATATACAGTTGAATATCACTGTAGTCTCTTATTCTCACAGAATTCTGCCGGACAGGCCTGTGTAACCAACATGGTAATGTTGGAAAATTAGCAATTCTGTTTCAACAGTGGGTGATGATATAGACCTTGGCGGGGTAGCTCTGTAACGAGAGACCCAAACAGGTGAGTATAAAGAAAGCAGGAATACTAGTAGACATAATCAGGTGAGAACGAAATTATACAGGGCTTACAAAGGAACTATAGTTAAAGTCCTTACCGTGTGATGGTCCTGTCAATTCAAAATCCCGAAATCAGGTGTTCAAGAAGGTAGCAAGGTCTGTAAGAACAGTAGCAGTAGTTCAGATATAAAAACCCTATCCCGACGGCACGAGGACGCCTGGGGAAGTAGTACACACTGGCAATCTATAGTCTGTATACTTAATTTCCATACAAAAGTCAGGGTAACAAAGTTCCAAGGGAAATCCAAAGGCAATCCTTAGACAGTCCGTGTCGTGAATATGCGGGCGTTGAAGTACAGAACAAGTAGAGTAGGCAATCCGTGGACGATCCGGTTCCTAACAAGGTGGCAGACTGTGTCAAAAAGGGGGCAGGCAAAAGGGAAGCCAGAAGAACGTCCCTTAATTGTTATCGAAGATCCAAATGAGCAAAAAAGGGCAAAGCAAGGCAAGGAAGCAAAAAGTGGTTGGTATACTCATGAGACAAAGCAGAGCCACCGATTCAAATTCAGAAGCGCCCGAGTGCTATAAGGCGGATTTCTGCGACAGTGCAGAGGACGCCAGCATTGCCATGGCTACTTCCAGGCCCCAGGTAACGGAGTTCTGGATACTTCTAGTGATTTACTGTTTCCGCGATGACGGAGCTCTGGATGCTGTTGTGAATGCAGACCTTTACGGTTGTATAATAAAGGTCTGTAAAACCCCACCTTAGTAACTGCGCAACGTCCGTACTGAGGCGGAATCCTGACAATAAGTGATAAGGACTTAATGCAATTGGGTTCACAGTCCTGCTTTGCTTGTATTAAACTATTCTTGTGCCCTTTGATATAAAAGGGAACAAGACTTTGCTTTCCTCCTAACACCCTATTTCTCTTTTAGATACAACCTCGAATTATTTTATAAAGTTCTCCGCTGCAGGCCATCGACAAAAACAATCTGGCTTCTACACTGGGTGGCTTATGGAGGGAATGTAAACAATAGAACATGTTTTACTATCTCAGCAAATGTTTACATTTTAATAGTTGTATTTGTTTGGCTTTCATGTATTTATCTTCCACTTTCGATTTGGTCACCAGAGAGAAGGGATGGTCTGTGCTAGAGGAATATCAGGTCCCCAACCACGTATTATATGCATTAAGGTTGTTGCACTTAGATTCTATTCCCTGTGCATGTTTCGACTTTTGCCCAGAGGGGGGAATGTACAATAAATGCATGATTTTCTTTTTGAACTTCATTAAAACCCTCTACAGAGAGGTCGTTGCACTCGAAATCTATATGTACCATTTATTTTGGGTCGCAACCCCTTCTTATCAGTTATGCATCTGGCAGAGTTCTAATTGCTTGAGCCCCAATTGCCCTTCAGAACCTGATTGACGACATCAGTTCCTGTTTGGCTGATAAATATCTGACCATTAACACTGCTAAATCGACATTTCTCAGCACTCGAGGTCATCATAGTGTTACAACTAATTTCTCCATGAGCAGGAAAACAATGGGAAGAGGAGAGTCTTTTCCATGTTGGGGGTTCTCTTTTACAGAACACGTAAGAGGGTTAGGCCATTTGAGGAAAACGAATCAATAGCATGACACAAGTAAAAAGGGAGATGGATGAATTATTCAGACATTTTGTGAAATATGGGCCAGAAATTCTCTGCATGGATATAAACCTAAGGCAATAGCAATTGCATTATATGAGCCAACTATTTTGGAAATAGCTACAAATTATGGAAGATGCTTTTTGAATCACGTTTTACTCAGCCCTTTATTGTCCGTATACTTTTAAGTTCATAATAAACTAAACCAGGAAATATTAGTGATATTTCCAGAACTAATACTGGTATGAATCATACTCTGGAGTACTGATCAAGTGGTTGTAAGACTGTGAAATCTCTGACGTCATCATATAGAAACAGTTCTGAGTCTAGTTAACTGTCAACATTGGTATGCCCCACACACTCCCCCCCCACATGTTATTATCAAGTAAGATAAGCTTTTAGACAAGAACCTGTTACACATATGCCTTAATGAGCCCAAGGAGCTGGATCAACTAAGCACTCAATTAAATTGCATTGTATTATTTCTTCTTACTGTAAAAAGTTGGATTATTTAACCTTGAGCACTGATGCAGCCACAAAAATATGACACTTTGTAGTTGTGATACTCCCCCAATAGGTCGTTTATTTAGGAGCCTGATTTGCATATGATCTTTTGACTTTTGTAACGGCATGACAGGCTGAACAAGGATGGTCTGCAGGGTTGCCCAAAGCAACGCCAGAGGTTATGATTAATTCAAAAGCTTCAATTCATCATGTTTTAGTTTTGCTAAAGTCACCCCAAGTGGGAGGGAATGCCAAGACTTAAATTCCAAGCTTGCCATGCCTACAGACCCAAGATGCACCTCACTGGAGATGGCCAATCAACTTGAAACATGCCTTAACTTGCTTGTGGATTTGTGCAGAAGTGTTGTTCCATTTGGGGCAAAACCCCAGCCTGATGTAAACATCATCGTCTACTTCTCCTATGGCATAGTAGGCTAACAAATTATTGTTTGGAGGTTTGTCCAGAGCAATGTCACAGGTTGTGATTCATTCAAAGTTTTCCTGCAATTTTAACTTTAAAGCAATTGGGTAGCAGACAGTGCCATAAAACGTGGACAAATGAGTACCCCCTTCTTGTTGCGGATTACAATTAATGCCTCATGCCACATGTATGAGACTATTCTCAAGGAGCCAATAGCATTTAATGTATCTAATGCATTTGTCAGGAGAGGAATATATAATCTGGATTGCATTTAAACATGTCCATTGAAATGCCATCTAGGCCTTGACTTTAACTTGAGGCTTGGGACGCCATAGCATTCTTTACCACGTCTACAGACCAGCCTTAGGCTGGATACTAATCACTCTTCCTTTCGGAAGAAGCTACCTTTCTCTTCAAGTGAACCATAATGAGAGAACTCCTCTCCCGCCTTGAAACACCCGAATGACTCTAGTACATGTAATTGTCCTCTGATCACCGCCCGCCTACTGTTTGTCCTCGTCTTTGTCCTCGTCTTTCCGTCTGCGCCGGGTGCCTGCAGGCGGTTGGCACATACAAATAAACAAATAAATAAAATAAAATAAAGAGCATAGAGAGTCACGATCTAAAGGTAGTATACTTGAGGTTGTAATTGACTGCACTTCCAGTGGATAGTGCACAAAGTTTTATATATAGATATATATATATATAAATATATATCAGAATAAAATGTAATCCACGATGTTGGACATATAATATTATGTCTTCCCTTTTGTGTCGTATTTTTCCACGTCCGATGAGCTTTCAAACTCTCCTTAATTATTCATTTCAGCTGCTTTGTCCACTTCTGCCAATACACCCAACCAATTTTAGGTTTGTCACAGGTACCCTTATGTGTATGCCTTCAAGATGAGATGTTTTAAGCATTTTTATCTGGTTTCTTGGGAGCCTTCAAGAAATATCAATTTGCTATCTTGCATTCATTGTTGAACCCGCCTTCATCATCCTGTATCCTAGTGTGCTTGGTGGGCGTGTGGTGTCAGTGGGAAATGATAGCTTCATGTCCTTCAAAATTAGACAAACAACCCCCACCACAACAGGGAGCGGGGTGTCCATGTTCAAGCAAGTATCGATTTCATATATAGTCTGATTAACAACACTACTAAGTATCATTTGGAGATCTTCAGAAGCCTGTGTCATGATTAAATCACAGTTAGGCATTGTTAAACAATCCAATATCTATGATGAGATGTAGTGGAAGGTGGCCTTTCTCCCATCTACCTATTACCCTCATATATTTATTTTATTTATTTATCTTCTTGTAATGCGCCGGAGCCCACAGGCATTGAAGCGCAAAAAGATTGCTGGAAGCAGACAGGTCTGAAAGGAAGGGTTATACAATGTATGTAAACAAAATAGTTTTGAGACGTTTTCTGAATGGATGTAAATCTGGAGTCATCCACAGCTCCACGGGCAACTTATTCCATGTTGTAGCTCCTTGCACCAGAAAGGAACGACCGCCACCCCTAACTCTTCTGATACGGGGGCAGCGAAGGAGCATTGTATCACTGGACCTTGCAGTCCTAGCAGTCTGCTGCCTTTGTACACTATCTTGGAGGTATACCGGCTAAAATGTATAGGCACCTATGAGTAATGATAGCGATTTTAAAACTAATCCTCTCCTCAATAGCCAATCAATGTAAGTCTCTTCTGTGTCCTCTCCTCAATAGCCAACCAATGTAAGTCTCTTCTGTGTCCTCTCCTCAATAGCCAACCAATGTAAGTCTCTGCAACAACAGACTGACCCTTTAGCCAGGAAGTAATCATTGCTGGATGAAAATTGTTTATCCTTAAAGGTAGATTGTCTAGGCCTTTCAGAGATTATCCCGACAGTCATAGACCTTAACTGATGCTCAATGAAAAATAAGTGCATTTTAAGACATGACAAATGGTGTCCTTCTTATGCGATTCTGTTAGCAAACAAATCAAATCAAGGGAGGGATTGAAAAGTACTTCTGGTGGGCCACTCCCCAATTTAACAATAATGTCATGCACAATGACAAAATCAACAGTGACAATACCACATCTCAAAATGTTTATAAATGGTAATGTAATTAAAATAAATTCCCCTCCAGCTACATTTTACAAGCTCACAAGCACAAGTTCTTAATTAAGATATTGTAATATTGTCACTGCCTGTGAACTGATAGCTTTACTGATTATTTCCGCAACCCCAAGGTCCAAGGTAACAGTCACCCAAATCCAGCGATTTTGCACATCTCATTCTTAACTTCTGCATTTGACCAGAAAGTAAAACCATCCAAAAAAGTTGGAACTGGCCTGGTGCTTCCCAGTGCCAGTGGATGTGGGTCTCTGAGATGGTTTTCGGGAGGATCCCTGGGTCACCTCACATTAGCCCTCACCACATTGCTGGGTAAAATCAACCAACTGCACCTCATGTCCGTATAAGCAAGAGACTTTCCCTCCACATGTTGAAGGCAGTATGTGTTTAAATATTATCACACCCTGCCTTAGCCGAATCAATAACTGTTTGGCAGGACCTTTCATAAACTCTGTGGAATTACAGATACGATATTACAAGTCTGCAATGTCCCAAACGCAATATAAACGCAGATAGGGGTAGGAGATACACTGTGGGGCAGGGAGTGTATTCTAGGTTTAGTGAGGCAGGGAAAGAGAGACCAGGAGAAAGTCTAGTTAGGCCCCAGAGATACCTCTCTAGCTCTCCTTGTCATAAATGTCCATTAATCCACTGGCTAATAAGAATATACACAGTGCTTTAAGTGGGGTAAGAAATTGAGGGGGGGCCCCGGTTTGGGGGCGTGGCTTTCATTGTGGGCGTGGCCTAAAAGTCCACAAATCATAGTAAGGTGCGCAAACAAATATATAAATGTATGTGAGCATTTATATGTTTGTATGCGTACTACTATGGTGTGTGTACTTTTCAAGCCATATTTTATAAACATAGCAATGTTACATATTTCTATGTTTATAAAAGGTGGCTTGAAAAGTGCACAAACCATAGTAAGTTACGCACACTTGTGTGCTTACCTTACTATGGTTTGTGTACTTTTCAAGCCACCTTTTATAAACATAGATATTTGTAACATGTTTCTATGTTTCTAAAAGATGGCTTGACACGTAAACAATTCAAGGCATGATGGACAAAACAAACCGCAAGGTGGCTTTGTCCGTCGACAAAGCTTTATAAAAGATGCCTTGAATTGTGCACGTTTCAAGCCGTCTTTTATAAACATAGAAATATTTCTACCTTTATAAAATATGGCTTGAAACGTACACAGTTCAAGGCATCTTTTATAAAGCTTTGCCGACGGAGAAAGGCACCTCGGGCTCTGTGATCTATCTGCTATGAGCAGATAGATCACTGAGCCCGAGGCACCTTTCACCCTCTGCGAACCCGCGGGCTCCGTGATTTAATCTGCATATTAGATCACGGAGCCCGTGGGGGTCAGTGACCTGGGGAGGGAAAACAAAGGGACAGTAATTTCCTCTGATGACCCTGATGAGGGGTCATCAGAGGGAGTTACACTAACTGACAGAAGTGCCGCCAGCCTCCGCGTCACTGTGGCTGGCTGGCACTTCTGTCAGCTTGGCCGACATAATGACGGGCGCATCTCCCGTCGCGGCTGCGGCCGCGGCGAGATAATGCATCCCGCCAATGTTGTGTGGGACGGGGGGCCCCGGCTGGGCCCCGGCTCAGCCCCACTTTCTGGAGACTGCCGGGGCCCGGCCCCGGTAGGCCCCGGCCCACTTAAAGCACTGAATATACAATAGATTGAGTTGTAGGGTATGTGATTTCAGAAAATATGCATCTAGCACAGACTAAGAAGAAGCGTTTGGATCATCCTTAAGACTTCAACACCAGTCAAGGGTGAGCTATATCTTCTTGGACTACTGGAACTAAAATATGTTACTTCTGAGGCTGAGAGTTCTGGGTTATCTACAGACAATAAAATAGACCATTGATCAAGGGGAGCTTCGTCAGTAAGGATGGACTAGCCCATTTTAAGGAGAAAGCCATCCTTATATTTTTATTTTAAGTTGCACTATCTTTTAGCAAACCCCTAATGAAAGATAGTAAATCCTGAAACCAGATCCTGACATCCTGCTTGTTCTATGATGGGGCCCTGTGGCAGGTGATGTCAAAAGTTGAATTGCGATGGCCTAGGGTAGCTATCGGACCCAGTAGGCCAATGTTAAGAGCATTGCATCAGGGAAGGTCTCCTAACCACCTCACCTAAAATGAGAAGCATAATTTTCACCAAGGTTTACCCACCTAGTAGAAAAGTTGAGTGAGGCAAGCCACCACTCACTATTCATAGTAGTAGCCCAGACGCACACTCTGTTAGAATTGGTTTCCAACCCAGACCCAGGCAGACTCTACCTTGGCAGTAATGGTTTGAAGTTACTATTCACCTTGGAAGGATTTCTGAGATTCCTTCAGATCTGAAAGGTAGTATCCAATCTCCAACGGACCCACTAGTAGCAAAGTCTTTGAGGAATCACTTTGGAACCTGGAAGATTCCAACAGTAATCTGCAGTGGGAGATGTTGCGAACGAGACCACAAAATAGATCAGAGCGTGCATCCAAAGATACTGCATAGGCCAGGAACAAATATAACCATGATACCTGCTCATCAAGACTCTAGCCTATGCAACCCGGCACTGGAGAAAGTCCAAAGAGAAATCTGGGCTTGGTGGCAGCCCCAACCGCAACCTTGGTGAACAGTGACAGCCAGGTCCCACCAGAATGCAGACTAGCACATGTGAATGTGTTTCCAATCTGGGAGAAGCTGGATGCAAAGAGGAAGCCCCACCCCTAATCAGTCTCCTAAAAACATGAGTAATGGGGCAACTGGCCCTCCGGGACATCTTCCGATAATGCAATCAGTACCACCAGCGTCCCTCATACATTTACACATGGAATGGGGTGATCTGGAGTGACTTTTTCAAAAACTGAAAGGCATAGCTGAGGCTACCTGATGGAGAAAGACCAGCTGGTCCCATTACATCAGCCTGCTACATACCATCCAACTCCAGGTGACGTATCAAGTCTTTAAAGATGAATGCGGACCCTATTATCACACGTCTAAACTTTATCCTGGAAATAATGGGTCAGGACTCCTAGTACCAGTGTAGGCACCTGTAGAACAACTGTCTGCAGGCTATGACACGTCTTGGTAAATGTCTTTTTCGAACAGGTTCTTAGTAAAAAAAATAATGGACCGGAAGGAAAATGATAGCAGGGATTAAAAATGAGCTGATCATAAAGGGACCCCTCGCATCATTGTCCAGACACCAACAGCAGTGGTGAGGCAGCTCTACAAAACAACCCTGGAGCTGACCACTCTAACTGATGAAGGGGTCCAGTGGGCACAGCATTGGAGGCTCACTGGAAGCGGCCAGTCACATAGGAGGGCAGCCTTGATAATGCCAAGTGAAGACAACAGGTTCATAGCATGCACACAATACCCATTGGATGTCAGCCCCAGGAGACTAGACCCACTGGCTGCTTCTCCAATGCCTAGACATGTCAGTGAGACTCAGAAACCAGCTCATTGAGTTTTCCAAGGGAGTCCAAAGGGGGTGGAGGTATACAGAAGGCAGCTTTACAGAACAAGATCATTTGCCACTGTTTTGCCTGCAGTCAAGTGGGACATGTGGCTCATGTCTGTCCCACTCTACCAACATCTGAATCAATGCACACAAGCTATTATGCCCCAAAAGAAACCAACGACACAAATGAGTGCTGGTGGCTTCAGCCAGAATATCAAATCCCTGAGAATGTCAAACCCCTGAGAATGTCAAACCCCTGAGAATGTCAAACCCCTGAGAATGTCAAACCCCTGAGAATATCAAACCCCTGAGAATGTCAAACCCCTGAGAATGTCAAACCCCTGTGAATATCAAACACATGAGACTGTTAAAGAGATGGCATTTCTCCCCCAAGGAAAAACAGAATAGACTTATCACATTCCCATCAGTCTTGAGGGACAACCAATGTGTGTCATGTTACACTACAGGAACCAGCAAACTGCCATCCAGTGGGACTCGGTACCGGAGTGGTAAGATTTCAGATCATTCCTTTATATAATATCAAACAACTTAGACAACAAATGTTGAGTAAAGCCTTCGACTCAGGGGCGGGTAAACCACTCTTAATATTCGGGTGTACCCTTTTGCTAAGATTAACCATGGACCTCTCCTATTTGGTTAGGAACCCCATAAGTGCTTACTAACTGGCCAGCAAAATCCATATCAGCCTGTTTAGTGATAGGTATTTTAGAAATGTTAAACTGTGGAGCTGAATCTGAGCCCAACATTAGGCTAGATAGTTGCCAGCCTCCGCCATCCACTGATGAGACTGGGGTGGGAAACAGCCATGCCAATGGCCTTCTGACAGTACGTGAGGAAGACAACACAAGTGCCCCCTGTCAGCACAGGTCAGGCCCACCTGATGCTGCTTGTGGGCCCTCCCCTGCTTCCTCCCTCTCACCTAATTGTACACTCTGCACCAGGAGTGTGCAGTTGCGTGACTGTGTCACGTGACCTCATAACCATCTCCATGACTTCTTTTCTTCTCTTTCTCCTTCTCCAACAGGGCTCTCTGTCACTCTGAGAAATTCACGCAGGTGCTCCCCCTGCCAGCATCGCACAGGCCTGCCTAATGTTGCATAGCCCCCAGCTCAGTCCCTCCCACCTGCATCGAACCACATGAGCCAGAAGCATGCAGTCACATGACTGGGTCACGTATCTTCATCCTTTTAGGGAATCCTCATTAAAGATCCTACATTTAAGCGTGTGTGTTGTCCCTGTTCCCCCTTCTTGGATATGTTTGACCTACATTCTGCCATGCCTAATTTGTGCAACTTCATTCTCACCTCAAATACTGTAATGCTCGTCTCTCTCGCTCATTCTGCCCTTTTTCTCTGGTGCCTCCTGCCTCCCCCATCACTATCACCCACTCCTTGACCTTCCTGTTACTATATTCAATGCCAGTGTTGTATTCTTTTCTGCCCTTTGTTTTTTCTTCTTGATCCTTTCTTTAATCCCTGCTAGCCTCCCCCACAGGCGTTCTCCTTCTCCCACTCTATCCCACACTCATAACCCATCAAACCTTTCTTCTGCCCCACTTTCTGTTTCTCGTCTCCCTGCCCACCTGGACTTAATTATACTCTGAAATGCTCACTCTATCTGCAGCAGCTCTCCCTCTAATCTTAACATATGTATTGGATTGAATCTTCATTTCCTCAGCTTTATTGGGACTTGGTACATCTCCCATAGTGCTAATATTCGTACCTTCTTTTCGTCCTCCTCTACCAGCATTTCCCCCACTCCCTGCCCTATTAGAAAAGGCAGTGGATTAGGTATCCCTCCTTCACCCAATCTCCATCTTCTCTTCTTTTCAGTACCTGTTTTCTGCTTATACTAAACCTTTTTCTCCAGCATTTTTCAATGGCTACCATCGGCTGGGTCGCCTTCACTTTTTCTGTGAGGACCTAAACCCTTTACTTTTATCCCTCCTCCACATCAATGCTCATTTTTCCTTCTTGGTGACTTCAATCTTCAACTTAACTCTGCAAGAGGAGTGCCTCTGTACTATTCTTTTCTCTTATTTACTCATACAGTCTTTCCCCGCTCTCCTCTACTGCCACACATGTATGTCCTCTCTGGACGCCAGCTTCTGTTCTTTTGTTTCTGAGATGACTGTCTCTGCCTTTGCAATATAACCCTCTGACTGTCTTCTTTCATTCTCTTCTTATTAATTTTATTTATTTATTATTTAGTATTGTTCATTTGTATAGTGCCTATACACGGAGAAGTGTTTCAAAGTGCTCAAGGAAGAGGGAGGAACAGTGGGAAAATGCAACAATCATTCAGAGCCCTTGACTTCATGCATGATACAGACCTGCACAGAGCAGGGCAAGTGCGTAAATAAGTGCAAATAATACAAGTAACAGTGAAGGTAACTCTTTCATATCTGACGATAGTCCTTAGTTTATCTACCTGTTTTCCCCACCACTTCTCCCTTCTTGTCAGTCTATCTGCAGGGTGGCTTAATACTGAGAATGTTTTTCTTTATATTTCTCTGGTGTAGTGTGCTTCTTCCTGCTGAATAATGCAAGCACTATTGCTTGAGGGGAGTTTCTGAATTGTGCTGTGTCAAGAGACCTCAATGCAGTGTTCTGATGTTGAGAGCAAGATCTTTTCCATTCATGACCGTACACATTGTCAGAACAAAGCAGGCACCTGGAGGGCTGAAGGCGCTGTGTTCCTTCCTGCACAGCTCCATTAAGAAACACTCACTGGCAATGCCAACCATTTTGGATTTTTGTATACATGGGAAAGGCATTTGCTTTGCACTGTTGTAGTGGTAGTAACTTGCCAATAATGACAAAAGCTGTAAAATGCCTGACAAATGCCTAACACTTATACAAAAGCCAAAACATGCTTGTCTTCAACAGGACTTCAGTGAAGAACATCCATAGTACTTATACATTGAGTGGCTGAAAGCAGACCAGGTTAAGATATTTTCATTAGACCAGTAGCACTTTCACAGCTTCAATTAAGTCATTAACTCACCCATCATGAGCACATCCCGAGCACAGCGGGCCACACCGACTACCTGCACTTAAATATGTCCAATGTTGGTTGTCCTTAATCCATGTATGTTCACTTATGTATTTTCCATAGTGACTGTTTCATTTACTCCCCTCCACAACCTGGTCGGAATGTCCCTGAAACTCATTCTGTTGTAAGAAGCTCACTGCTTCAGGTCACATGTGATTTATTATCTATTGTATGTTCTTTTGTGATCCAAAAATCATTGTTCCTCCTGTATGTAAATAAATAAATAAATACATACATATACATACATACATACATACATACATACATACATACATACATACATACATACATAAAATAAATCTAACTCTCCCAAGGCTGCTTTGGAATCACACTGGCTGGCACTTCGAGCACAATGTTCGATGGCAAGGCTTGATAAAAGTAGCACAAAGAGATCCCAGGAGGATGTGTTTTGGGTGGGGAGGGGCAGGAATTTGGTGGGAATTCACACAGGGATTAGCATGGACATGGGCAGTCAATGGGTGGGTAAATAGCTGGACAGCACCTATAAGTTGTTTGTGTCCCCCCTTGTGTGGCATTTCTCCCTACTTGCACTCTAGCACTCTAACGCAATAGTTCTGGCTTATAGGTGGTGCTTAGCACCACCTTATAGCCAAAACAAATGCATGGAAAGCAGCATTCTTTCAAATAAATCCTTAACAGTTTACTAATCATTTAGTGTGCAAATGAGTAAAGTAAGTTTCCGGCTCTTACTGGTAAAATATTTATTGGCACAACTGTGTCAAATTAAGCATGTCAACAGCTGATTGCTTTACCGTTAACATGTGTTATCCCAATCTATCATGGCACAGCCACCTTTAAATTGACAATACACCTCTTTTGGTAGGGGCAGAAGAAGCAAGTCGAGGGTAGTTTCCCAAGATGGAGTACACACGATAGAACAGTGTCTCATTAGTGGACGGTATTGTTGAAAAAGGAGCACTTGAAGTAGATGTTTAATGGGAGCTGAGCTTTTTTCCTTGTGTTAAAAATGTTAGTAATTTCATGAGTCTAAAGAACATTACATCAAAAAGCAGAGTGCATAGGAGCCGCGCCATGGACTCAAGATGATCCTAGTCTAATTCTTCTTTAACTCGATATGCAATATAATAAGCGAAGTACATAGGAGCCGCGCCACGGACCCAAGATGATTCTATTCTAATTCTTCTTTAACTCGAAATGCAATATAATAAGCGAAGTGCATAGGAGCCCTGCCATGTACTGAAGATGATCTATTCTAATTCTTCTTTAACTCGAAATGCAATATAATAAGCAAAGTGCATAGGAGCCGCGCCATGTACTGAAGATGATCCTAGTCTAATTCTTCTTTAACTCGAAATGCAATATAATAAGCGAAGTGCATAGGAGCCGCGCCATGGACTGAAGATGATCCTAGTCTAATTCTTCTTTACCTTGAAATGCAATATAATAAGCGAAGTGCATAGGAGCCGCGCCATGGACTGAAGATGATCCTAGTCTAATTCTTCTTTAACTCGAAATGCAATATAATAAGCAAAGTGCATAGGAGCCGTGCCACGGACCCAAGGTGATCCTATTCTATTTCTTCTTTAACTCGAAATGCAATATAATAAGGGAAGTGCATAGGAGCCGCGCCACGGACCCAAGATGATCCTATTCTAATTCTTCTTTAACTCGAAATGCAATATAATAAGCGAAGTGCATAGGAGCCACGCCACGGACCCAAGATGATCCTATTCTAATACTTCTTTAACTCGAAATGCAATATAATAAGTGAAGTGCATAGGAGCCGCGCCACGGACCCAAGATGATCCTATTCTAATTCTTCTTTAACTCGAAATGCAATATAATAAGCGACGTGAAAAGCGAAGTGCATAGGAGCCGCGCCACGGACCCAAGATGATCCTATTCTAATTCTTCTTTAACTCGAAATGCAATATAATAAGCGACATGCAAAGCGAAGTGCATAGGAGCCGCGCCACGGACCCAAGATGATCCTATTCTATTTCTTCTTTAACTCGAAATGCAATATCATTCGAATTCACTCCCTAACCTTACACCTTCCAACACTCCCTATCTCTAACATCTTCTACAGGCATATCACTGACCTCTGAAGAGTGTGCACCATACAGCCAAAGGCCCAACCCGCTCAAACCTCCAGCCATGTTTAGGAAGTTGAAACTGATGTATCTGCCCATTTTCAAGTGATTTGGAGTTTGTAACAATACGTTGGTCCATGACTCGTTACCATCATTGTGTTGAGTCATTTACCCCACCTCAGTGTGCATAACGTTGTTGACACTGAACGTTTTTGAACTCTGGGAGTCATTGCCATGCATCATACAGCTTTGAATAGTTTAATGGCAAAGGTAATGTTCCATTTCACTTTTCTGCTGTGCATGCATTGCCTAAAGTAGTGGTTTCTAAGTCAAGGGCATCAGCAACCTTAGTCATCACTAATTTAAAATACCACCATGCTGGAGGGCTGGGACAAATCTTGAAAAACAGTAACCAATATAAATGATTGCAGTACACCAGTTGCTCGGCGCATTTGCTTGAGCAAAGAAAGGTCTGATGCCATGTTAGACCAGTTTTAAAAACACACAAAACGCAGGTTTTAATCTGGCCTTGTAGACAGACGAATGGGCCATTATCTTTAGATAATGACCCGACACCACGTTCGCAGAGGGCAATACATTGGGGAACGATCATTACCCAAGCGCGATTGAGCCCTCCCGAGGTCCATAAGGCTGTTAGTACATAATGGCAGAAGCAATACATGTTTTGGAGCTTTGCTGCTGGAGTAAAAAACATAAATCGCGAAATTGAGTTGGCAAATCAGACGTGGTTTTATTTTGTAGTACTCACAAGCTTGTCTTCAAACGTTGGGCAGTTCAATTGCAAACGTGATTACATTGCAACGGGTTTAATGAGATCATGCATTATGGATTGTGTAAAAGTGAACAGTTTCTCTATAAGAAAGTGAAGCATTTACCTATGTTTTAGCTTTCTTCTTGGTGTGCTATGTAGGATTTTACAGTGAAAGTAATTGTTTTCTTATCAAGGACGGGTCTTTTGGAAATATATCTTGCCTGCAAATTGTATTATTGTTTTCCTGACTGCTTTTGAAGTCAGAATATTCAGAATGCAGTCAATAGCAGTAGTTATTTAGATGGAATTGTGTAGATTGGCATGCATCACATCTAGAAAGAATTGTGTAGATTGGCATGCATCACATCTAGATAGAACTGTAGATATTGGCATGCATCACATCTAGATAGAACTGTAGATATTGGCATGCATCACATCTAGATAGAACTGTAGATATTGGCATGCATCACATCTAGATAGAACTGTAGATATTAGCATGCATCACATCTAGATAGAATTGTGTAGATTAGCATGAGTCACATCTAGAAAAAATTGTGTAGATTAGCATGCGTCATTAATATATAGAATTGTGTAGATTAGCAGGCGTCACAACCAGATAGAATTGTGTAGATTAGCATGCATCACATCTAGATAGAATTGTGTAGATTAGCATGCGTCACATCTAGAAAGAATTGTGTTGATTAGCATGCCTCATTAATATATAGAATTGTGTAGATTAGCAGGCGTCACAACCAGATAGAATTGTGTAGATTAGCATGCGTCACATCTAGATAGAATTGTGTAGATTAGCATGCGTCACATCTAGATAGAATTGTGCAGATTAGCATGCGTCACATCTAGAAAGAATTGTGTAGATTAGCATGCGTCACATCTAGAAAGAATTGTGTAGATTAGCATGCGTCACATCTAGCTAGTGTTGCCACTTGCCAACCCTACTAAAAAACTCACCCCTCTGCATACACCCCTCAAACTCTGAACCAAACACAACCATATATCTATATCTACAGCATAACAAGCCAAGCGCACTTCACTACACCACAACAACAAAACAAACCACAATTATGGCCTCATTCCGAGTTTGGCGCAAAGGGATTCTGGGCACCGGTAAGGACACGGGTACCAGTAATCCCTTTGCGCCCTATTCCGAGTTCCCTTAGGCGTTAAGGACGGACCCGTTAAGGGACTTTAAAGCTAATTACGGCACCGCAATTTGCGGTACCATTATTAGCGCCTTCCCATTGAGTCATACGGGGGCTCAAATGGGAATGGGGAATGGCTTTTTCAATGGGGACTTACCGGTCCCGCAAAGGTCGGAATAGACCGGTAAGTCCCCATTGAACGAGGGCGGACTCGGTACCGGTATTGGAGGTAGTCATGGCGCTAATAGCGCCATGATTACCTCCAAACTTGGAATGAGGCCCATAGACTCACACAACAGCACATGACGACTACCAACAAAAAAAACACACCTCAACTCAGCGAACGGTGTAAAACGAACTGAAGCTGCCAACAGCACATCACAGCACTCTTGCTCTTTTATCCAGCTCAGCCCCTCTAACTGCCAACACCCTCACCATCTTGCCTTGCAGATCTGCCAGAGAACCAAGGGACTACACAGGTGGTGTCAGTGCAAGTTATGAGAAGCTTTAACATAACATAACATAGCACTCAGCTGAGAGGAGGTCAATAACGATTTCCACAAGGGCATCGCTAGGGCGGGGTTAGGGGGCTGTATCCTGGGTCCTTTGGCCGTAGCCCCGAATAGAATAGAAGCTCAGGGGCTACAACCAATAGGCTAACACCGAACCTCAGTATCTGGCAATGCCGTTTAAAATGTCTATACATTGTAGGCGCACCAGACTGAGCACGCGCTCTTGCGACCTTGCAAGCTTCCAAAAAAATAAAAGTTTCATTCTAACTGACAAATGCGTTTTTTTCTTCTCATGTTACCATTACGCCACTACTCTGTAACGACCAGTTTCCAGTGCATAGTATTCGCATACGTATGGACCACATAAGATTAAAAACAGAAAACAGGAAGAGTCATGAGCAGCGGGCAAGAACCTGTTTGGACGCCACCTGCTCGGAAGCAGACAAAAGCAGCTTTTCATTAGCGCCCCCTGCCTCTCGCTCGGTGCCTGCTCCTGCATCTGTGGAGTGGTGGGCCTGGGAGGGTGCCCGGCAGCAGTCCGGGTCGGCAACCGCTTACAGACTCAAACCACGCCTGTGATGTACCGACTCCGACAGCTATTAACGGTGCATGCGCACAGCCCTTAATTAGGGAGGGCCTCTAGGCACTGTAATCTGTAGAGAAACGCACAGGCTGGTACCCCATCAATACCTGTGAGTTCTGCAGAGCATCAGAGCCACCGGGAAGCGCTAAGAAGCCCTTGTATTGGTACATCAGTGGCTTGCCCCACTTAATTTCGCTAATTCGTATTCCCTATTTTTCCATGTTAATGGCCAAAGTTTTGTTAAAAAATAGACATTTAAATGTCCTTAGGCTGTTGAGAATAACCTGGTATAAATTTGCTTTGCATGCATGTTGTGGTAGGCACGTGGCGTCGCGTTCTTGTGCAGGGGCTAGTACTGCCAACAGGGCATTTCAAAGTGCTATGGGCAAGAGGAGAAAGGGAAGGGGTGGAATAGTGGGGATGGGAAAAGAAAAGGGAGGTTGGAAGTGAATTTGGAGGGGGGTCAAAAGAAGCAGTGTGCGAGGAAGCATAGTGTCGAGGAACGAGGTTGCATGCCGTGCTCTTTAGGTCTAGAGTGTGAAGGGCACTTCACTCGAGTGGATCCCTTTGGTGTGGAAACAGGTCATTGCATGAGGCAAGCACATAGCTCTGACTCCTGATGCACACATGCACCCCACATCCTTGATACACATAATATGCACACCGATGAGATGCACAAGCACAACACACACCCTTGACGAACAGTTCCTTCTCCGACCTGTGTTTCCCACAGTCAACTCTCGTCCTTGATGCTGCACACACCGCTTCAAGCCATGATACAACACACTATGTTTCCACTCGCAATACACACGATACGTATTTATTTATTTATTTACAGGTTCATACAAACCTTTACAAAACTTAAAAGTTCAAAGATTACAAAACATCATAAACGGATTTCTATTTGTCATATCCAACTTAAAAATGATACAATTAACGAACAATATTTCAGTACACTTAAACATAAATATTTGTGAATACCAAGAACACAATACAGTCCCAATCATTAATTCATGTTAGTTACACTGGTCCTGTGTGTTGAAATTAAAAGAGTACAGTTAATGGTAAAACATAAGAATATCAGGACAAGATACATGCTTGCACATATTTATTTGAAAATGCCCAAAACAATATACCCTGCAAACAGTTCTATCTTGTTATTCACACATCTGGCACAGTTACCGCATTTCCTTATTTTTGGGTCGTGCAGTTTGCATATTAAGGTTTGGACATTTCATGTAAGGCTTCCTCCATATATTATGAAGCCTGACATGATCTTGTTTAGATAACTAGACACATGTTCTCTAATAAATCTTTAATCCGTATTTTTAGGGCAACTGAGTTCCCAAGCAGCATTTCATACCACAACTTATCCCTATCAACATACGTGATGTCACTAACAAACTTTGGAAAAGTTTCAATTCTGTATTGAAGAAGATCTGGACATAGCAAAAGCAGGTGAGACATGGATTCTATCACCCCAGATTGCTTACAAAACCTACAATATTCCTTTGCAACAAAATATTTTCCCCGTATGGTCTGTATCTGATTCGTGCTAAGGACATTCAACCTGAAGCGCATAGTCTTGTTCCTGAAAGAATTCGATGGATATTTCAACAAATATTCTTCAGGTCTGGGAAACCACTTCCAAAATGATATAGCTTGGCTATAGAGGCCTGAGTTCAAAACAACTACATTGTTTTCTATCCAATCAAAAGCTTTGAGAATTTTTATTAACCAGCGATGCAAGAGAAAGTCCCACCTTCAGTAATATTTTCTCACATGTATTTTTCAAAGAGTACATGAAATTGTCCTTCAGGTCGTCCTTTAGATAATATTACAATGAATCTTTTTCAGCGACCAGGCATTTTCTTAATAGAGCGAGTTTTTTTGTGTGTATATAATGCTTATGATTGAATGTAGGCCCAATTCATAGCGCATCAGTTCTAACGGGATGCATTTAGGAACAAAAAACAATATTTTACGCCATATCATCGCTGCTAACTGTCTCATGAAAGGTAACATAGCGTTGGGTAAAAATTCCAGCCCATTTGTAATTCTCGGGATGACTTTCAAGCAATAGAATTTTATACAGGGAAGCAATGTAAACTTTCCATATTTTCTTTCAATTGCCCTAATTTGATTTACTGATTCTCTAGCTTTATTGAGGAGATTGTTTTTCTGTACCATTGTGGATTGCGAGCTAGTAAATACATAGCCCAAATAACATAGGATACCTTGGTTTTTAATCCTCGTTCCGCTGCAACTCCATGATAATGTGGAAGGTTTTACATTTTTGGTGCTAGTGTGAAATATGATCGTGAAGCCCTGAGGCGGAAAGGGCTGAGGACGCTGTTTGGCTGTGGCGAGTGGAGTAGGAAGCAGGAAGCAGACTCAACTCTACTCTACCTCATTTACTTCCATAGAACCCGGAGATGCCCAGAGAAAAGGGTAGAGGTGCGTGGGCCTTTAACAAGTGCTGGTCAGCTGGTCAGCTGACTATTTAAGGCCGCCTCTGTGACCCTTGCGGCGTGAAGCCCTGAGGCGGAAAGGGCTTAGGACGCTGTTTGGCTGTTTGGCGAGTTGGTGAATAATGGCGGTGGTGCCGTCCCCTGCATTGAGGACTCGAGCCCAGAGGCGACGGGACTGGGCCGGCACAATAGACGACACTGCTGTACAGCGTGTTCCACTCTTGCAGAAAGTAAGTCGCTATCACACATGCTCTTCTGACATAGTCGACTGCAATTCTGATCTAAATTATGAACAGGACCATGATCTGGAAGCTGCTATCCATATTCACACATACACTTTGTGCGACACAGTATTTGAACCATCTATTGTTTCAAGTGTAACAACTGAACCCGCTAATTTGCGGGATGAAACTCGCCTGCCTGCTGGCGCTGCTGAGGAGTCCTGTGTCGTTCTAGGTGGCGACGCGCTGTGCGCAGCTGGTATGGGTGCCGAGCCCGGCGTTTCTTTGCCGGTGCCTTGCCTCGAGGCTCCAGCTGATGCTGAGACTGGGTCGTCAGCGTGTGGCGGCGGCGCGCCCGCTTCGGTGTTGCCGGTTGCGGGCGCCGGCGATCCTGTGGACGCTGTCTCAGAGAGACCGGACTACAGGGGGAGGAGTTCGGCTCAGCACGGCCGGGATGCCTCTGAGCATAAGGTTAAACAAGGCTCCACTACAGTGGGAGAGGGAGAGGCTCCCCCTGGTGGAGATCACCATGCAAGAAAATAATCAGCTTTGTTGAAAGACTGTAACCCAGTGGGACTACAGACCACTGTGTCTTGTATACATGATTGTTCTCTCTCTCTAGCCTGGCCTGCGAGGACTCTATGCTTATCGCAAAGGAGTCAGACGTATTGTTCACTGCGAGCTCGCCAGTGTGTGTCAGGACTAAATCGGCCACTGGGTCCTCTAGTGAAACTCATGAAGCTATTGCTAATGATTTCATTCACCAGCAAAGTACTGTAAATACAGGAACCCAACGTTATGATCAGACCTTGAAGCTTGACAACCTGATTGAGTCGAATGTGAGCCACATGAATGCTGTAAGAAGAGACTCACTGGGAGTTGTGAATAAGGTACTACAGAACCTAGTGCCCTTGAACAAAGCATACTCTAATAAGCAAGTCTTAGAGCAGAGGTTCTCTGCGAACTTTAACGCTAAAACAGCCTTAAAACGAAATAATAGCCAATTGTTGGGGGCAACGGCCGATATCTGGTCGGAGGTTTGCTACAAACGACCAAAGACATTCGACCACTTGCCAAATGAGGAGTCGCAGCATGAGACTTCTGTCATTCATTTGACCTCCCAAAAGAGACATGCCATATTAAACAGGAAGGCAAATGGCGCTATCGGCGAAACATACTGCAACGAGCACTCCTCTCACAATGACTCTATGTACTCTTCACTGATGGAACGCCCGTTCCCCAAAATTCGCCGAGACAAGGAGTACCATTCTAGCAGATCGCCGAAGCTCAACAGAAAAACTACAAGAGCTGAAATACCGGCTGTGTTGTCCTCGACTGAATTGCAAGCCATTCTAATGACTTCCTCGTCGATTTCACTGGCCCTTTTTATGAAACTCTATGAGAATATACATGAGGCAACTAAAGATTTAACAACTGTTGTGGCAATGATGAATTCCAAATTGATTCAACTGGAAAAAACTTGTGATCGCTCCTATGTGGAGCAACACAAGAGCATTAAAAGTTTGGATGCAGCCTTTAATTTACTAAGCGAGAGTAGAAAAAGCGATTCATCCGACAAAAGGCTGTTCGCAGAAGTTGCCCGAGAGACACTTGCCCTATTCAAATACGAAACGAATCAGTCACTTCGGCAAAAGTCCGCCGAGTATGTCATTCTTGACGGGGAGCAAACTAGTGCTAAGCCTAGACCCCAAGCAGCTCAAGAACACGTCAAGTCTGTAAAACAACGGCATATTCAAGCTGAGGCCTCAAACGTAAAAGAACATCAATGTCTCCAGTCTTCAATCCCAACATCGATTACTCTGGTAGGAGAAGAGCCCTCAATATCACTTACGAAGGGTGTTGCAGCATTATTAGACATCGAAAATAATGCTTCAGAGCCTCCGACGATGAATGGTCCCTGCTCTTCGGTAATTTCGTTTGCACCAAGTGTGGCAGACTTGTCCTTCCACACAGCTTTTCAGCAGGCCAGATGTGCCGCCAACAAAACCTGCCATGACCCTCAAACGGCTTCAACCTCAGGAGTCAGCATTCAAATGGAACCGACTTCAAAAGATAGAGTAATTCCCTCCACAGTGGGGCAATCTAAAGTTTTTCCAATTTTTTCTGGAGGGCTCCATGCCTCGGAAAAATCTGCGATAATACCACCGATATCGCAACCTGCTGTAAAAATAATCAGTAAAAAATCAAAAAATCAAAAAGTAAACAAAAATAATGCCTCAAATGGAGCGCGGAAGTTTCTGCGGAGCATTAAATTGGTCCAGATAGTGCCTACTGACTTGGTTAAGACATCCATAGGTTCTGTTCCATCTATAAACCAAGCCCAAATGCAAGGAAATAGTGTGAACTTAATACCTGTTAAACAGCCAAAAACTAAGAGTATTACAACAACCATCGACAACGCAATGGAACTACTGGACCTGTCAACTTATGACAAACCCGAATAGGTGGAGTCGGAAGCTGCCTCTCCAATAGGCGTCGACTTGCCACACAATATGGGCGAGCACCAAAGTAAGGCACCTCTTCAATGTAACGAGAAGCCTGCACAGCTGATGGACAAAACAATGTTGGACAAACCTGCGAAAATTCGACCTCGCATTGATAAGGACGATTGCAGAAATCCAGCCACAAAACGTGGGTCGCATGAAAGATCTTGTGAAATTATTGAAGTACGAGATAGTAATAATTCTCTGCCTCCTCCTATATTCAGCCCAGTGTTCCTCACAATGGATGAGAAGAGAAAACAATGCTTAGCCAATTCTCAAGCTGATACACTGAGGAGGCTTCGGTCGAGCTCAAGTCGTAGCAACAAATTAGTAAACGAAAATGATTCCCATGGGGCGCTGAACAAATGTATTGCTGTTGAGTCTTTGGATAACAATCGAAGTAAGGTGAAAGGGTTTGTGGCTGACGGACGTCCCCAAACATCAAAGGAAAGTGTGTCAAAGTCAATCTTGACTACGAACACCCCTCATAAGGTGATAATTGAGAGCTTAGAACCAATTGATAATCTGATCTTGAATCGAGGAACTGTACTTAAGTTACTTCACCTTGTACCAAGCGTACGTGCCATAACTTCAAATGACATAAAAATCGTGGAGTTTCCAGTTGAAGGCACGAATGACAAAGTAGTGCTCCATTTAATGACAAACTTACTTACTACTTCAATTTTGGAGGAAAACGTAGCATTGTTTTCATTGGGTTTCGACGTTTACAAATTTACTGCGCCTGATGCGTCTCGACCAACCTCCAATGGAAACTCGGAAGATCTAACGGAGGCATCGCCGAGCGTTCTTATAACAAAGGCTCCGATAAGCGACACAGCATTGAATCAATCAAAGGAGCACTCGACTATGAAGCAAGTTTTTGATCAGAAATGCACTCAACTATCATGTCCGTTAAGGAAAACTCATATATCAACGAGTGATGGTAGAGTGGCAGGTGATGGCCAAAATGCACAAATAAGAATTACAATCAAACGAAGCGAATTCTCCCATGATATCATCAAAGAGGATACTCAAACTGTAACTTTCATCCCAGGAAATCATGAATGGCAATGGCTAGCAGGGGCCCTAAACACAAAACATACCCAATAATGCCAGGATAATGAAGCCCCCACGGAGTACTGTTTAGCCTCCTGGAACACACAAGGATTTATACATCTGTTTAACACAAGCTGGTTGGACAACTTACATATCGTGTGTTTACAGGAGACCTGGTTAAGTGAGCTGCCGATATCCTCGGATTTTGAGATTGTAATAAATTTGGCTATAAAATCAAAACATGGGCGTCCTATGTCAGGGTTGCTGACAATGGTGAGAAGAACATCGGGTTGGCGTATCTTAAATTCTATCAACCATTCTCCTTATATTCAAGAGACGACCATTGAAAGAGCCGGTGCTCATGAAGATACGCAAGACAAGATTGTAATACTGAACTTGTATTGGAACCATCTATGGGCAGGCAAAATGGATTTTATTGATCAGATAACAGGATTAATTGATCTTCGGGTGGAGTCATTATATTGCTCCAAGATAATTCTTTGCGGTGATTTAAACATCGACCTTCTTAAGCAAGAAAATCTAGATCTAGGCTCATTGGCACAAGCATGGCTAAGCGAAATGGGTCTACGTAACATTCAGATGTTGAACGGAAGCACCTGTGGTGACATTCCACCTGTGCCCACATGGCACCGTGCGGATTCATCATCCATTATAGATTACATGTTCGTGT
The DNA here is from genome assembly GCF_040938575.1 of Ambystoma mexicanum. Classification (NCBI taxonomy): domain Eukaryota; kingdom Metazoa; phylum Chordata; class Amphibia; order Caudata; family Ambystomatidae; genus Ambystoma; species Ambystoma mexicanum. The sequence goes on along the minus strand of NC_090934.1, from coordinate 1,445,088,947 downwards.
CTGAAGCTTCGCATCCTATGATACATTCGCTGAAGATCTGTGAAAAAGCAAACAGTGACCATGACATGTTACTCATGAAATTTGCAACATCTGGAGGCAAGCAAAGACCAAAGTGGCCACATAAACTCCAGGTTGAATCCAATAGAGTTTGCTTAAGATTTGAGGAGAGTGAAGTCAATGTGGTGATGATTCAGTACTGTCAATTAAGTGCTGATCTGGAATACGATCAATTATTGACTCGATTCAAAACCGTAAAGACAGGTCTAAAAAATGTAAACATGGTTCGGACTCATCATTTCGATCCCGAGATCCTGATCCAAAAACGAAGGATGCGTGCTGCACTTAGGAGAACTAAGTCCCTAGATGCTGCTACTCGAAAACTGGAAATAAAGAAGGCGAAACAAAAATATAAGAACTGGTTGAAGATGCACAAATATGCTCTAATGCAAAACGATGCGGAACAGATGCTTGCGACACTAAGGAACAAAAACTCAAGGGACTTCTGGAGGCTCATCAATAACTTTCAAGCTCCTCAATTGGCTCTGCAGTCCTGCATGGTCCCAGAATCCGCATGGATAGCCCACTTTGAAACCCTCTACAAGGCAGAGGCACCAGGAATTGTCACATTGGAAACACCTTTGAAACCGTGGGATTTGACGTTTCCAAGAGAGGATATTGTATCAATAATTAAGAACGCAAAAAGCTCACGAGCACCGGGCCCTGATGGCCTTACCAATTTTACTATCAAACAACATCCTGAATTATGGGCATCCATATGTGTAGCCCTATTCGATAGAATAAGTAAGTGCCACAGGATACCCAAATCTTGGAAATCTGCTGTCATTGTCCCCATATTCAAAAAGGGAGACAGAACATGCCCAAAAAACTATCGCCCAGTGGCACTATTGGATGTTTTGGGGAAAATCTATGCAACAATATTGCAGCAAAAACTCGTGGCATGGGCAGTCGAGTCTAATCATGTCGACAAAAGGCAATCGGGATTTGTAAAGCAAGTGGGCTGCTCACTAAACCTGCTACTTCTGAATCTGATGAAGATGGAGGCTATAAAGTCTAATACAAAGGTCTATTTGGCCTTCATTGACTTTTCAAGTGCATTTGATACTATCGACAGGCCTCTTCTATGGTCAAAACTACAAAGTTGGGGATGTCCGGCTGACTTATTAGCAGCAATCCAAGATCTGCACTCTGAAACCTCCATACAAATCCGTTTGGATAGTTCTGGAACTTTATCAGCACCAATCAAAACCTATAAAGGGGTAAAACAAGGCTGTCCACTAGCTGCCGCAATATTCAGTTTATTCTTATCAGATATAGGTTTTGCGATTGATTCAATAAGCTCTTTTCCACCAAAAGTAGCAAAGTCCCATCTAAGCTGGCTGCTATACGCCGATGATTTGGTCCTGATGGACCTAACTCCTGTCGGCCTTCAGAGCAAGCTGAACGCGGTTGACCAATATGTTGCAACTAACCATCTGGTGATAAACACTAAAAAATGCGAAATCCTGATGTTACACAACCTGAACAGTAAAGGAGGTAAAAAATGTAGAAAACAGAGATGGTACCTGGGTCAAGAGACCATTCAGACAGCCGAGAGCGTAAAATACCTCGGCATGCTAATAAACTCGTCAATCAAAGACGGTCCATGGGTCATTGAAACCAAAAGGAAATGCAAGCAACTGGCAAGTCAAGCTGTCATCATTCATAAGAAATTTGGAAAATTTTCATTAAAACCGGTGCTTGCTTTCTACCAGCAAAAGGTAATCCCGGTCTTACTATATGGCGCTGAAAACGCCTTGGGATGTAGCCACGACACTTGGGCATCGCTGGAGAATTGTTTCTGGTCTAAGGTATTGTCTCTCCCAAGGGGTATCCTGACATCATGTGTGAGATACGAACTGTCGCTCATTTCGCTCCATGCAAGGGTATGTTGGACTCTGTTGAGTCTGTTTCGCAAAACTCGCTGGCGCAAGAAAATACCGCAATTTGACATCTTTCACGATCTGACGCCAACAAATAACAGCATGATGGCCCTGTGGGTCAGGAGATGCGAAGAGATTCTGAGTGAATTTGGAATCAGTCTGGACATGCTGCATAACGACCCGAACGCCGCCAAATTAAAAATCTGGCGTGCGGATTGGGATCAAACTTGCTCACAACGAGCTGCAGCAAAAATGATGAGCGAGGCGCCGCTCGAAACACGGGCATTTAACTCTTCACAACGTTACATTGAGTTGTTTCCAGATCCTCAGGCTCGAAGAGTGTTTATGTCAATGCGCTTAAACATATTTAAAACCAAGGAGCGGTTGGCGTCATGGAAAAGTATGAATATCTCCAATCTAACGTGTAGACTATGCACTAAGGACAAGGAAACCCTTAAACATTTGGTGATATTTTGCACGGCACTTCGATCAGAATGGACATATCACCTGGGCCCTTGGAGCCTAAATCACCCATCCCTTTGTGCCGACGATTGGTGGGCCAATATGTTTCAAGGAACGGACATGAAATTGATACTACCATTGACTCGCTTTCTAACGATAATTGAAAATCGTTTGGATTCAGTGTTGGTTGACGAGCAATGAGGATTTTGATTCGACCCTCGGAAGAGAAAATGGGAGGGGTCTTCTTCTTAAAAGACTGGGATACGTTGATGTGTTGTGTTTTGTGTTGTTTTTGTAAATATTTTAAAGGTTTGTGTTAAACCGATAAAATTAAAAAAAAAAAAATATGATCGTTTTACTGGGAATGATTGACAAATTCCTTTCAGCAATAAAATCGTCGAAGGCTATGATCAATCTTTATAGGGCGATCTTATAACAGTCAAATAAAAGAAAGTCGTCGGCGTATGCGACCCATTTCACAGGTAAACCACCCACCTTTGGAGCAATTAGTCTGGTTGAGTTCAGGAATTTGTCCGCCTTTGAGACGTATAGATTGAAGAGGGTTGCCGCTAATCTGCACCCTTGCTTCAATCTGTTTTGAGTTATTATTTGTTTGATATTAGACCCTTATTGTTTAGTCTCACTCTCAGGACTGTGTCAGAATATATATAGATAATTATATCAAGCAACCCAGTTTTGCTGATAAAGTTTTCCAAAGGGTTGGTCCATCAACTAGATCAAACGCCATTGTGAGATCCTTTGATGCAATATATAGGTTCTTCAATGATTTAGATTTCACATGGCTCACTAGTTGAGATACTAACAATCTACCCACATCCGTTCCAATTTTACATCGGAATCCTATTTGTCTACAATCAAGTATGGAATTGGTATCAATCCATGTCGTCAGCTTTTCCAAGGGCCTCATTCGGAGTGTGGCGGCCACGGAATGAACGGTGCAGGTAAGGGACCGGCACCGTTCATTCCGGGCCGCCCCCTTATGAGTTCTGCAGCGGGTCCCACTCTTCACGCCTGGTAATACCAGACGTGCAGAGCGGGACCCGCTAGCAGACCAGGATGCTAACAACGGGCCTGTCATTAACAGGCCTGTAGTTAGCATCCTCCCCATTCCCATTGAGCTCTATGGGGGCTCAAATGGGAATGGCGACGTACCGGGTCCGGGCTCCGCGAAATGGAATTACCAGGCCCTCCAAGGCCGGAATTGCCCGGTAAGTCCACTTTTGTGGGACCCAGACCTGAGTTTGGGGGTAGCCATGCCGCTAAAAACGGCATGGCTACCTCCAAACTCGTAATGAGGCCCATTATTGGCTGGAAATATTTTTGACTCTACATTCAGTAGAGTTATGGGACAATAGTTTTTCGGGCAGAGTCGATTCCCTTTCTTATAGATTAACAACACATAGGACATTTTCCATGACTCTGGTGTTACCTTTTGCTACATATATCACTAAAAAGTATGTTTAACACTTTTGCCCACAGTGAAGCGTCACTCTTTAAATTTGCAAATGACAGGTGATTAGGGCCAGGAGTGATAGTAGATTATGCTTTATTGATTAGTCTTTTTATATTAGCGGCTGTGATGTCTAGGGACCATGTATCATCTGGACCATAAATTGGAGACCATTCCGCACACAACTTCTTATATAGCCTTTCAAAGTGTTCACTCCATTTCATAGAGTCAATTGGGTTAGACTGTATCTGTGATTGGGACTTTTGAGTACTATTTATGATGGACCAATACATATGGGAGTTGGAACCACTCATCGCTTTGATCATTAATTCCCCATATGTTTGTGCTATAGATGCTCTATGAGATATTGTCCAAGTTTTGTAGTCTTGATTGCATTTTTTAATCTTAAATTTACCTCTGACTATACTGGGCCCTGCTATAGCCCACAAATTTCTTTTCTTGATCGTTTGCGTGTTTGTGACCCTTTCACACACCTTGTTGCTTTGGAAGAAATGACTTGCTACGATTTAATAGAGTTTCAACATAATCTTTAAATAAGATAACAGAGTACATTGTAAATTTATCTTCATGGGGGAAAGTATTGTAATCATGTATCAAAGTTGCATTAAAGTGTGCAAGTTTACGTGGGGTCCATTTCACACAAGAACAGTTCCCACTCACTTCAACTTGCTCATTAAAAAAACAACACATCCTTACATTCTTTAACCCATGAAAGATTTATGCTAAGCATGGAATGGTCACTGATGGGGGAGTATTTTACCTCTAAGTTGTTACAGCATGCTATATGACCTGCTTAATCACAAAGATATAGGGCCTCATTACGAGTCCAGCGGTAACCGAGCTGGAAAAAACGGCAGGTTACTGCCGGACCCGTATTACCATTCCACCTCTGTGATTCCCGGAATCACCCCCGTGGCATTACGACCCCGGTGAACCCAGGAATTCCGCAGGCAGCTCCATAGAACTCCATGGGGATGGGGACAATGGAAACACCGGTTCCATCTATGACAGAGCCGGTGTTTCCATATCCGCCTGCAGGCGGGTGGTGTTAAACCCGCCAGGTCAGACCTGGTGGGAGCGACGCCTCCCGCCTGCAGGACTCTTAATCAGCTAGTCCGGAAATAACGGTGGCAGCGGTTTCACCAACACCGTTCTTTCCGGACCGGCAGGGTCGTAATGAGGCCCAAAGTCTATTATGGAGCTAACCCCTCTGGCTTTCCAGGTAAGTGATGGATTAAACATGGGTTTCATTCCCCAACTATGGCCAAAATCAAGCCACATGCTCCCTCTATTTCTTTTATTGGATTCTGATGATTGCACGGACCTAGCCAGCTGCATTTCATCCTTTGAAAGATTACAATCAGCATTTAAATCTCCTGCCAATAAAATGACACCCTGTGGATTTATAGCCAGCCACTTGCCAATCCGACCATTTGAACATTCAATTAGTTTGTCCACTTGACTATCTGTTAATACACCATTATTCCAGTAGATGTTAAACATTAGGATATGGATGCAACAATCTTTGGCTTTAATTATAAAGCTAGCAAAAGTAATTCAATCCATTATCGTTGAGGTAGACTCAAGAACTATGGAGTTATCGTTTCTGCATGCCAAAGTGAGACCGCCATAGCATGCAAGCAGATCACATTATATCCATCGAGAGATAGATTACCAATTGCCCATGTTTCTTGTAACATGATAAAATCAAATGATACCAACAGTGCACAGGAATTAACATCGCATAACAACTGTTTGTTCCCTCTGGTGTTCCAAGTTAACAAGTGGTAAAATATTTCACTGCTAAAGGGGTTTCTGTAACATGAGAGAGCCAACCAGCGCGATTCCTTCATATCCTTTAACTCGTTCCGAGCTTCATCTATAATTGAGTCCGCCTCCGAATGCTGAATTATGGATTCACCCTTTCTGTTAATCAGAGACTCTCCTGGGATGTGCCCTCTATGTTCCACTTTCTCAACTGTGAGGACATTATACAGGATTATATCAAACCCCTTTTTTTGTAGGGACCCCACCTCTTTCAAAAGAAGAGCTCTGACCAGTGGGGTATTTATTATTAGACTTAAATAGTCAAAACGATGGTTATGGATATAATCGACCAATTGTATGTCGGAGGACGTACTCAAACTTAGTTCTGTTATATCACTAAACAGGTTTAGAATATATGGTCGGTTAAGTGTACTTGGGCCCCCCTCCTCAAATACATAGGGAATTTTGGCACCCTAAGTGCACCACCAAGTACCTCATTATAGTTGGAACTGCTGATACACACAATATTCTCACACCCATAAAGCTTAAACTCTGTTCTCACCCTGGAAGCACGATCTCTGGGTATGCACATGATAGAAGCATTCTGCTTACATACTTGCTGTTGCGTAGTAATACGCCATTGTGCGCATGTGCGAGCAGGAACGAGGCTCGCGCATGCGCTTGTGAAAATAAATATGGCCCGCCGGCAGTTCGCGCCGGGGACCTGAATGGCAACACGTCTCCGGCGTGTCTCCTTGTGTGAATGCGGAGCGCATGAGTGTATGACAGTATAGGGCCCACCAACGCCCCCACGCCTCCTAACACTGGCGACAAGGATGGGATGCGAGCAGTCCTCCGCTCCGACAGCGTTCGAGGAGGCGAACGTTGCTCCGTGTCGACACGGACCTACGCGTGTGGCCGGTGGCCATTTTAGGTCGCACGTGAAGTGCAGTGGTAGCGGCCTGTGAGGGTGCTCATGCGCCACCTACACTTTGCATTGCCTAACATCAATTTTTGGAACCTCCACAACCCTTGCAGCTGCAGGGCCGTGGCACATGAAGTAAGAAGAGAAGGGGTGCAAGGAGAAAGCACCACATCACAAGTGGACCCGGCAGACCAGATCACCCGCTGCACAAGGTGTCCAACGGTCTCCTGTGAGTAACATACGCCAGGATGGGGGAGGAAGATGAACAAGAAGGCGCCATTGCCCCTGTCCCACGCAGGATGAACAGTACACTAGCTTCCATGCCCGAATTTGATACCACGGGCCCTCCATCCAAGCTGGGACCAAAATGGCTCCTGTGGGTAAAAAGGCTAGAAATGTTTTTCATGGCCTCGGGAGTCACGGATGATGCAGAGAAGATCGCCATCATGGTGTACTCGGCAGGAGTGGAGGTCCACAAGATTTGTGACTCTCTGAACATCCCAGTTGCCACATGTGACACAGTGAAACAAACGCTCAGGGACTATTTTTTTCCCATGGCAAACGTAGACTTTGACAGGTTTGTCATGTCCGCGGAGAAGCAATGTGAAGACGAGTCACTAGACAAGTTTTGTGCGCGACTCCGACATCTAGCAAGCTCCTGTAGATGGGGAAATGAAGAGGAGATGGTTCGAAACCAGTTGCTGCAAGGGTGTAGCTCCGGGAAAATGCGGAGACAGGTCTTGAGAGAACCTGGACTGACCCTGCAACAAATCTTGGACATGGGGAGAGCATACGAACTGGCTGATGCCAGGGGGGCGAAAATGGACGTGACCACGCATGTGAAAAAGGAGGAAGAGGCTTTCGCAGTCGGACGCTCTGCAACAGGGAAGGCAAGATGGGTGCCAAGAAGTGGAGACAACCCCACAGTGCGTAGCAATGCTCCATCATGCCAGTACTGCGGGTATGACCTGCCTCACGTGGGCGAGTGTCCCGCCAAATCAAGAGTCTGTGGCCGGTGTGGCACACCCGGACATTATGCTAGGGTGTGCAGAGCAACGACACCAGTTGCGGCATCGAGAGGACCTGAGAGGGTTGGCAGAGGTAACACTTGGAGAATAAGGGGAGTGTCGTCCATCGAACAAGGTATGCAAGATTTAAACATCGCGGAAGAAGAGGAAGAGGAAGACAAAATCTTCTTTATTTCCAGCATCGCCAAGGGCCCAGGGAAAAGATGACAGCCCACGTGCACTGTAAACATTGGGGAAACACCCACGCCAGTCCTAATAGACACTGGAGCATCCGTCTGCGTGCTAGCGATTGAACACTACAATGCACTTCCTGGTCCACCAGGATTGGCAGAATCCACGGCACGTGTATACGCTTTTGGAGGACACACACCTTTCCCCATCCAAGGTGTGTTCGTAGCCCCAGTGACTCATGGACAGAACAAAATTAAAGCAAGATTCTTCGTCACAGACGTGAGCCCGCACTCCCTTCTAAGTTGCGCTGCAGCTGAAGCGCTAGGCATCGTGCACTTCTCACTTGCGGTCTACTGCGCTGACCTGGAGAGTCTACTGCAATGGTTCGAGACCATCTTTAGAGGAATAGGAAAACTGAAAGATGATCCGATACGTCTTCACATAGACAGAGCGGTGAGACCGACAGCGCTCAAACACCGCTGCATCCCGTTCCATCTGAGAGCACAGGTGGAGAAAGAGTTACAGTCCTTGATTGACCGAGACATCATTGAAAGGGTGGAAGGCCCCACCCCGTGCGTCTCTCCAATTGTAGTTGCCCCAAAGACTAAACAGCCAGGTGCAGTACGTATCTGCATGGACATGAGGCTACCCAATGTGGCAATTAAGAGGGAACGTCACATCACGCCCACCTTGGATGATATTATTGGGGAACTCCAGGGAGCGAATGTGTTCTCGAAAATGGACTTGAGATCTGGATATCACCAGTCAGAGCTACACCCCGAGTCAAGATACATTACGACCTTTACGACTCATGAGGGGTTATATCAATACAAAAGGCTCAGTTTTGGGGTCTCATCCGCGGCAGAGGTCTTCCAAAATGCCATGAGGGGGGCCCTGTCGGGACTCAAGGGGGTGATCAACATGTCGGACGACATCCTGGTCTTTGCCAGATCGGAGGCTGAACATTTAAAGCGCCTAGAGAACACCCTTGAAAGGCTGCACGCTGTCGGTCTATTACTACACAAAGAAAAGTGTGAGTTCCAGAAGGACAGATTGGAATTTTTTGGATTTGTTTTCCATGCTGGGGGTATCTCCCCCGATCCAGAAAAAGTGAAAGACATCCGAGAAGCCGCCCCACTGACGTCTCCAGCGGAAATTAGAAGCTTCCTGGGGATGGTAAATTATTGTGGTCGCTTCATCCGCGACCTAGCTTCGTTATCGGAACCCTTACGAGTGCTCACCTGGAACGATGTTGCATGGAACTGGAGCGGAAAAGATCAGAGGGCGTTCGACGACATCAAGAACGCCCTATCAGGACAGGAGACCATGGCATATTTTAACCCTTACCGTGAGTCAGAAATTGTGGTCGACGCCAGCCCAGTAGGCCTGGGAGCGGTCCTCATGCAGGTGGACAATCAAGGGACCATGAGACCGATTGCCTATGCAAGCAAAGCCCTCACCGAGACAGAGAGGCGATACTCCCAGATTGAGCGAGAAGCCTTGGCCATACTATGGGGGTGCAAGCAATTCCGGATTTACGTTCTGGGGAAACCAGTAGTCGTAGTGACGGATCACAAACCACTCATCCCAATTTTATCGGGGACCTCGTCCAAACCACCACCTTGCATAGAAAGATGGATGCTTTCACTAATGGAGTGTCAAGATGCCTACCTCCAAGGAGCCAGGCCGGGCCCAGCAACCCCAGAGGCAGACATCATTTTCCCCAGGGAAGTCTCAGCGGGCCCAAGTCGGGGCCCTTTGGACTCAGTCCTGGTGCCTTAGGCGCCAGGCTCATAGCGGACCCCAGTTCTGGCGCCTTAGGCGCCAGGCTCATAGAAGAGGATATGTGTTTAAGTGCTTGGGTGCACACTTACCTGATGCACACCGTGCTGCTTCATCCAGGCCCTCTTGAGGCCTGAATGGGACTACTTTACCTATAGGACTACTTCACCACCCGGGTGTGGTCGGGGAAGGATACATACCTGATTGGTGGAAGGATACATACCAGGAACTTCTTCCAAGGCTATTTAAACCCCACGCGAACAGCCACACGTGCTTTGCGTTGTTCTGCACCTAGCAGCTGGACGCTCACCGTGTCAGCTCCTGCATCCTGACTTCAGCCACGCCTGCCAGCACCCTGGAACACCTGCAAGGGGAGAAAGGAAGAGAATAGGAGAAGAAAAGCCCTTACCTGCTAAATCTGCATCCCGGAGTCATTTCTCCAACGGCCCTGAAAAGGAAGACATCATTTTAAAGGCATTTTGTTTCGATCGCTGCAGTGCTGCATTTTACTCACCTTTGCAAGCCGCTTCCATCTTCAGCAGCGATCTTCCGGATTCAGCTACGCCCCGGCGCCTAGAGGAAAAAAGACAAGAACAAAGGGGAGAGGGAGAAAAGGAATAAGGAAAGCTCAGTTTCCTTTTAAGTCTTACCTGTTGGATTATTCCCACTGCATTTCGGGTCCTGCCGCTTCCTGGCATCTCCGGACCCCGGCCCCTATGGGGAAAAAAGACAAAGACATTACCTGAGCGCTCATCCAGAACTGTTTCACTTCGGGTCGGCGCCAGGGGAAAAAGACATAAGCATTAGCGCTTGCTGCAATTAGACAACGAACATTATTATTAAGCTTGAACTTTTGAACAGAACTTTTACAGCGCCTTACCTGAACAGTCAAGCTTACCTGAACTCCCATCAATCCTCAATCCAGTGAAGTAACTGGGTTTCAACGCGCCCCTGCATCAGAGCAGGATGGAGAGCTCATCCTTCCAAACCCTAAGGTGAGGCTTCACGGGGAATCGTGGAGGAGGTATCGCGAAGGGTTGGAAGGGAGTGGGAGGCTTGAGCATTGTTCCACAGTTGGTAATACTCCCTTTTCACGCACAGGAGGGTATCCAACGAGCCAGGGAAGCCAGAATAGAGGGGCCCTTCCTGTCCATCTTCAGAGTTCTCCGCCTTCGACGCCGCGCCTCCGTGGGAACCAGGTGAGCGTTACAGAACGCGAAGCCTTACCACAATTTCCCACCTGGGCGCTATGGAGACTTCTGAGACAGATCAGCTGGCCCATCTTTTAGGGGAATTACGGGCAGAAGTGCACTCAGCCCGCCAGGAGACGAATGCTCTCAGAAGGGAACTAATCCTATCAAGGAAAGAACTGATGATCTGGCCAAAAGGTTATTGCAGGGCCAGGCAGAGCACACTCCTTTACCTGTTTCCGGAGATATTTCTACAACAATGGGTTCGAATAACCCGGTACAAATCAATCTACCTGGACACATGCCTTTGGCCCCGCCGGAACGTTTTGCGGGGGATCCCAAGAAATATGCCGTTTTTATGAACCAATGCCGTTTACACTTTTTATGCAGGCCCGGGGCCTTCCCCAACGACCAGTCCAAAGTAGCCTTTGTACTATCTTACCTCAGTGGCTGTGCTGCCGATTGGTCTATTCCATTGGTCAATCAGGATGATCCCATTCTCCGGGATTTCCAGGGCTTCCAGGCCAGCATGGAAAGATTGTTCGCTCGACACTCGCAGGGACAGGCCCTTGACAACGAACTGCTATCCTTACGACAAGGTAATCAGGATCTTTTGTCCTATATCGCCACCTTTAATAGACTAGTTGTGTAAACCGGATGGCCTGAAAATAAAAGGATCACATTGTTTCATCGAGGCCTGCGCGGAGAGCTTAAAGATGTTATAGCTCAGATAGTAGATCCACCCCAGGCCTGCGCAGACTACATAGACTTAGTGGTTCAACTTGATCACAGATTTCAAAATAGAAAAGCAGATCGGCTCAAGTATGAAACCAGAGTACCTATCAAGACCCACGTTAACTCCAAGAGTACTGACGTTTCCGAACCTATGCAAATTGGCAGTGTTAAAGGACCATTAACGCAGAAGGAACGAGAGAGAAGGCGACAAATGCAACTTTGTCTGTATTGCAGAACTTCCGGTCACTTTCTTCAAAGTTGTCCAGTTAAACCACCCAAGAAAGTGGTTGGAACCACTGATAACGAGTTATTGACACCTGGTTCGGGAAACGACCTAGCCCAACAAGCGTAGGGGTCCGCTTGCCGAGCTTGAAAACAAACTCTTTGACCTCGCATTTTGTCATGCCAATGGTGCTTGTGAACCCAAAACAGCCTCAGCAGTTGCATGCTATAAAAGCATACATAGACAGTGGAGCTATTGGAAATTACATAGACCGTGAATTGGCTTCCAGGATTAAGCTTCCTCTCCGCCCGAAAGTAACCCAAGATGTAATTACTACAGTTGATGGAACCAAAATAGCCTCAGGGCCTGTAACGCATTCCACAGTTGAAATCACTCTGGTGGGTCAGGACGGACATCGGGAAGCAATCGTGTTTGATGTGATCAAGGCCCCACAATTTCAAGTACTTCTTGGTATCCCTTGGTTAGAAACACATAATCCGAGAATAGACTGGCGAGCAAAGAAGATAACTTTTCCTGATTGTGAACCAACCTGTTACCCAAGGAATCCAGCTATGGGTCTAGCCTCTGTAACTTCCACCCCTGTACAGCTACCATCTGAATACCAAGAATTCCAAGACGTTTTTCAGAAAGAGCAGGCTAACACCTTACCTCCCCATCGATCTTACGATTGCCAAATCGACTTGGTACCCAATGCACAACTACCTTGTAGTAGGATTTATGCTCTTACTGAACCTGAGAACCTGCATTTGCGCCAGTATTTGGATCAATACCTGGCCAATGGCTTCATTCGCCCATCAAAGTCACCAGTCTCTTCCGCTTTGTTCTTCGTACCTAAAAAGGAAGGAGACCTTAGGGCCTGTATTGACTACCGCGCCCTAAATCAGATAACGATTAAGAATCGTTACCCTTTGCCCCTGATACCTGAGCTTATCGACCAAGTAAAAGATGCTCATGTGTACACCAAGCTAGAGCTTACCACCTGGTACGTATAAAAGAGGTGGACGAGTGGAAGACTGCATTCCGCACCAAATTTGGGCTCTTCGAATATCAAGTAATGCCCTTTGGTTTGTGCAACGCACCTGCCGCCTTTCAGTACTTCATGAATGATGTTCTTCGGGAACTTATCGATGTTTGTGTCATCGTTTATATTGACGACATCCTGGTGTATTCCTCCTCAGAATCTGATCACAGAAACCATGTTAGGGCAGTTCTTGAGAAATTGCGTAAGCACAAATTATTTGCCAAGCTCGAAAAATGCGTTTTTCATACCACAGAAGTGGAGTTTCTCGGATTCATCCTGACACCTCAAGGAATCCGAATGGACTCGCGGAAAGTGGACGCCATTCTCAAATGGCCATCTCCTAGCTCTGTGAAGGGAGTGCAAAGCATGCTTGGCTTTGCCAATTTCTATCAAAGGTTCATCCCGGAATTTTCCCGAACTGTTCAACCCATCACAGCTCTCCTAAAGAAAAATAAACGCTTTGAATGGACTCTTGAGGCTGAACAAGCCTTTCAGGACCTGAAAACCAAATTCACCTCTGCACCTGTATTGAAGCACCCGCGCCCAGATCTCCCTTACATCGTGGAAACCGATGCATCCAGTTCGGCCATGGGAGCTGTCCTGTCGCAAAGAGACCCAGAAACTAACCAACTACACTCTGTAGCCTTTTGGTCCAGAAAATTCTCTCCACCTGAACTCAATTACGCAATTACCGACAAAGAACTACTGGCTATTAAATCAGCTTTCAAGGCTTGGCGTCACTATCTTCTCGGTGCAAGACACACCATCACCGTAATTACGGAGCACAGAAATTTGCAGTATTTAAAGACGGCCAAAGCTCAATCTTCGCGACAACTCCAATGGGCTTTATTCTTTGCGGAATTTGATTTTGTAATTACCTATCGCCCTGGCTGCAAGAATGGTAAGGCAGATGCCTTATCCCGGATAGGCATGGAAGAACCCAATTCGAGTTTAGAACCTGTGCCAATCATACCGGAACAAAGAATTCTGGGCTTGACTTCATTGCAAACCATTGAGGACATCCAAGCTCAAGTAAAACAGCTTTTTGACTCTTCTGCCTTACTGGAATGGAGTCAAAAGGGTCCTCACTACACCGTTAAGGATGATTTACCCTACTTCCAAGAGCGGTTATTTCTGCCAAGTAAAGAATTGCAGGAACTTGTCATTACCCGTCATCATGAATGATTAATGGAAGGACACCCCGGTATCGCGAAAACAGAAGAAAAGATCAAACGCCACTTCTGGTGGCCTTCTTGGAGAAAAGACATAAAGTCATTTGTGTTGTCTTGCGGAATCTGTGCCCAAAATAAGAGTCAAAAGAAAAGGCCAACCGGCCTACTTCAACCTTTGGACATTCCACCAGCACCTTGGCACACCTTGTCAATGGACTTTATAACTGACCTGCCTCCTTGTGGTGGTTACAACACGATTCTCGTAATAGTGGATCTATTCTCCAAAATGGCCCATTTTATCCCTTTAAAAGGATTGCCGTCAGCTTCCACCTTGGCCAAGGAATTTATGGAAAATATAGTGCGGTTACATGGTTTCCCTTCCATATTAGTCTCAGACCGTGGAAGTCAATTTATCTCCCACTTTTGGAAGAAATGTTGCCAACTAGCACAATAGACGTGCGGTTATCCACCAGCCACCACCCCCAGACCGACAGACAAACCGAGAGAACCAATCATACTCTCGAGCAATATCTGCGGTGCATGTTACACCAATCCGAGTTAAATTGGAAAGACATCCTTTGGATTGCAGAATATGCATACAACAATTCAGTGCATTCTGGAACCGGACAGACTCCTTTTTATACCCTGTATGGTCACCATCCTCGGACCTCTGACCTAGATCCACCTCTGACCCTGGAGATGCCTGCAGTAAATCACCTACATTCCACAATAACCCAAGCCTTCAAAGAAGCTACAACCCACTTACACCAAGCCAAGAAAAAGTATAAAGAAAACGCTGATTTGCACCGAAGTAAAACTCCTCCTTACCAAGTAGGAGATCAGGTATGGCTAGCAACTAAACATCTACCCCTCAAGGGTCAGCGAACTTTTAATCCCAGATTCATTGGGCCTTACCCCATCAAAGCTATTATCAACCCAGTGGCCTTTAAACTCGATTTACCATCCAACATGCGGATTCATCCCGTTTTTCACGCATCTCTTCTAAAACCAGTACAACCTGGAACCAGACTGTCTGAGCCCCCAGGCCCTGTCCAAATTGATGGAGAATTAGAATTCGAAGTGAAAGACATTTTAGATTCCAAGATAGTTACGTCGAAACTCTTCTATCTTGTTGATTGGAAAGGATATGGACCTCAGGAAAGATCTTGGGAACCCAGTAACTATGTTCACGCACCACAATTAATTCAACGATTCCATCGAAGATTCCTGCACAAACCAAAACCCCCGGAGGAAAAGACCTTGGGAGGGGCCTTGAGAGGGGGTACTGTCATGATGCCTACCTCCAAGGAGCCAGGCCAGGCCCAGCAACCCCAGAGGCAGACATCATTTTCCCCAGGGAAGTCTCAGCGGGCCCAAGTCGGGGCCCTTTGGACTCAGTCCTGGCGCCTTAGGCGCCAGGCTCATAGCGGACCCCAGTCCTGGCGCCTTAGGCGCCAGGCTCATAGAAGAGGATATGTGTTTAAGTGCTTGGGTGCACACTTACCTGATGCAGACCTTGCTGCTTCATCCAGGCCCTCTTGAGGCCTGAATGGGACTACTTTACCTGTAGGACCACTTCACCACCTGGGTGTGGTCGGGGAAGGATACATACCTGATTGGTGGAAGGATACATACCAGGAACTTCTTCCAAGGCTATTTAAACCCCACCCGAACAGCCACACGTGCTTCGTGTTGTTCTGCACCTAGCAGCTGGACGCTCACAGTGTCAGCTCCTGCATCCTGACTTCAGCCACGCCTGCCAGCACCCTGGAACACCTGCAAGGGGAGAAAGGAAGAGAATAGGAGAAGAAAAGCCCTTACCTGCTAAATCTGCATCCCGGAGTCATTTCTCCAACGGCCCTGAAAAGGAAGACATCATTTTAAAGGCATTTTGTTTCGATCGCTGCAGCGCTGCATTTTACTCACCTTTGCAAGGCGCTTCCTTCTTCAGCAGCGATCTTCCGGATTCAGCTACGCCCCGGCGCCTAGAGGAAAAAAGACAAGAACAAAGGTGAGAGGGAGAAAAGGAATAAGGAAAGCTCAGTTTCCTTTTAAGTCTTACCTGTTGGATTATTTCCACTGCATTCCGGGTCCTGCCGCTTCCTGCCATCTCCGGACCCCGGCCCCTATGGGGAAAAAAGACAAAGACATTGAATGAGCGAATGCAAAGACATTACCTGAGCGCTCATCCAGAACTGTTTCACTTTGGGTCGGCGCCAGGGGAAAAAGACATAAGCATTAGCGCTTGCTGCAATTAGACAACGAACATTATTATTAAGCTTGAACTTTTGAACAGAACTTTTACAGCGCCTTACCTGAACAGTCAAGCTTACCTGAACTCCCATCAATCCTCAATCCAGTGAAGTAACTGGGTTTCAACGCTCCCCTGCATCAGAGCAGGATGGAGAGCTCATCCTTCCAAACCCTAAGGTGAGGCTTCACGGGGAATCGTGGAGGAGGTATCGCGGGGGGTTGGAAGGGAGTGGGAGGCTTGAGCATTGTCCCACAGTTGGTAATACTCCCTTTTCACGCACAGGAGGGTATCCAACGAGTCAGGGAAGCCAGAATAGAGGGGCCCTTCCTGTCCATCTTCAGAGTTCTGCTCCTTCGAAGCCGCGCCTCCGTGGGAACCAGGTGAGCGTTACATGGAGTACGTTGTCAAACTACTGTATCGGCCAGGAACACTTAACCCTGCGGACTATCTGTCCCGTCACCCGGGTGCTGGGAGGCCCAGAGACTCTTTAGAGGTGGCAGACTGCGTGGAGGCCGTACACCTGGCGGTCGAATCGGCGCTGCCCGTCGCCCTGGCCCGCCAGGTAATCGCGGAGGAATCCAACATGGATGAGACATTCATAAAGATCAGACATGCGATAGCGAGTGGTGAGTGGCGGGAGGTCCTTCAAGACAACTCCCGGAGGAACATGGGGGCTCAAAAAGACCTGCAAGCTCTCTGGAAAGCGCGTCATGAGTTGACTGTAGCTGAGGACGGCCTACTGCTGAGGGGTCACCCGATTGTGATTCCAAGAACATTGGTTGACAAGGTCTTACATCTCGCCCATAATGGCCACCAGGGGATGGCCAAGATGAAAGCACGTCTGAGATTGAAAGTCTGGTTCCCGGAGTTGGAAAGCAGAGTGGAGGAGTTTGTAAAAAACTGTGTTCCCTGCCAAGCTGCAAGTCCGGTGGAGAGGGGCCCGCCAATCCAGACCATGGTAAGAAGTGATCAGCCATGGGGGACGGTACATGCCGACTTCGGGTCCCCAGGGCGTGGAATGTACTTTCTGGTGGTGACAGACTAGTGGTCACGTTATCCAGAAGTGGAGCTAGTTGAGTCCAATGCCAGTGACCACACCATCATGGCTTTAGAGAAGATGTTCGCCACACATGGGTTTCCCCTGGAGATATGCTCAGACAATGGTGCCCCGTTCAAGGGCAACAATTTGCACGCTATTGTGAGGAAAGAGGGATAAAACATTGAAAAGTCACCCCCCCTCTGGCAAAGAGCAAATGGCGAAGTAGAGCGTTTTATGCGAACGCTCAACAAAGTGTTCCGCATATCAATGAATGAGGGTGAAGATCTCCGACACAACCTATTTGACTTTCTTCGAGAGTACCGCTCGACCCCGCATCGGTCCACCGGGGTCGCTCTGGCGGAGGCGCTCTTCAAGCGGGTGCCAAGAGGGTTGCTACCGGAAATTGAAGATCTACATCCAGGAGAAATCGATGACGAACAGTTACAAGTGGAGAGAGCCACTCAGAAGGAGATTGCCGTGGGAGAAACCGTGCTGGTGCGAAACAGGAGAACGGAAGGAAAGTTGTCGCTACCATATGAAACGCAGCCACTGGGAGTGACACATGTCAAAGAGAGACTCAAGGGACACACGATGTGCCTCAGGCTGAAGCACGCAAGTATCCGAGCCGGGCGGGGCGCAAGCCGCTGCAGAGGTTCCAAGACTTTATTATGGACCCTGCCTCATAGTCAGTGCTGCATTGACAGTTAAAGTTGTAATAGAGCACTGTTAGTTCTAATGTTTGTTCATGTTTACTGTTTGGGGGGAAAAGGAGGGATGTTGTGTAGTAATATGCCAGTGTGTGCATGTGCGAGCGGGAATGAGGTTCGCGCATGCGCTTGAGAAAATAAATACGGCCCGCCGGCAGTTCGCGCCGGGGACCTGAATGGCAACACGTCTCCAGCGTGTCTCCTTGTGTGAATGCGGAGCGCATCAGTGTGTGGCAGCGTGGGGCCCACAAACGCCCCCACGCCTCCTAACACTTGCTACCCGCATCCATCTGCCATCAATGATGCACACACTATGCTACCCACGCTCAGCTTTCTCCATGATGAACACACTCTACTCACACCTACACTTCCCACGCTCAGCACCCCTCTATGATGCACACACTCTACTCACACCTACACTTCGCACGCTCAGCTTCCCTCTATGATGCACACACTCTACTCATGCTACCCACGCTCAGCTTTCTCCATGATGCACAAACTGTACTCACACCTACACTTCCCACGCTCAGCTTCCCTCTATGATGCACACACTCTACTCATGCTATCCAAGCTCTGCTTCCCTCCATGATGCACACACTCTGCTCACACCTATGCTACCCACGCTCAGCTTTCTCCATGATGCACACACTCTGCTCACACCTATGCTACCCATGCTCAGCTTTCTCCATGATGCACACACTCTACTCATGCTATCCAAGCTCAGCTTCCCTCCATGATGTCCACTCTCTGCTCACACCTATGCTATCTACACTCACCTTCACTCCATGATGCACAAACTCTGCTCACACCTATGCTACCCACGCTCAGCTTTCTCCATGATGCACACACTCTACTCATGCTACCCATGCTCAGCTTTCTCCATGATGCACACACTCTACTCATGCTATCCAAGCTCAGCTTCCCTCCATTATGCACACACTCTGCTCACACCTATGCTATCTACACTCACCTTCACTCCATGATGCACACACTCTGCTCACACCTATACTACCCACGCTTAGCTTTCTCCATGATGCACACACTCTATTCATGCTATCCAAGCTCAGCTTCCCTCCATGCTGCACACACTCTGCTCACACCCATGCTATCTACACTCACCTTCACTCCATGATGCACACACTCTGCTCACACCTATGCTACCCACGCTCAGCTTTCTCCATGATGCACACACTCTGCTCACACCTATGCTAGCCACGCTCAGCTTCCCTCTATAATGCACGCACTCTACTCATGCTATCCAAGCTCTGCTTCCCTCCATGATGCACACACTTTGCTCACACCTATGCTACCCACGCTCAGCTTTCTCCATGATGCACACACTCTGCTCACACCTATGCTATCTACACTCACCTTCACTCCATGATGCACACACTCTGCTCACACCTATGCTACCCACGCTCAGCTTCCCTCCTTGATGCACACACTCTTTTCACATCTATGCTAGCCACGCTCAGCTTCCCTCTATGATGCACACACTCTACTCATGCTATCCAAGCTCAGCTCCCCTCCATGATGCACACACTCTGCTCACACCCATGCTATCTACACTCACCTTCACTCCATGATGCACACACTCTGCTCACACCTATGCTATCTACACTCACCTTCACTCCATGATGCACACACTCTGCTCACACCTATGCTAGCCACGCTCAGCTTCCCACTATGATGCACTCACTCTACTCATGCTATCCAAGCTCTGCTTCCCTCCATGATGCACACACTCTGCTCACACCCATGCTACCCACGCTCATCTTTCTCCATGATGGACACACTCTGCTCACACCTATGCTACCCACGCTCAGCTTTCTCCATGATGCACACACTCTACTCATGCTATCCAAGCTCAGCTTCCCTCCATGATGCAAACACTCCGCTCACATCTATGCTACACACACTCAGCTTTCTCCATGATGCATACACTCTGCTCACACCTATGCTACCCACGCTCAGCTTTCTCCATGATGCACACATTCTGCTCACACCTATGCTACCTCTATGATGCACGCACTCTACTCATGCTATCCAAGTTCTGCTTCCCTCCATGATGCACACACTCTGCTCACACCTATGCTACCCACGCTCTGCTTCCCTCTATGATGCACGCACTCTACTCATGCTATCCAAGCTCTGCTTCCCTCCATGATGCACACAGTCTGCTCACACCTATGCTACGCATGCTCAGCTTTCTCCATGATGCACACACTCTGCTCACACCTATGCTACCCACGCTCAGCTTTCTCCATGATGCACACACTCTGCTCACACCTATGCTACCCAAGTTCAGCTTCCCTCTATGATGCATGCACTCTACTCATGCTATCCAAGCTCTGCTTCCCTCCATGATGCACACATTCTGCTCACACCTATGCTACCCACGCTCAGCTTCCCTCTATGATGCACACACTCTACTCATGCTATCCAAGCTCTGCTTCCCTCCATGATGCACACACTTTGCTCACACCTATGCTACCCACGCTCAGCTTTCTCCATGATGCACACACTCTGCTCACACCTATGCTACCCACGCTCAGCTTTCTCCATGATGCACACACTCTGCTCACACCTATGCTACCCAAGTTCAGCTTCCTCTATGATGCACGCACTCTACTCATGCTATCCAAGCTCAGCTTCCCTCCATGATGTACATACTCTGCTCACACCTATGCTACCCACGCTCAGCTTTCTCCATGATGCACACACTCTACTCACACCTATGCTACCCACGCTCAGCTTTCTCCATGATGCACACACTCTGCTCACACCTATGCTACCCACGCTCAGCTCCCCTCTATGATGTACACATTCTACTCATGCTATCCAAGCTCTGCTTCCCTCCTTGATGCACACACTCTCCTCACACCTATGCTACCCACACTCAACTTTCTCCATGATGCACACACTCTACTAATGCTATCTACACTCACCTTCACTCCATGATGCACACACTCTGCTCACAACTATGCTAGCCACGTTCAGCTTCCATCCACAATGCACACACTCTGTTCACACATATGCTTTCCACACTCAACTGCAAAACATGTTGCACCCGCTCTGCTCACACCTATGATTCCCACACTCAGCTTGCCTCCATGATGCAAATACTCTGCTCACACTTATGCTATCCATGCTTAGCTTCCATCTACGATACACACTCTCTGGTCATGCCTATGCTTTCCACAATCAGCTCCCATCCATGCAGCACACACTCTGCTCACGCCTATGCTATCAAAACTGAGCTACCATCCATGATGCACTCACGCTTCCCACACATAGCTCCCATCCACGATGCGCACACTCTGCTAACATATCACATATTCTGCTCACAGTTAGATTCCATCCATGATGCTCACACTCTACTACCCACACTCAGTATCCATCCATGAGGCACACACTCTGTGCAGACCCCAGATCCAAACAATCAGCTCACGCCCTTGTTACATACACTCCAATTCCGCTGTATTTACATCCTTGGTGCACACATTTCATTCACATATATGATGCCAGGCGGGTCACATCTGGTTCGAATTCTTTATGTAAATACACACACACACACACTGCTCGAAGCACACACGGAATGTCAGTTTCTATTAGTCTAGTGCTTTATACCATGTTCATCATGATCGAATTGTTGTAGTCATAGATGTTATTAATGTGAAAGTACACATCTGCACTCACAGGAGGTGCACTCATTATATGATGTGCATCACATGGCATATTATATGCAGTCGAGTGAGACATGCACTTATCGGTTGTGAACGTCAGCTACATTGCACATCAAATACACATGCACACAAATAATAGATGCACAGTTGAATAGTCACAGGTAACAGGATACTCAACGCCTACTACTGGCACTATATATACAGAACGATAGGTGGCACTGTTCAGTATGAGATGCTAATTAGATGGTGTGTTGTATGTGCACCTGCACGTTCATTGGACACAGACAGAGGATACACTACAATCTTCACAGACACATAAAGCAGTGCATACATTGTACAGGATATAATATGTACACACATGTACATTATCAGGACACAACAAATAAGCGTCTGTACACCTTCCTGCACATTCATGCAGTTACCCATCATGTAATGGAGATTACACTGCATGTTATGCGCGCACACACACGACATTGAGTTTCACACACTCTCTGCATGTATACCTATTGCATTGAGCGGCATGTGTAGTTTATTGTGTACGTACATAGTTACATTCAGAGGGCATACACCTAGGTGTAAATATACACATGATGCTGAACACTAGGTATGACTCAATGCGCTGCTTATATAGTACATGCCATCAGGCTGAATGCACTCTAAGCGCCGTCCCATTTCACAGGACAGGGAAATCGACATTGTGCATATTACATACACATCTACATCTCACACATATACAATACTCCACATTTTGTGCATCATCATGGGGCGTGTAAAAACATCTACATTCATGTCTCAATAGCCCACGATAAAGTGCATTGTACCGTACATAGGTGGCCATGCAAATTTTGTGCACTGTATTGTATGTGTGCCTACAAAAGCACTTTTGGTTTTGTATGACATAAGGGTGTTCATACATAGGCATTCCAGGGTTCACATGTGTGATACTGTCCACATTTTGCTGCACTATATACAGTACATGTGTGGCTAAGTTTCTTGAACTAACTGTGGTGGTTCCAAAATTGATCATTGATGTGGGTACAGTCAAATGTCTGGGGAATTTCATCATCCTCCACACCCCACTAACCAGAGACTATGTTCCCCTGCGCCCCCCCCAACCCTGTTGTTTCTAGATCCCTTGCTGCCAAATTGCTGCTCCCCTCCCCTGTTTTTATGTCGCTGCACATTTTTATCTCTGGTTCCCTCACTGTGTTCTTCCCCCTATGATTGTAAACTGATCCTTTGTTTTCCCAAGCTAGGTTGGCACTCAATAAATACCCGAACAGTAGAAAAAGAATAGTCATATATTAAGCATTTCAACCAACGGAAGCCTAGAAGATCAGCTCGCACATTTAGACTCATTGTCGTCTAGGATGACAATTTGAATTTTCAGAACATACCATGCAATTAGCATTTAATTGTTTTAAAAGCTATATTGGACTTGTAAATACTTTTCATGTGTTAGTTATGCTATGTGATATGGGGTATTCGAATCCCACCTGCTTGCCGCTGGCCGTAGCTTATTACCGGTACAGTATTGGTTAGCCTTTTAGATCACTAAAAAACATAAGTTGTGCTTTTCTGGTTATTTTGGAAACATGGTGCTAAAATATGTATGATTAAAACAAGTTTTTTTTAAAAAAAATGCCTCACAAGGGTAGAACCCCCCTGTACCACTCTGGTCAAGTTGAGGCTGACATTGTATAAATAAATTATGCCCCACCATGTTTTAAGCCCACCAGATACCCCCTGTCAGTTTGTCAGTCCAACAACCAGCAGCAAGTGACTGTATGGCTAATGGGGTAGCTCTCCACACAGCAAGTCTTTGGCTGTCCTGTCCAAAGGGTTTTCTTTGTCTTGTATACAAAGAAAAAGGATGAATATTCATACGTTGGCGTGGCAGTATAGCTACACGTTAGCATAGTACTTCCAAATGAGTATGAGCAGTATAGTATGCAAGATTAACGCTTGAAAGCGCGACGCAGCGCGTGCGTTCATGTTATACAGTTATGTGATGTCTAAACATGCCATGGGCTCTAGCCCTGGATCTTTTACAAACCTAGACACGACCCTTGTTTCCCATGTACTAATAACTTTCATTGGACTAACTGGAGGACCTATTTTATTTATTTATTCATATTTTTAAAGTGCATATCAGCCCGAGGGCATCGTGGCGCTGTTACAGACAACATTGCTGGTTACAGGGGAATGCAGAGTGGATGCATTAGCAGTTCCATTACAGATTCATCTAAAGGTTACAAATGTTGAAACGTTTTCAGAACATTAGAAATTACCTATTGTCTTGATAGTAAGTAAAAGTGGGGGCTCTCAAGGGGCCAATCAAGGAGGAGTGAATGTTAGATGAATAGTGTGGTTTTAAGAGATCTGCGAAAGGTGAGCAGAGATGATTCTGCTCTAAGATATTATTTATTTATTATTTACTTGTTTCCCTCCACACACCCTGAAGAAGAAGGCCATTGGGTTTCGAAAGCTTATGCAATTTCTTGAACAATTGCTCTCCTTAGGAAAGCTTTGAAGAGATTATTTTAGAGCGTTCGCAAGAGGGGCACACAAAGTGAGCAGACACACAACAGGCAAAAGGACACATACTGACTCTTTTGGTAGAATTCAGGACTCCAGACCAATCGAAGCAGGATGCGCGACTCAGCTTTTCTGAAACGTTGTATATCTATTTATCCTTACCATGTTTAAACAGGAAGAAAACAATAAACATTAATTCGTTTGCAATTAGAAATTAAGAGAAAACTGTAATCAGAGAAGATGCTAATTCCATTAGCCCCCGAAAGTCTGCCTCAGCTCCTGACAGTGGGAGTTATCCTGGCCGTCCAGTGTGTAATGGGAGGCATTAGTGAGCGAGGGCCGCTTCCGTGCTGCCGGCCAGCTCGGTGCTCGGCCACTCTGATGGATACCGTGCAGCGTCAGCGTTTACTGCCTCGCGAATATTATTGGATGTTTCGGTCTTTCTGTTCGTTGCCATAGTGCCAGCCCGACCTGTCGCCCGACTCCCTCACAACAGCGAGGCAATGTCAGGTACCTCGGTGGGGACAGAGGGAACAGACGTCATATATTGGGTAATGGATGCCATGTGCTGTGCATCATGGATGCTGAGTGCTGTGGCACATGAGGCAACGCGGAAGACCGCACTACGTCTAATTTTATGACTGCCAGCAACAAACAAAAAATATCAGGGTTGATGCCAAGCACCTACGAGATTATCAAGAATGCCTCATGACTCCAGGCAAGCGCGCGTTATTAATCTGTTCTGCCTGTCGTGTTTTGGCGAATGACGCTCGGGTTAAGATGTGCCTAACACGTCCACAGGATGCCATTCCTTTTTAACGCCTAGCTGACGTAAGTGTCTACCATTTGCAGCATAGCTGTTTCCTCCCTATACATTTGTCCCAATTCATTCAGCTGTGTAACGTCATAGAAGAATTGGTTTATATAACCTAACATACATTTAGAGGAGATTGGAAATCAATAATACATTTGTTTTTAGCTACAGAAACAGGCAACGTAGATTCATGTCACGACAATGATGCGTGATATATATAGTGCTTTCGTCCAAGCGCTTTACATAAAACATATTTACATATAATATCACCAGACTGAAGTTGGAACTGATTTATGGACCTCCAAAGGACGGAGCACTGACTTGGCCCTGTCGGGATTCGAACCTTCGAACAGCGTGTTTATTTTATAGATCAGGGGGAGAACTAGTCTTTTGTCTTTGAGCAGAGGGCCTCCTCTATTTCCAAATGTCATTAAAATCAGAGGAGGAGTTATTTGGCCCCTTTTCCATAAGTCGAATGGAAAAATGCTCTTGACCTCATCTATGTTAACGGTGGCTTATGCTTGTGTCTGTTTTGCATCCTTTTGCGTGTTTTTGAGTGCAATAGAGTTTTGCACTTCATAGCTGTATGTGGCCTGGCATAATCCACTCTAATAATCACAGACTAACTACAAGACCTCATACTTGCAAGGCCATTAAATCATTTAATCGAAACGTTAACACAATACCTTTCATATTTATTAATTTTATTGTTCCTTTATAACCGCTCAATACCAGAAAATAGTTTCTAAGCGGGATCGGGATTCGAACTTGGGTTGCAGCGAGTTGGCTTGCTTCCAAGACAAGGGCTGAGCTGTCCTTCATCCCCATAAGCCCCACTTACATGATATTATGTATACCCTATGGTCATGTTTTCATTAATGTAACCGTATGTTACCACAAAACAATCTGTTGAAAAATTGTTATCATACATTACATTTCCCAAACATATTTGCACTCAATTAATATCAACATCTTCCTCTGGAAGATCATGAATAGGTATTAAAACCTTAGCTAAAGCAATCATTCATGCAGTTGGCTGTCCATTCATCAATCTTGCCCAAATCCACTCGCTTGCGAAGGAGTCCAGATTCGTCACATAATTCCAGAATTTGCAAATTCTTATGCTAAATGTGCTGGAAATGCTACAAGCCAATGTTTTAATGTTTCTGTATGTTCTTATTTTTACACAGTGGACAGTATGTATCTGCACTACCTGGCCTTCTAATAGGTCCCCACCTCTGGTGTGTACCCAGTAGATTGAACCTAAAGCGCATACATACCTGTCAGTAGTTTGGATTTGGTCACCTTAGTAAGTATGACGGTAGATTGCTATAATTCCTCTGATCATTTGATAATTGAAAGTATAATGCATACCTTACTAACAGGTTGTGGTCACTACACCATTCTACCAACTTCATTTTCCTGAGTACCTTCACTGGCTTTTCTTATCATTTTACTATGTCAGAATATTTAATGTTAAATAAAATCGACACCCTGAACCAGGGGTGTTGCTAGGTCTAGAAAAGATCAGAGGCTAAGCTAATGTCAGGACTGGCGTGAGTCAGGAATAGCTACCCTTTTGGTTGTAGCCCCTGAGCTTCTATCCGGGGCTACAACCAAAAGACCCGGGGCTATATCACTCCCAGCCCCCCTAGCAATGCCTCTGCCCTGAACAAGACCATTCTTAATCACCCAGCAAAATACCGTAATGACCCCACATCACTAGGCACTAGCATCCCACCCACATCCCCCATAACCCTCCATCCCCACCAGTAACAGAAGTCCTAAAAATAATCAAACGTCTTAAACCCTCAAAATGCAAAGGAGACATATGCCCAGCTCCCTTCATCAAAAATGTGCAGAAATACTAGCCCCAATCATCACGCCTTCATAAACGCATCCTTCTCCAAATGCACAGTGCCAGCCAGCCTCAAAGAAGCCTGAGTCCTCCCCCACCTAAAAAAACATCTTTAGACCCTGCTATTCCTAATAACTACAGCCAAATCACAACTATCCCCTTCTTTCTAAAAATCCTTGCTCGGGCAGCCTACCTGCAAGTTCAGCATTTCCTTGATGCAAACCAAGTCCTAGGAATACGGCAAACTGGCTTCCACCCCAGGCACGGCACCAAATCAGCCCTTCAGCCCTGCTTCACCAAAAAATCTGGTAGACGAGATCAGGGATGAGGGAAAGTCAGCATTTCTCCTCCTCAAACGGTCTGCTGCATTTCACCTGGTTGACCACCAAATCCTATACCACCACCTCACCACTTCTGCCAACTTCACCTCCACAGCTACTGCCTGGATAGCATCATTTCTGCAAGGAAGAGTCATGCGGGTATTTTCAGATAATGCCAATGCCTTACCGTCCCCTATCCAAAGTTGGGTACCGCAAGGGGCATGTATTTCCCCGACCCTTTACAACATCTTCACTAGACCCCTCTGTGATATCCTGGTATCCCTCTGCATATTCTACACCAACTATGCTGATGACACCCGAATTCTGATCCCACTCACATGTAATTATGCAGACAACACAAAGACCCTGAAAAATATTTCCTCCTTAATACAGTCATGGGTGGCAGCAAATCACTTGTGTCTAAATGCAGACAAAACTGAAATCTTACTCATCGGACCACTGAGAACCCTAAGAAAATCTAATTGAACAATGCACTGCCTTCTAGATCAACAACATCTCAATCCCGGTCTCAGCTTCTGTAAAAACCCTAGGGGTTTACCTCGACGCCTCACTTATCATGTCCCGCAAAGTGAACACCATTGCCTCCTCAGCAGCCTACGCCACCAGGGTCTTAAATGCTGCCAGACCCTTCCTTTCCAAAAACAGTTGCTTAACTATTACCTGAACAATCATCGGCTCGAGGATTGACTATTGCAATGTCCTCTTTGCAGGCACCTCCTCCAGAAACAACCATAATCTCCAAGTTATTCAAAACAACCCTCTCCGAGCAGCCCTGAATATCTCTAAATGAGAACACATCTCTAAAGTGAGAAGAAAGGCACATTGGCTGCACATTCAAGGGTGCATCACCTTCAAAACCTTGTCCATCACCCATAAGTGCTTATCCACCACAGCCCCCGTACCTCTCTCAGAAAGTAGCCAAAGCTCATTCTACAAGATCTACTAGGACACCCTACACTGACCGCCTACTCCTTCCTAAAGTGAAATGAACCAAAGCCGGCTGCTTCAGCTTCCCCTTCCTAGCAGCCAAAGAGTGGAACTCCCTCCGCCCCTCACTCAGGGCAGCACAATCATATTGGGTATTCCACAAAGCGCTGAAAATCCAGCTGCTCTCCTAATCTATAACACTGCTTGTGACTGCTCCTGTGACCCAATAGTGTTATATGTCTAAGTTGTGAGCTTGTTATCCACAAGCACTGTATGACAAACCAACTGCAAACAACATGTACCTGTAACAGTGCCTCGATGCTACTGGGCTGTTTGCACGCTCTAACAATGAAATAAATAAATAAATAATTATTTCCCCTTGCACATTATCACACTCATTTGTAAATTGAATTAGTGGCTTACTTAAATGACCAGAGAGGGCCACATTAAGTTCTCAAAATAATGGTGCCATCATTGAGGTATCTAATATCTGACAATATAACCTATATTTAGTGGAGTTCATCATGACCTCCACAAGGGTGGGCAGAATGTGTGCACATGACCTCAAAGGGGCCCTAATAGCTTTTTCCAAAACCCTCTGTCTATTCTGTGTTGTGAATTCCAATCCAAGGTTGATAATTCCATGCCATGTAAACTAACAGCACTTTATCCTTTACAGAGGCACTCAGCACTTTATAACAGGACGATTAGATAACATGTCTAATGACTAGCTTTATACTTTATTACCTTTAATACCCTAAACGGACAGCTTCTGTACACACAGCAATTAGGAGTGTAGCGCATACATTAGTGAAGGGATTTATTAACAAATTATTAACAATTCAAGACATTAGGATTGGCAATAATAGATGAAAACAAACATTAGATCATTTCCATCCAGCCCCATTGCATATAGCACATACTACCTACATCTAGACCCACTAGAACCCCCTACGCCAACTTGCTGCCCAAACCCATAGTCAAGTGTGCCATAGCAGGGGGATAAGCTTCCTGTTCATCGCTGCCAAGCAATGGAACTCCCTCCCCCTTGCCCTCAGGTCCGGACCTTCACTCCTCAAAATCCACAATAGCGATCAAAACCTGACTCTTCGCCTGAACCAGCCATGCACCCATGACTAGACACGTACGTACCAAACCTATAACTGTTGTTTTGGAACCTGCTATGCAATGGTATGCTACACAAGATGTAACCCTGTGAAGCCTTCTCGCCCACCATTCAACATGCACAGCTAAACTCAATGGGCCTCATTCCGAGTCCGGCGGTAAGTAACAGTAATTACCGCCATGGCGTAAATACCATGTACGATGTGGTCGGAAGGCGCTATTTCCACCATATTCCGACTTCGCGTGCACGAGTATTCCGCCATGGCGGTAAACTCCCTTGCGGCATAGCGCAAAAGGTCCCGTCAAACCCCTTACCGCCATAAACCTAGACGCATTTAACACCATCGCCTTCGATGGAATCCGTAATTAGCGGAGACCGTAATTTACGCTAACCGTAAATTACGGCCACCGTTAAATACCGGAAGCGGAAATAACGTCATCGCACAGGAACGGGAAGCATCACGGCGGCCATATTAAAAATCACAATCCATTGCAATCCTCTCCATACAGGACATACAGGACTCCATACAGGACTCAGATCGACCAAATATACAACAGAGAAGATCATCATGCCTAAAGTTCTGAAAAAGGGCGCTGCGCGCATCCGAAAAGAAAAATTCACCCAGGATGAGTTACAGGTCCTGGTCGACACTCTGCATGAACATGCAGATATCGTATTCTGCAGCGACATGCGTAGGCCCACCATCCTCAGAAAGAAGGAGATATGGGAGTTGGTCGCACAGAGGGTGAGCGCCGTTGGGAACACCCCCCGCAGCACAACGCATTGCCGCAAACGCTGGGATGACCTCCGTCTCAGGGTGCGGGCCATCATGTCAGCAAACCGTCAGCAGGCCCTGGCGACAGGAGGAGGCCCAGGCTCACCCATTAAAATGATGCCCTGGGAGGAAACATGTGCGGAGATGATGGGCACAGAAGCCATCGAAGGTGTGGGCGAAATGGATTGCGGTGATCCCTCATCCGCTGATGCAGGTGAGTGTCATGAGTCCAAACAGTACATGCATCCCTAATGTAATTCACCGCAAAGGGCCGGCCAAAGAGTCACATCATGTTTGCTTCGTAGCCCCCCCCCCTGCAACCATGTCGTAACAAGTGGGACCCAGGATGATGTCAGGTGCAAGGCTGACACCCATATTGGCCATTCCACACAGAAAGCTGGTCAATGTCACTCACCACAGTACTCCGCCAACATGATTGACCCCGCCAACAGTATGCTTTTACCATCCAAGCCAAGTTCACTCACCAACCAAAATATCACCAAGACGCTGCTCTCCCAATGTGTTACCCTAGGCTTGAAGTCATGATGACCCCCAGATCATTGATCATGCTGTCTCTCTCTTGCCCCCCACAGGTAGCGGTCATGAAAGTGAGGAGCAGGAAGGCTCCCGGCCAAGTACCTCCCGGGACAGGGGCAGGGTACAGCGCATACCTGCTGGCAGACATAAGGCCCATACTACACCACCTGCTCCAGCAACCCCCATGGAGGGTACACAACCCCCACCCGCGCACCTGGACATGGCTGCAGTTCCGCCGGAAACATGCCCCACGCTGCACCC
Organism: Ambystoma mexicanum; assembly: GCF_040938575.1. NCBI lineage: Eukaryota > Metazoa > Chordata > Amphibia > Caudata > Ambystomatidae > Ambystoma > Ambystoma mexicanum. Next base: position 1,445,058,155 of record NC_090934.1, on the reverse strand, counting down.
TGAGGAATCCAGCATGTCAGGGGAGAATGCTGCCATGTGCCTCCTTAGTGTGCCAGACAGCCCCACATCCCATTCCGTGGTCAACGTGGAGGAGACCAACGTCTACAGCCCTGAGTCACCATCATACAGCCAGGTTGCACACAGCGACTCCGGGTCGAGTGATGGACCAGGTCTCACAGGCGAAGGGGTAACACCTGTCTCACATCAGCCCACTTCCCCTGGCGAAACACCTGAGAGGCCTGCAGGCCCAATACCGAGCCTGCCAACCACATCCCCCACATCGGCCGCAGAAGCTGTGCACTCCCAGAACCTCACGGCCATGATTGAGGAGTTTCTCCGGGACAACCGGGAATCAGGGTTGGTGCATCACAATGACCTGCAGGCTCTGGGCGAGGTCATCACTACATCAACAAACCGGCTCTGTGAGGTGCTCGGCAGGATTGCTGATGCCCTGGAGGCAGCAACCCCCAGACCTCAGCCCCAGCAGGAGGAACCACCCTCCCAGTGCTCCTCCACGCAGACCAGCCCAGTCCGCAGGTCACAACGCACAATGCGAAAATGATTCCTCATGCTCGGGGCGTGCCCATTGACTATGAAGCCACACACATGTGGCCTATGTAGTATTGATGGAACGATTGTGGGGCTGTTGTGGGGGGAGGGTGAGGGGGGTGAGGGTGTGCGTGGGAGTTGGGGGGAGGGGGGTGAGGGTGTGCGTGGGAGTTGGGGGGGAGGGGGGTGAGGGTGTGCGTGGGAGTTGGGGGGGAGGGGGGTGAGGGTGTGCGTGGGAGTTGGGGGGGAGGGGGGTGAGGGTGGAGGATTATTTGTACACGTTTTCACATGATTATACAATACACAGTTTGGTGTATCCTGGAAAACAGAGTGGACATTGATCATTGTGCATGTGTCTTTTAATGTCTCACAGTGCATGTAGTACATGTATCCCCACACCCAGTGCCCAATGTCCTGTCATCCTCACCCCCTCAGCTGACTTGTGACTAAGAAATATTGGTCAATCAATGCTTGTCGCACGTGACATCCCTCCTGTGCATCGGCCCCGTGATGCTGTCCTGCCATTCCTTCCTCCTCCTCCTCCTCCTCCTCCTCCTCTGGTGGTAGCAGACCCACGTCAGGGGGCAGTGGCACGTTCCGATGGATGCACATGTTGTGCAGCATTGCACATGCCATGGTGATCTTGGACACCTTCTCGTGGCTGTAGATGAGGGTCCCACCTGACCGGCTGAGGCAACGAAATCGTGCCTTCAAAAGGCCGAAGGTCTGCTCTATCACCACCCGTGTACGGGTATGAGATCTATTGTAGTCCTCGTGGTGCCTGTTTTGTGGGTTGCGGACCGGGGTCATGAGCCACGGCTTCAATGGGTAGCCAGCATCACCTGCATGAGAGTGGAATGAAGGTAAGTGTTCGTGCAATCATGGTGGAGAATTGGGCTAATCTGACATTGCAGCAGGTGTTCACTGGCCATGCACACATGTCCCAGGATACAGTCATCCCATTACATCGTACAATGGCGTTGACTGTCCCACCCTTATGCACCTCTCTACCCCACCCTTTACCACCCGGGTGGAGTATGCTGACAGCCTACTCACAGCCCCAATGGACTGCCATGGCCCATTCCGGTTACTCACGAAGCAGCCAGGTACGTCGTTCAGCATGTCGCTCCATGTAGCGTGGTAGTGTAGAGTTCCGCAGGACCAAGGAGTCATGAGTTGATCCGGGGTATCGGGCATTGCATTGTGTGATGGCTTTACTGGCATTACACACCATCTGGACGTTGATGGAGTGATATTGCTTGCGGTTGCGATACGGCACCTCCATGGCATGGGGAACCACCAATTCTACGTGGGTGCAGTCGATGGCACCTATGCAATTTGGCATGCCTGCAAGTGCATGGAAGGCAGCTTTGGTATCATATGTCTCCTGGGGAGTCCGGGGGAGGCATATGTAGTCCCTTCTGTGCTTGAGGAGGGCATCGAGCACTTGGTTGAGTATCCGGGAAAATATGGGCTGTGAAATGCCATGCATGTGCCCCACTGTATGCTGGTAGGTCCCTGTTGCAAGGAAGTGGAGCACAGACACTACCTTTAGTAGAGGGGGGATGGCAGTGCTGATTTCTATTAGGCTCACTATGTCGTTATGTATCAGGGCCACTATGGTGGTTATCGTGTCCCGGTCAAGCCGGTACAGGGTGTGTATCTGCTCTGGTGTGAGGTTGAAGGGGGTGGGTCTGATGCGTGGAATTGGGGGCTGACGGCGTGGTAATGGTGGCTGCACCGGTAGGGCATGCTGGGCCTGTCTCTGCCTCCTTCTCCTCCTGTGTATCCTCTGTGCTGGGGGCTGTGGTTGCTGTGGTTGCTGTTGTTGATGTTGTCGTCGTTGCTGCCTTGCAAGCAGGGCCTCCAGCTCCATGAATGCTGCGAGAATTGGTATCATCTTGGTGTGGGAGGGGGTGTGGTGTGTGGGTGTGCTCCTTTTGTGCTGTGCCTGACTCTATGGACTCCACCTGTGCTGATTGGGTGCACCTGTTCCTCTTTCTGGCACTGTTCAGGGTTGTTAACACCTTCTCTGCGATGCCGGTAATTACGCCATGGCGTTAAGGTACTTTGCGCCCTTGTGGAGGCCGTTTTTACCGTGTCCGCTTTACTTGGGATCAGCACTGGTTTACGCCTTAGCGTTATTTCCGACGTGGTGTGTCGGGCGCGCGACACTGGTCCGCTATTTACGCCGTCGTACTTTACGGCGGCGGTAATTACGGTGTGAAGGGTCGGAATAGTCCACACCGGAAAAGGATGGCGGAATTACTTTACCGCCATCGTTTTTCCATTAGCGCCGGACTCGGAATGAGGCCCAATATCTTAATGGTAACTGAGTCAATCTCATGCAACAGCGCCACGAAGCCTCTGGGCTGTTTTTGTGCGCTTATACATGCAAATAAATAAATAATAATTATAATAATTAATATATGCACTTTTAACTTTTTCTATTTAACCATTGCGTTTATCTTTAGTATTAGTGTTTCATATACAGTCCATGTTGTGATACGAGCAATGTGTAGTATGAATGGTATTGTGTTAGTTACACCTATGAACATGCAATGTTTTTTAGGCACTTTATGAATTAAAATAAACATGTTATGCATTAAGATGACTGCAGTTCACTGATAGAAAGCACATTCCATATAGTAGTGGACCATCCATTAGCATTCCATATGGAGGCATTCATAACCTTTAGAGAGGCATGGTAAGTATAGAAATTATCATTCATGAATTACATTTAGAAGATAACCCATACACTGCATTAGTGTGGTTTTATGTTTGACATCCCTGTCAGTGTATGATATTACAGGGACCCCCTGAGTGGGATATACATGCAAATTGTAACCACGTTACCTAGGTACACATACATTTCAGGCAAATCTGTAAACTGAAAATGCTTGAAAAGGATGTTTCTTGTTTGGTCATAAAGGGACCCAGGTGTGCTCTTGTTCTCATATTTATGCCTCGCTTCCTTGGTTTGTAATTAATCACAAAGCCCAAGTACGTTAGATCAGATGTAGTTTTTATGGGAGATCCCGCTAATCTGCAAATATGGACATAGTCTTGAACTTGTCACTGCCATTTTGGTAATATTCAATAGTAATTTGTTCTGTACCAGATATTCGTATGATCATTTCAAAGACCTTTGGAGACCAATATATGTTCTATCAAACAGAACAATATCATCAGCGAACAATAGTGCAGGAAATACAGCTGGACCAATCATGGGAGGAAACGAGCGACCATTTAAAAAATTGTGAAGCAAGTCAAACATTTAAAGTGTAAAAAGACACGGTGAAGAACAGATCCCTCTATAGCTCTGCAGAGCTGTATACTGGGGCTCCTAATTTCCCATTGCTATCAAGTCTGATTTGGACTCTGGTGTTTGAGTGTAAATCCTCCAGGTGTTTTAGTGAACCTCCTGCTATAGCCCCATCTCAAAGTTTGTTCCACAGCCTTTCTCTGTCCACCATATGTGCTTGCAAGGTATATGCTTGCGATAAAAAGAGGAGGGAGTTCGTTTCCATGATTAGGCCATTTAACATTGTCCCACCATTTTTCTCCACCGAGTTTGATTTTTTGAGGGTTATTAATTGAACCTGCCCAGGAGGCCAATTCTTGTAGCATTAATTCTGCTCATATTTTTGACGATGAATCTAAAATGGCAATAGCAGGATAATTTCCTGGATTCCTTGCATCCCCTTTTTGAAGATTGGAACTGCATAACATGTCCTACAACACTATGGAATTTTACCCAGTTCGAAGATGGAGGAGAACATGTTGCAAAGGAGTTTGAAGAATCATTTTTCATAACCTAATTAGGGATCCCATCTTGGCTCACTGCTCTAAATGCTTTTCATTTATCAATCAGACTGAACATATCAAAATGGTTGAAATTGCCATAACAAGGGGCCAAGATATTAAATTCAAAATTAGCTGCAGTGCTGTACTTACAACTACATTTTACTCCAAACATCTTTTGATTTTATGTTATCCATTGAACAGTGTTCATTTCTGCCCATACATTTCTGCGGCATTGGTTCATAAACACGGCGAAACTTTTGGGATCTCCGGCAAAGCGTTCGGGCGGAGCTAATGGAATATTTCCTGGTAGGTTTATTTGCACAGGGTTACTTGATAACACAGGAGCTGGATTTCCCCCGGAACCAGGTAGGGGTGCTTGTCCAGCCTGGCTTTGCAATAGTTGCCTAGCAAGGTCATCAGTCTGCTCCTTTGACAAAATCAGTTCTCTCCTAAGAGCATTGGTTTCTTGGCGGGCGGAATGCACTTCAGCCCTCAGTTCCCCTAGTAATTGGGCCAATTGGTCAGTTTCTGAGGTATCCATAACGCCCGGGTGGGAATTTGTAGGTAGGCTTCGCGTTCTGTTAGGCTCACCTGGCTCCCACAGAGGCGTCGATCTGAACTGGACAGCTGCGGTCTCCACCAATGTGACGTGTAGGGCCGAGATGACGGACTGGACTGGCCCACCTAACTTCGTTTGCTTGCCCCATAGGAATATTCTTCTGCAAATGGAGAAAGGGAATTAACCACCCGTGGAGTTGAGCGTAAATCCCCCCACCCCCGTTGTTCGCCCCACTGATCACCTTTGATGTCCCCTCTTATAGTCTTACCTGATGGTTTGAAAAGATGAGCTCTCCAACCTGCATTGAGCGCAGGGGCGCGTAGATAACCAGTTGCTTCACTAGCTCAAAGGAATTGGTGAGTTCCAGAACAATATTGACTCAGAGATTCCCGGCAAGACGCCGTAAGAATGTAGTTCGTAAGAGTTCAAATGCCTGACTTTTACTCTTGTCCGATTCCTTGCAGCTTGTTCCTCGTGGCAACCGGTAAAACTCTGGTAAGGATTTGTATTATCCAACACAGTTTGATAAAATAATGTCAATATGTAACCTGTTGCTTTCTCCCTTATTCAGGCGCTGAGAGAAAGTATGAAGTCTCGGGGAATAATGCCTCCGGCGGTAAAATCAGGTAAGTCTATTGTGGTGAGGAGGGTTCCCCTTGTTAGTCCCTTTGATTCACCTTGCTGTCCTTTTGTTTCCCCTTAGGGGCCGGGGTTCGGCGAAGATGCAGTGGAAGCTGCGCCGACCCGAGAAGAGGAATAGTACCCCCGGTGGTAAAATCAGGTAAGTCTATGGGGGGTAACTAATATTCCTCTGTGCATTCCCTTGGCTCACCTTGCTGTTCTTGTCTTCTCCTTAGGTGCCGGAGTGCAGCGGGAACATGCAGGAGGATGCGGTGGAATGTGAAGATGCTGCGAAGGCCGGTGAGTTCAGCGTGGCGCTGCAGCAGGCGAGGCGGCGCGCATAAATAGTTTCTTTCTTCCAGCTCGAAGGCGCGATGGATCGGGAATTCAGGTAAGGATCAAAGGTATTGCTCTTGTTCTAACCTTTTCTCCTTCTTTCTCCCTTTTTCTAGGAGCTCCAAACTCAAGGCGGGCGTGGCAGAAGGCTGGATGCAGACTTTCAGGCACGGTGGTTTAAATAGCCTCCAAAGTAGTCCCAGGTAAGTATTCCTCGCTAGCCCCGCCCAAGTAAAAAAATAGCCCCTAAGTAAAGTAGTCCCTTCAAAGCCTCTTTTGGCTTGGAGCTCTTGCAACATGGTCTGCATCAGGTAGGTTTGCAGCATGGTCTGCATCAGGTAAGTTTTATTCTATGAGCCTGGCACCTATGGTGCCAGGACTGACTCTCCATAAGAGCCTAGCGCCATAGGCGCCAGGACTGGACCCAAATAGCCCCTAGCAAGGGTTGTTGGGCTTGCTTGGGATAACTTGATGCCTGCTTCCGGGGTTGCTGGACTTGGTCTGGGACCCCGGGGGTAGGCATCATGACAGAGTGTGTGCTTTTTGAGCAGGAGCTTGATGTAGGAGGTTTTGTCTTCTCCTGGGAAAGTGCCAGAAATGAGAGATGTGTTGAGGATGGATCTTGTGAATTTGCAGGTGGAGGTGGATGTCAGGATTTCTTTTAGAATAGTGGTGTGGCAAGAGTCTCCCGTGGATCCTGAGGCATGGCTGGTTGTTAGTTGCATGAGAAAAACAGGTTTGGAGAGTGGGGAGAAGGATGAGAAGACCGGATTCAGGTCGAGAGGGAGGGATGAGTGAGGCTATTTTAAAGACAATGGTGGCGCTTTCTAGGGCTATGTTGTTGAAGTGGTCTGAGAGGCACTTGTAGAGGGTTTCGGTGTGGATGGGAGTGGAGGCAGTGCATGCTGATGAGTAGAATTCAGAGATATGCTTGTGGAGTTCCCTTGAGAGGTTCGGACGTTGGTGATTCTATTCCAGTCTTGTTTTTTTTTAACCTTGCTTATTTCTGCATATTGGCCTTGAGCTGGGAGCTGTATTCCAATCTATTCAATGGTGAAGGATCTGCAAACCATTTGTGTTATAAGATGTGGTTCTGAGATTTAAGAATTTTAAGGGCAGTGGTGAACCATTTGGGGGAGAGGCATTGTCTACTACATAAGGATCTGAATGGGGTGTGGGGGCTGAGTACAACAGAGAGCCATATATCAAAGTGCGGGATAGAGATCTGACCAGAATGGAGGGTGTGGAGGTTAGGCAACCCAGTGAGGAGTCTGCAAGGTCCAGAGTTACTTTGATTTTCTTCCACAGGCAAGAGTGGGTAAGTGTCCCCGGGCTGCCGGAGGGGGGGTGGTCTGTCATTGAAAGATTGAAGAAGATGGCTGCGTGGTCTGTCCAGATGAGAGGGTGGGGTGGCAGTGCACAGATGAGGTCTGGTGAGCTAAGGATTGTGTGATCTGCAGAGTGTGTATGGCCTGAGACTAGTTGTGCTAGATGTAGGGTTTACAGGTTGTCCAGTTGGGCTTGTGTCATAGGGTTATGAGGGATGTTGAACCAGATATTGAAATCTCCTAGTATTGTGAGGCAGGGGTGTGAAACCATTATGACTGCTACAGGATCACTAAGGGATTCTGCAAAGCACCTATTGTATCCCGGGGGTTTACATATGAGCAGGAAGCTGTGCGTGTGTGAGGAGGTGAGCTGAAATTTTACCAGGAGCGATTCAGAGTCTCAGTTGCAGGCTTGTTCCTCCAATGATGGAGCATAAAGGTTTTTGGAGGATGGCAATCACACAGGCCCTGCTGGTCCTGTTATGCACAATAAGATTGTAGCCTGGAGGGAAGGATTCATCAATGGTGATGAAAGGATATTGGGGCCTTCCGATCAAATAAGTTCATAAATGTTCTGACAATTTTTAGCGTCAGATTTAGCATTAATAAGAATGCACTTTAGGCCACCGATTCATGTTTTGTTTGAGTTAGAGAGTTGAAAATTATGAAGAGGAGATAGGTGTATGGGTAGGAAATTCCTGGTGGATGGGGGAGGGAGGATATAGTTGTGAGGGAGGGTGAGGTCTGAGCTGAACGATAGCTATGATTACTGAGTGGCCTGCTGGGGATGGTCAGGTGGCTGAACTTGTGTTTGTAATGTGGAATCGGAGGGTGGGATATGGTGCTGGGTCTTGAGTGTGTGTGTGTGTGTGTGTGTGTAGAGGTAGGTGTAATAGTTTTCACATCAGAAGTTACATGAATTTCTTTTGACCGATGAGAGCATTCCTTTTTATTAAATGTTACATGTCTTCACTGTAAATGTTACATGTATAACTTTAGCCAATAAAGATGGAGTATTGTTTCCTGACTGCAAAATTAGGCCATTTGTAGGGGCTGTACTTAGGAAGGTCATGGGTAATAAACTAACCAATAGAGCGTGGTAGTGTAGGTTGTGTTTAGATTTTTATATAGGTGAGAATCAATGGGCAATGTTGGATTAACATGTAATTTTGTGCTTTTTGTCTTAAAATACTATAACTCAATGTGGGCGGGTCGAGAGCGTCTTCATTTTTCAGTTATATGGAGCTGTGGGATTAACATGTAATTTTGTGTTTTTTTGTCTTTAAATACCGTAACTCAATGTGGGCGCGTCAAGAGAGTCTTCATTTTTCATTTATAAGGAGCTGACTGACCATTCCGGACATAATTTCCATCTATTAAAGCCATTTTTCTTTGCCAATCGTGCACTCCATTATTGCTTCCCTGGACTGATTTATCCGATCATTTTTTGGGCCTACTGTACATTTTTGGTGACCCTGAGGTTCCCTCTAGTGCCTCCTGAAGACGCTAAGGGTCTGTTGGCTGCATGACACAGGCCACGGAGGCGTGCCTCCCTAGAGACGTTTTTGTGCACACAAATGGAGAGGTGAGCAGATACCATGTTACTCTGAATGTGTGTCTTATCCCTGGAGTGGGGGCTGCCGGGCTAGGCTCTGCAGGCAGTTTCTGCATGAAAGACAGTGCTGTTGATCTCTTTTGTTATTGCTTGTACATTGCTATTGTGGTAGAAAGAAAAGCTCATCAAAGACAAAGAAAGACAATGTTGTGTGTTACTGCATGTGTTTTGATTAGCATTGAGGTGAAACGCCGTGGGGAAATATTATGTCATATAGAATAGTGAAAGTGAAGAATTGATGTGGGGTAGCTCCTCTTAAATGGGGAAGACAGCACTGTCTACAAAAGTGATGGATATGCCCCAGCTCTAGATGGGGAGATTGAGGAGGGTTGAGTTCCCTCGCCTCAAGCCAAGGACGGAGAGGAAGGATCTACATCAGTGTGTAAATAGATGTGTTTTCATTATTGATTTCTTAGCATTTGTGCACATAGGAGTGTTGGTGTAGGGCATTGATAGTCCATTGTGTATATAGAGATGTTTGTGGGTAGGAGTCTGGTAGCAATTGCGCAACTACAAGTTTGTGTTAGAGACCATGGTTTGATTTGTAATTGTTTAAGGGAGAACCTGTTTAATGTGTTGTGAGTTTTTTGAGACAAGGTGCTGCTGGATCAGTGCTTGCACATTTTTTGTAAAATTGGAGTTTGTTGGCATATTGGGCACTCAGTTGGAGTACATGTGCAAAACACTTCCGCAATATAAAGAGAAAATCCTGAGGTACCACCAAGAGCAGGTTCAGGGAACTGTGGGCAAATTGTTTAAACCTTGGCACAAGGAGGGCATGCATGATAAAAATGTATTGGAACATTGTTGTCAATACATAAAGGGAAAAATAGGGTGAGTATACTTGAATTATGGAAAATGTTTGAGGAGGAAGAGAATGCCCCAGATTACCGTAGAGAGGGAACCAATCAAGTACACATATAGGGCACTGCCCCATCCCCTTATGGGTCCTTTCTTTTACAGCCTTCCACAGGGTACACTAATCCCTGATTTTTCACCCCGAACTCAGGACAAAAAGGAACATCAGGGCTACCCGGGGAAGCCACATGAGACCCATTAATTATAGAAATAAAAAATAAAGCTCACAGAGAATTAGAGGCAACATTGCAGAGGGCGGAAGAGAAGATAGCAAAAGTGGCCCAGGGTCAGGAGAGGGGTAGTTCGCAGAAATAGGCACAGACAAATGGATGGCAGGAAAGTTTCTCTTAAAGATCCACAGTAAAGCTATCAAAGAACCTATGGTAGGCAAAAGTGAGGAATCCCCCTATTCAGGGGAGGGTGCAGAAGATCTGCAAGATAGGAACACATTCTACAATCAGTATACACTCAAGCATAAGCAGAGGACAATGACAATGACCAGGAGGAAGTAACACCATGGAGCGGCCGGCTCAGGCAATTTGCCCTGGTTAAGTGTAAGAAGCAAGCCTCCCAGAATAAGAAATGGGGGATGTATTTCCCGTTGCTGCAGAAGGTACCTGGAAGAACACATTGGGCCTCATTACGACCCTGGCGGAAAGTGACTGACCGGACCGCAACAGCGTAAATAGCGTTTCCGCCATTGCACGAAGGAGCAAAGTGCGGCCAATCACGACCCATCGGGCACGAGCATTACGCCATGGCGGAATCCGAAAGGCTGCGATGGCGGAAATGACCCCAAAACGGCCCTTACCGCCGCCGTACGCTGCACCAGGTGCAATACCGCCACCCATCTTAGCGGTCACCGTAATGAGCGGTCACCGTAACGAGCGTGCACCGCAAATTACGGCCACCGTAAATATACGGAAACGGAAGTAAAAGCATGTGGCCGGAACGGGAAACAGCACGCCGCACAACTATAAAATCCGAATCCCAACACAACCATAAAAAATCCGACCCTGACACACATCCCAACCCGTTAGCAACCCCAGTTAAAAAAATAAATATGGGAAAGGTAGCCAAGAAAGCGTGTGACCGCAAGCGGCAGGTACACTTCTCCCGAGAGGAACTGACCGTGCTCACCGAGACCCTCCAGGAAAATTCCGCCGTCGTCTTCTCCAGTCAAATGACCAGGACGGCCCTTGCCAACAAGAAGGCCATATGGGCCCTGGTGGCACAGCGCGTAAGTGCGGTGGGGACAACACCCCGCACGCCACAGCAATGTCGCAAGCGGTGGGACGACCTGCGGATCCGCGTACGCAGCATACTTTCTGCGAACAGGAACATCGCCACAGCTACCGGGGGGGGTTCAGAGTCGCCCATCAAGTTGACCCCCTGGGAGGAAATCTGCGCCTCCACCATAGGAATGGAGAGCATAGAGGGAGTCGGAGGGATGGAGAAAGGAGTGCCGACATCCGGAGAATCAGGTAGGTTGGCCAAGAGAAACAATGCGAAATCCACAAACCACGAACATGTGCAGTACCATGTGACCCCATAGTGCAATACATACTTTGCCCTGACAGCGCCCTCTAAAAGTCAGAATGAACAAACAAATCAATCAAGAAGCCATAAACAACCCCTACATGTGCAGCATGCACCCCCTAACTGCAGGCAGCCAAATGAATGCATCCTCAATCCACACGAAAATGAGACCACCTCCAAGGCCCAGTCCCAAATCAGCCTCATGTACCACCCCAATGCATTTGATACGTTGCCATTCCAAATCCGACAGACCCATAACTAACGCTCGCCCCTCTTTACTCCACCACAGGGTCCGATACCAACGACGAGCTGCAGGACACCCCTACCAGCACGCCTGCAAAGAGGGCCAGGACCAACGTCCCAAGAGCCTCCACCTCAGGTGCAAGGATCAAGACACGGCACCAGCAGGAATCAAGTGGCAGCACACTGGAGGGGACTGCAACAGGCACCCCAGCAGCCAGCAAGTCCACAACCCCAGCACCACAGGTCCCCCCAAAGAACGTATCTGATGGCACTGCCTCTGGTGGTAGCAGCACCATAGGTGACACAGCTGTCATGCCAGCATGCTCCGACACGGAAAACAGTGCTGGCGACGTAGGTACCATCCATGACCTTTCCCAATCCCCCTGCATGTTCCATCCCCTACACCATGACGAAACCACGCAGGGGCACCCTGAAGACGACGACTGGCCAACCCCCACAAGTCCTGTGCCAAGGCAACATGTGTTGAGCAGCCCCCCTGTCACACCACCGCAAATGTCCATGGCCCAGCAGAGGCAACAGTCCCTCGACCTGCTGATCGAGCAACAGCAGGAAGCGTCCACGCTACTCAAGGACCATGCAAATGAATGCGGGGGTTCCAGGGCAGCCATGGAAACATCCACCGAGACACTCAGGGCACAAATAGAGAAAAGTAGTGAGAGCCTCAGGGGAGAAATGGAGAGAAGCACCGAGAGCCTGAGAGCACAAATGGAGAAAAGCACCGAGAGCCTGAGGGGGGAACTGCATGCGACGTCCAAAGACGTTTGTGCTGAACTTGCTGCTGTGCGCCGTGTGCTCTCGGAGCTCTCACAAACCCTCAGAGACATGCATGGACGCGAGCAGGCAGAGACATCATCCGTGGCAAGTTCCGTCCAGGGCAGCCCCCAACGCAGATCTGGCAGGAACCTGCGCTCCACTGGCAGGGGTGCCCCTGATACCCGTAGAGGGGGCTTGCAATAGCGTCTACCCACGGACAGCATGCATATTTGGACACTGGTGTTGGGGGGGGAGGTAGTAGGGTGGAGGGGGTGTGTTGGGCTTCACTGGGTGGCGGGTCCATAGGGTGTATAAATCAAATCACATTAACAATACAGCACCTCATTATCATCTAATTACATGTGTGGACATTGATATTTGCGTACGAGGCCTTCATAGGCGTACAGTCCACAATGTGCCTGTACTACACACACACAGTGCCACAGGTCCCCTTTCCGTGTAATAGGCACCATGCGTGGTTGCTAGAAGCATGCATCTATGATGCTCTGTCGGATTGCACGTACATCCTGTGCCTCATGGACTCCTTGAGGTGCCTCCACATCCCCACCCTCATCATCATCATCATCTTCAGGTGCATGCAGTACAGCGTCAGGGGGCATGGGCACATTCCTACGTATGCACATGTTGTGCAGCATGACACATGCCATGACCATCTTAGAAACCTTCTCATGGCTGTACATGAGTGCCCCGCCAGACCTGCTGAGGCTGCGGAAACGAGCCTTCAGTAGGCCGAATGCCTGTTCAATGACCACACGGGTACGTGAGTGGGCATGGTTGTAGTCCTCCTCATGCTCGTTCTGTGGGTTCCGGATTGGTGTAAGGAGCCATCTCTTCAGTGGATACCCGGCATCACCTGTATGAGACGAATAAAGGGTGTCAGTGGAATGATAGTGCTAAGTAGCCCCCCCCCCCCCTGCAAGGTCATTGACGCATCAAATGGGCCACGATGTCATGCATGGAATGAGACTCACCGAGTAGCCAGGATCTGTGCCCTGCGTGTCGCTCCATGTAGCGTGGTATTCTTGTGTTCCTCAGGACCATAGAATCATGGGTAGATCCTGGAAATCTGGCACAACAATGCGTAAATATCTTGTTGGAGTCACACACCATTTGCACATTGATTGAATGAAATTGCTTCCGGTTGCGGTACTGGACCTCCATGGCATGTGGGACAACCAATTCAACATGGGTGCAGTCGATGGCACCAATGCAACCCGGGATGCCGCCAAGTGCATGGAATCCCACTTTAGCGTTGGTAATCTCCTGGTACGTGCGTGGTAGTGTGATGTGGTCGTCGGCGTGCTTCAGGAGGGCATCGTGCACTTGGAAGAGTGTCCGTGAGAACAGTGGCTGTGAAATGCCATGCAACTGTCCCACTGTGTGCTGGTAGGTGCCTGTGGCCAGGAAGTGGAGTGCAGACACCACCTTCAGTAGGGGTGGGATGGCGGTTGGGCTATCTATCATGCTCACGAGGTCAGCATGTGTCATGTCCACAATGGCGATTATGGTGTCCCGGTCCAAACGGTAGAGGGTGTGGATCTGCTCAGCAGTGAGGTTGAACGGATCGCTCGGAGGCGTGGGATTGCGGGCCGCCTGCGTGGTGGTAGTGGCAGTGCTTGTGGGCCTTGCTGACCCTGCCTTGCCCTCCTCCTCCTCCTTCTCCTCCGTCTCCCCTGTGCGCCCGGTTATTGTACCTGTTGTTGTTCGTCGTCTTCTTGTAGTTGTAGCACTTGCAGTGCTATCTGGTACCCCAGGCCCAACATCGCTAGTCCTGCCGGTAGCATTTTGGAGTGGGAGTGGTTGTGGGAGGGGTTTGGGTCTGCAATATATGTGCTGTCGGCCTGTATGGCCTCCACCTGTGCTGATTGAATGAATCTGTGGCAGATGCAATCCCTTCTGGCCGAGCACGTCCCGCACGTAAGGCTGCATTTGGCCGCATGGCATCTTGGGATTTGAATCATGTGTCAAATCCCGATGGCAGTGTGATGTACTTTGACTGATTTTCATGCTATGCTCCCATTGTTACACATGCTATGATTGCAGCCGCTTACATACCTGTGAAGAGTCAGTGGTATGTAGGGCTCGATCGATGGCCGACCCTCATGCAGCACAGTAACGTACTTCACCGACGGGCGTGGCGTGCCATTTGTGATTGCAGCCAGTTAGCATCATGACACACAGCCGCACTACATTGATGTGATTGTGAATGCAAGCGTTCACAGAAGCCTTTTCGACGTAATGTTGCAAGTGAGGAATTCGAAGGCCAGCATTTTGGGTTTTGAAGTAGCGGCGAGGATACGCCCACAGGTCTGGCTGGAAATGTAACGTTCTATTGTAGAATGTCCTTGGGACATGGCCCATAACGAGCAGGCAATGAATGATATGAATTGAATGGGATGCGCAACAGCGTAGTGGACGATAAGGCAGGACGTTCCCAAATCCATCTTGCTTCACAACACTACAGATCCGGCCAGGGGCACAGTGGTTTTTGCGGACTGCATTACGCACAGACGCGATGGAAGTTTCACATATTATGTGAGTGAATATTCATGCGTTTTCATTGCGGGATGAGGGAATGATGAATGGATGCATGGACTGATGATTCCGTTTAGGGTCTGCCATGTACATGGGTTTTTTGATTCACTCCCCTTCCCCAGCGTTATGTGATGCAAGGCTGCCATAGTGGGACATACGTCTATCTGCCCTTGTCGGATCCTCCCTGTCTCGACGCGCCTTCATACACTTGTGTCTAGGCACGTTACTAATCCCATGTCATGGGTTCTATCTTGACGGACGCATGCACAGTAACCGACGTTGACAATGGTGTATTTAGCTCGATTGGTTTCGTTATGATTCGATACTGATTTAGGGGTGTGTATATTCCTTTGGAGTGGGCTAGCATGCATATGGGTGTGGATTTGGTGTGTTGAATGAAGATTGTAATGCATCATGAGTCCCGTAATGCAATCGGTTAATTTGTGTTTCTTTTGGGTGACAGGTATCTCCTGCCCTATTGCAGATGCCATCTCTACGCCACTCCTCCAGATGGTTTTTACTCTCGACTCCTGCAGCTTCGGGTGAATCAGTGGAGCACCATTTCGATCTTATGGGACGATCGCCAATGGGCCACATGCCCTTACGCTGTACTGGTGGCTAGGTGCAACATTTCGGCCTTTCAGCTCGACTAGTGCCTGCCTCATGGGACGGACCTGCGGTTCTTGCCGCTTCCATGTTGCCTTTTGGAACGTTGATGTAGGCCCTGTGTGCCATGATGGTACAGGGCGTCACACAAGTGGAAGCCGGTCAATTATTGCAGATGCAGCCCTCGGTGATGATGGTTGTTTTGGTGGTATTTTGCAAATTGCTGTGGGGCCTTTGTCATTTGGATGTGCATTTAAATTGTAATCCGATATTTGTCGTGTTGCGTTGTTCTTTGCAGGTGATGTGGCGATTTTCGCTTTGTGGCGGTATGTATTGCGTGATGATCTGCATTGTGTTCCGCCTTCTGAGTTGAGTTGTGTGGTACAGTACTGGCCGCGTTTGCCTACGTAGCACAGTATGGTCACGGATAGGGGCTGCCATTGTGACTGTTTACATGATGTGCTGTTCAGGGGCGGGGGATTGGCTTTTGGCCGACTGGTGCCTGTCAGCCAGGTCGATTGGTGGAATGATGGGTTGTTCAGAATGTGGCTGGTCACAGGTGACTGTGTTTGCGTGCGTTTGTTGGAGGGGGACTGGGGTCATGTCCATTGGAATTGCTTCTGTATTGATGCCATCTGTGCCCTGCAGCTCCCATCGACCCCTCTTGGGATGAGCCTGGCTGCTCAGTCACTCTGCCGACTTGTGTGGTACATGCTTCTGCTGATGGTTGGTTTGTTTACTGGCATGAGTACAGGGCTGGTGCAATCCCCCTCAGGATGCTGTTTTGGATGTTGCCTTGCGCTGGTGGCAAGCGATGGGGGACTACTGTTGTTTTGTGTCATGTGTTCTTGATTTTCAGTTTGATGTATTGTACCTTCACATGCCTGTGCTGCGTCAGTACGGCTATGGTGACATGCCGTACATGGATGCCCACTCACGGGGCGCTTTGAGCCCCTGCATGCTTTTCTACGTTGGCATGCATGGGTGGATTGTGGATTTCACTGGTTGCATAGTGTGAGTACATTGCGCCTGCCAGGAGTTGTGCAATGAGGCCAGGGAGTGGAGTACAGGCACTCAGTGGGCCATTTACGGTTGGTTCGCGTTGCCGTATTTCTCGCCATGGCGGAATGGTACTTTACGACGTGCTTGATGGCGTTCAGTACATGTCCGCTAGGGTCAGAATTCGCGTACCGTTGCGCCATGGCGGTGATTCCGGTTTTGCAAGGCGCGCGTGCGCGTACTTGGTGCAGTTAGCGTTGCCGTTCACTGCGGTGTCGCTAATGGCATCGTACTTTACGGTGACGGGTCATGATCGCAACGAGCGGTGTTCGATGGCGGTATTGCTTTTCCGCCATCATTTTTCCTTTTCCGCAAGGGTCGTAATGAGGCCCATTGTGTGTCCTAGCCCCACATGGATCGGGATAACTTAATCCACACCTTGCCCTCCCTCACAGCGGGAGCAGGCAAATAGATGTATGCCTCTGAAAAACAGACAATGTGAACAAAAAGGCAACAGTCTTGCACTGGTGCTTATACACACACTATTATATACAACACTTCAAAAAATACTTTTTTATTCTCATACAAAAATACATACAAAACATAAAATAAAACATTTTGCACATTCATATGCATAATTAAACATTTTCAGTGTCCAAACTTCTAAAACACGTATGTAACAAAAGAAATCCTACACTCTGAAACATCAAACGTTCCACTGATGGTGAGTACTGCTGTCTAGAAAACACCTCAAAACAAGAAGTACACCTGAGCTATGCATCTCAATTCTCATTAACCTGATCCTAGTTCCGTTTTTTTGGGGGTAAGTATCATCCATTCACTAAGTTTAAATCTTCCTGTAATCTATGTGAGGCTCTGTAACGCTCACCTGACTCCCACGGAGGCGCTGGCCTGCTTCGCGCTGCTGTGACCTCTTCTAAGGTGATGCGCAGGGTTTGGAAGACTGACTGGACCGGGCCCCCAAATCTGGCTTGTCTGGCTCGCAGAAGTATCCTTCTGTAGGCGAAAATAGGGGATTAACTGTCTGCGGGGGAATGCAATCGGCCTCCCACTTTCCCCTCTCACCCTCCTCGAAACCCTTCTGTGATTCCTCGTAGCGTCTCACCTTAGGGTCTGGAAGGACGAGCTCTCCATCCTGCTTCTGATGCAGGGGTGCGTTGGTATCCAGTTACTTCACTGGATTTTCGGATTGGTGAGAACCAAACTTGCTTGGCTTCCAGGTAAGTTTTTTGATAAGAGGTTCCCCTTGTGTCCATGCATTAATGTACTAATGCTAGTGTCTTTTTCCGGGGTACAGAATGCCGGGGAACAGGCACCGACCCGAGATGAGAGGTGAAATCCTTGTAGAAATCAGGTAAGTCTTTAATGAGCGTTTTAATGAGCGTTTTTTGGTAATGTCTTTTCATTCGCTCATTAACGCTGATGTCTCTTTTTCCCCCTAGGGGCCGGGGTCTGGAATGCCAGGATGCGGCGCGGACCCGAAATGAAGAGGGAATGAATCAACAGGTAAGTCTTAACATGGAGATTTAGCTTTCCTTATTCCCTTCTCTCTCTCACCTTTTGCTCTGGTCTTTTTCTCCCTAGGCGCTGGGGCGTGACTGCGAATCCGGATGATCGCTGCTGAACATGGAGGCGCCCTGTAAAGGTGAGTGGAATGCGGCGCTGCAGCGATCGACGCGATGAGCTTTTAAATAAAAGTCTTCCTTTTCAGGATTGTCGGCGAGATGTCTCCAGGATGCAGATTTAGCAGGTAAGGACTTTTCCTTCTTCTGTTCTCTTCTTCTCTTCCTTTGCAGGTGATCCAGGATGCTGGCAGGCGTGGCAGAAGTCAGGATGCAGGAGCAGACACGGTGAGCGTCCAGCTACTAGATGCAGAACAACGCGAAGCACGTGTGGCTGTTCGGGTGGGGTTTAAATAGCCTTGGAAGAAGGTCCAGGTATGTATCCTTTCTCCAATCAGGTATGTATCCTTCCCCGACCACACCCGGATGGTAAATTAGTCCCATAGGTAAAGTAGTTCCTTTCAGGCCTCAAGGAGGCCGGGATCCTGCAGCATGGTCTGCATCAGGTAAAGTGCACCCAAGCACTCCCATAATGAGCCTGGCGTCTATGGCGCCAGGACTGATGTCTTTTATGAGCCTGGCGCCATAGGCGCCAGGACACTGTCCAAAGGGCCCCTATATGGGGTTGCTGGGTCCTTCCTTGGGGACTGGATGTCCGCTTTCGGGGACGCAGGGCTTGAACCGGCTCCCCGGGAGTGGGCGTCATGACAGCACTCCCCCCCAAGGCCCCTCCCAAGGTTGTTCCCTCCGGGGGTTTTGGTTTGTCTGGGAAGAGTCGGTGGAATTTCCTGACTAATCGAGGTGCATGCACATGGTCGCTGGGTTCCCACGACCTCTCCTGAGGTCCGTACCCCTTCCAATCAATTAGGTAGAACAGTTTTGACCTAAACATTTTTGAGTCTAAAATGTTCTTCACTTCGAATTCGGGCTCCCCATCTATTAGAATAGGTTCTGGAGGTTTGAGTAGTCGGGTTCCGGGTACCACTGGTTTTAGAAGTGACACATGAAAAACAGGGTGAATTCGCATACTAGCTGGTAAATCAAGTTTAACAGCCACTGGGTTAATTATTGCCGTAATAGAATAAGGTCCCAGATATTTTGGGTTAAAAGTTTGAGGCCCTTTGAGTGGTAAATGTCTGGTAGCTAACCACACTTGATCCCCAATCTGATACGGAGGTGCTTCACTCTGATGTACATCAGCATTCTCCTTGTATTTTCTCTTGGCTTGTTGTAAATGCGTAGTTGCCTCTTTGAAGGCTTGGGTAATTGTAGAATGCAGATGTTCTACTGCAGGCATTCCGAGGTTCTGAGGTGAGTCAAGGTTTGAGGTTCGAGGGTGATGCCCAAACAAAGTATAAAAAGGACTGTGGCCAGTTCCAGAGTGTACCGAATTATTATATGCGTATTCGGCTATCCAAAGAATGTCTTTCTAGTTGCTTTCAGATTGCTGTAACATACACCGTAAGTACTGCTCAAGGGTCTGATTTGTCCTCTCAGTCTGACCATCGGTCTGAGGGTGGTGACTGGTCGATAATCTTACGTCGATCTGCGCCATTTGACAACATTTGCGTCAGAAGTGGGAAATGAATTGGCTTCCCCGGTCAGAGATTAGTATAGATGGGAATCCATGTAGCCGAACAATATTTTCGAGGAATTCTTTGGCTAGGACAGAAGCTGAAGGTAAACCTTTCAAAGGAATAAAGTGGGCCATTTTGGAAAACAAATCCACAATTACCAGAATAGTATTGTACCCCGAACAAGGAGGCAGGTCCGTAATAAAATCCATTGCATTGATAGGGTGTGCCAGGGTGCTGGCGATATGTCTAGAGGTTGAAGGAGACCGGCTGGTCTTTTCTTTTGACTTTTATTTTGGGCGCAAACACCACAGGACATCACAAAAGATTTAACATCTTTTCGCCAAGAGGGCCACCAAAATTGTCGTTTCACCTTTTCCTCTGTCTTGGCAATACCGGGGTGTCCCTCTATTAATGTATCATGATAACCGGAAATAACTAGTTCGTGTAATTCCTTATGTGGCAGGAATAAGCGTCCTTGGAAATAAGGTAAACCATTATCTATGGTAAAGTCTGATCCCTTTTGTATCCAATCCTGTAAGGTTGTAGGGTCCAGGAGTTGTTTCACTCTGGCTTGAATGTCTTCAAGTGTCTGTAACGAAGTCATGCCTAGAATCCTCTGTTCGGGAATTATTGGTACTGGTTCTGAGTTTGTATCAGATTCTCCCATTCCAATTCGGGATAAGGCGTCTGCTTTGCCATTCTTGCAGCCAGGTCGATAGGTAATCACAAAATCAAATTCAGGGAAAAACAAAGCCCATCGGTGCTGCCGTGATGACTGAGCCTTGGCGGTTTTCAAATACTGTAAATTCCGGTGATCAGTGATCACTGTGATGGTATGTCGAGCGCCAAGCAGATAATGCCGCCAGGCTTTAAAAGCGGACTTAATGGCTAACAGTTCTTTGTCCGTGATTGCATAATTAACCTCGGGTGCCGAGAATTTTCTGGACCAAAATGCTACGGGATGCAGTTGGTTGTTTTCGGGATCTCTTTGGGACAGGACAGCTCCCATGGCTAGGCTGGATGCGTCAGTCTCGACGACATAAGGGAGATCTGGACGCGGGTGTTTCAATATAGGTGCGGAGGTAAACTTAGCTTTTAAATCCTGAAAGGCCTGCTCGGCTTCTTCAGACCATTCAAAACGTTTATTTTTCCTCAAGAGTGCAGTAATGGGTTGTACCACGTGTGAAAATTCCGGGATAAACCTGCGATAGAAATTGGCAAAGCCGAGCATGCTTTGAACCCCTTTTACAGAGCTAGGTGATGGCCATTTGAGGATGGCATCCACTTTTCTTGAGTCCATTCGGACTCCTTTGGGTGTCAGGATGAAACCTAGAAACTCGACTTCTGTGGTATGAAAAACACATTTCTCCAATTTAGCAAATAGTTTGTGTTGGCGCAGTTTTTCAAGTACTGCCCTGACGTGTTTTCTGTGATCAGATTCCGAAGAGGAGTACACCAGAATGTCATCGATATATACGACAACACAAACATCGATGAGTTCCCGAAGGACAACATTCATGAAGTATTGGAAGGCAGCCGGCGCGTTACACAATCCGAAAGGCATCACCTGGTACTCGAATAATCCGTATTTAGTACGGAAGGCAGTTTTCCATTCGTCGCCTTCTTTAACCCGTACCAGATGATAAGCCCCCCGGAGATCTAACTTGGTGTATATGCAAGCGTCCTTCACCTGGTCAAGGAGTTCAGGGATCAGAGGCAGAGGATAACGGTTTTTAACCGTTATCTGGTTCAATGCGCAGTAATCGATACAAGTTCTAAGGTCGCCTTCTTTTTTGGGCACGAAGAACAAAGCCGAGGATGCCGGGGACTTTGACGGGCGAATAAAACCATTAGCTAGGTATTTATCCAAACATTGTCTCAAATGCAGGTTCTCAGGTTCGGTAAGGGCATAAATCCTGCTACAAGGGGGTTGTGCACCGGGCACCAGATCGATTTGGCAATCGTACGATCTGTGAGGAGGTAACGTGTTGGCCTGTTCCTTTTGGAAGACGTCCTGAAAGTCTTGGTATTCCGGAGGTAGTTGCATGGAGGCAGAGGTTACAGATGCTAGATTAATCTTCAGGTTTTCTGGGTAGCAGGTTTGTGTACAATCCGGGAAGGTTATTCTCTTAGCTCACCAATCAATTCGAGGATTATGTGTCTCTAACCAAGGGATTCCAAGAATAACCTGAAACTGTGGAGCCTTGATTACATCAAACACAACACCCTCCCGATGGCCGTCGGGACCAATAAGAGTCACCTCAGTAGTGGAATGTGTTACCGGTCCAGAGGCAATTTCAGTTCCATCGACTGTGGTGATGACATCTTTGCTGGTTTTAGGACGGAGAGGGAGGTTAATCCTAGAGACCAATTCACGATCCACATAGTTTCCAATAGCCCCACTATCGATGTATGCCTTTATTGCATGCAACCGCTTAGGCTGTTCTGGATCTACGAGAACCATTGGCACAATGAAATACGAGGTCTGAGAGTTAGTTTTCAAGCTCGGCAAGCGGACCCCTACACTTGTCGTACGGAGTCGTTTCCCGAAACAGAGTCTTCATGGTTTTTATCAGCGGCTCCTACCGCCTTTCGGGGCGGTTTTGCCAGGCAATCTCGTAGAAAGTGTCCAGAATTCCCACAATAAAGACATCATTTTAACTGCCGCCTCCTTTCACGTTCCTTTTGAGTTAAGGGTCCTTTAACCCCTCCAATTTGCATAGACTCAGAGACATCAATTCCCTTGGAATTAGCATGGCTCTTGACCAACACCCGGGTCTCAAACCTGGACCGATCTGCTTTTCTGTTTTGAAGTCTGTGATCCAATTGGACCACTAAGTCTATATACTCTGTGCATTCTTGGGGCGGATTTACAACTTGGGCCAAGACATCTTTAAGTTCTCCGCGTAGGCCTCGATAAAACAACGTGACTCTTTTATCCTCTGGCCATCCCGTTTCCACAATTAGTCTATTAAAGGTTGCAATATAGGATAGGAGGTCCTGGGATAGAAGTTCGTCATCCAGAGCCTGCCCCTGAGAGTGTCGAGCAAATAACCTTTCCATGCTTGCTTGAAACCTTTGAAAATCACGGAGAATCGGGTCATCTTGAGTAACCAGTGGAACTGACCAATCGGCAGCGCAGCCGCTGAGATATGACAATACAAAGGCTACCTTGGTCTGATCATTAGGGAAGGCCCCAGGTCTGCATAGGAAGTGCAAACGACACTGATTCATGAATAAGGCGATTCGTTTGGGGTCCCCAGCAAAGCGTTCGGGTGGGGCCAGCGGCATGTTTCCAGGTAGATTAATCTGCACAGGGTTACTGGAAACCACAGGAGTGGGGTTCCCTCCGGAACCGGGTAGAGGAGTTTGCCCAGCTTGACCTTGCAAAAGCTGTCTGGCCAGGTCATCAGTTCTTTCCTTTGATATTATTAATTCCCTCCTGAGGGCATTTGTCTCTTGACGAGCGGCATGTACTTAGGCCCGTAATTCCCCCAGTAATTGGGCCAACTGATCAGTCTCAGAACTTTCCATAGCGCCTGGGTGGGAATTTGTAGGAAGGCTTCGCGTTCTGTAACGCTCACCTGACTCCCACGGAGGCGCTGGCCTGGTTCGCGCTGCTGTGACCTCTTCTAAGGTGATGCGCAGGGTTCGGAAGACTGACTGGACCGGGCCCCCAAATCTGGCTTGTCTGGCTCGCAGAAGTATCCTTCCGTAGGCGAAAATAGGGGATTAACTGTCTGCGGGGGAATGCAATCGGCCTCCCACTTTCCTCTCTCAGCCTCCTCGAAACCCTTATGTGATTCCTCGTAGCGTCTCACCTTAGGGTCTGGAAGGACGAGCTCTCCATCCTGCTTCTGATGCAGGGGCGCTTTGGTATCCAGTTACTTCACTATATTTTCGGATTGGTGAGAACCAAACTTGCTTTGTTTCCAGGTAAGTTTTTTGATAAAAGGTTCCCCTTGTGTCCATGCATTAATGTACTAATGCTAGTGTCTTTTTCCCCATAGGGGCCGGAGTACGGAATGCCGGGAAACAGGCACCGACCCGAGATGAGAGGTGAAATCCTTGTAGAAATCAGGTAAGTCTTTAATGAGCGTTTTTTGGTAATGTCTTTTCATTCGCTCATTAACGCTGATGTCTCTTTTTCCCCTTAGGGGCCGGGGTCCGGAAATGCCAGGATGCGGCGCGGACCCGAAATGAAGAGGGATTGAATCAACAGGTAAATCTTAACATGGAGATTTAGCTTTCCTTATTCCCTTGTCTCTCTCACATTTTGTTCTGGTCTTTTTCTCCCTAGGCGCTGGGGCGTGACTGTGAATCCGGATGATCGCTGCTGAACATGGAGGCGCCCTGTAAAGGTGAGTGGAATGCGGCGCTGCAGCGATCGACGCGATGAGCTTTTAAATAAAAGTCTTCCTTTTCAGGATTGTCGGCGAGATGTCTCCGGGATGCGGATTTAGCAGGTAAGGACTTTTCCTTCTTCTGTTCTCTTCTTCTCTTCCTTTGCAGGTGATCCAGGATGCTGGCAGGTGTGGCAGAAGTCAGGATGCAGGAGCAGACACGGTGAGCGTCCAGCTGCTAGATGCAGAACAACGCGAAGCACGTGTGGCTGTTCGGGTGGGGTTTAAATAGCCTTGGAAGAAGTTCCAGGTATGTATCCTTCCTCCAATCAGGTATGTATCCTTCCCCGACCACGCCCGGATGGTAAATTAGTCCCATAGGTAAAGTAGTTCCTTTCAGGCGTCAAGGAGGCCGGGATCCTGCAGCATGGTCTGCATCAGGTAAAGTGCACCCAAGCACTCCCATAATGAGCCTGGCGCCTATGGCGCCAGGACTGATGTCTTTTATGAGCCTGGCGCCATAGGCGCCAGGACACTGTCCAAAGGGCCCCTATATGGGGTTGCTGGGTCCTTCCTATGGGACTGGATGTCCGCTTTCGGGGACGCAGGGCTTGAACCGGCTCCCCGGGAGCGGGCATCATGACAGGCTCTGTCTAGTGTGTAATATGTGTTATGGGAGGATCTATTTGATATACTGTTCATGCCTAAATTCAAGTCTCCATAATAATTATGATAAACTACTCATGTGCGGTATTAGGTGCATAGAAAGAGGCTATGGTCAATGTTTTCCCCAGTAAATTACTATAACTCGTTACAATATATATGTGGATCTCTTTACTCCCTGGAATAATGAATGAAGTATTCTTGTAAAACATTAGCACTACTCCCACTACCTCAGCTCCAGCAGATGAGTCTACCTCCAGCAGTTATTCCCTATGTGTAAGTCTAAATTGATCTTCTTTTTTCAAATGGGGTTCTTGCAGTGCAACGATTTGTATGTGCAATCCCTTCAATACTGTAAATGATTGCACTCTAAATATCGGGCGTATGATATCCCCGGCATTCAATGACCCAAATGTGTCAGCCATTTTCATAACCATTAGAATGTTTTGTCAATACAAAGTGTCTTAGCCTCCCCATGAAAACACAACAATAGGCCAGTGAATGTCCTCCTCTTGTCTCATTACCAACCCAAATATTTCCCCTGTTTCTCAAATCTTCCTAAATCAAGCTATAATATATGTAGCTGTCTATTACCATTAATGGCCCTCAACAACACCATTATATATGCAAATTCAGAAGGCACTCCGACATTTCCTCGACCTATCACTCAGCCAGTTCATGCTCAGCTTTACCGCATTGCAGTAAACAAATTAAACCTTATCACAGAGGCTTACCTCTGTGGATATTTCACAAATAACATACTTGAACAATTTAAACGTTAACCAATTCCTTTTACATGACTCCTGTCATCCTCTCCCCCTCCCTTGCAGTATACATTCCTTACAGAAGCCTAATTCCAAGCGTTATTCTTGAGTGCATATAATTAGAATCCCTATCTCTATTTTGCCATACACTCTTACTCAATTTAATTTGGCTACATCATTCTTCAATTATTCTTTACTCGTTGGTTCTCTAATGGGTTTAATGGCTTTCCACCACTCAGGTCAGGAGTTTCGACAATCCTTATCATGCATCTCAGCCAATGCTGGCGTGGCAATTCGTAGTTCACTGATGACAAAGTCTTTAGGCCAGCTTCCAGCATTAAGATTGTATGGACCTTTCCACCTGTCTTGAATTTTAACTCAAAAGAGTACATCCATTTACAGTGGATGACCTGTTTCTGGAGCGACTCAGTTAGGGTTTCATTATTTGTCTTCTGTCGTTAGTGGATTGCACAGTCTTAGAATATTTGTACCTGGCTATCCAAAAATACTATCCGTTTCCTTTTCCTTGCTTCATTTAATATCATCTCTTTGTTTTTTAATTATGTAATTTGTCCACATTATTGTGTGGAGGCCTGTCTTTCTCAGATCCGATGGGCTCTATTCTGTGCATTTTTGTTAGACTATACCTTCAGCAAAGTCTTGAACATTTCCGAGATATTGGTCTCAATATTCCCTCCCTTTATTTCCTCTTTCAGTGATTATATAAAGAGATTTTCTTCTCTGGCACTCTTCTCAAGGTCCTCAAAGTTAAGCTGAAGAATTTCTGCGACTTTATCAATAACCTTATATTCTTCTGTAATCCTGGGCATATCACTTTCTATATCAGTAATGGCTCTCTCAATTTCATCTAAACATTATCCCAGGCTGGCTGTTTCCATATTCTTATTTCCAATTTGCCTCTTATAGTTCTGTGCGCAAAGTGCCTATCTTTGTTCACAATGTATCTTTAATTGTCGTCCTTAAATGTTTGTATTGAGTGAAGCACAAAATCCATAGTGTGACAAGGCCAGCTTTTGAGCCTTGCCAAGAAGGGAGGAGGGAACCCACCCATTACCCTTTCCCTTAGTGCCTGCATAATCCAGTGCCGTACACCTTGTCTCACACCATGTCTCTATATGTTGATGTTCACCAGTCTGTTTCTTTTTGTTTTAGATCATCTACTCAGAAAGAGCCTGTGAAATAAGAAAGGCTGTCAAAGCCCCATTACTGCAGCATTTTGTTGGGGATCAGATCACCAAGCAACAACTTGTCCAGCCAGTGGCCCTCCTGTAATGCAGTTGGTGCCCTAGTCCCTAAACCACCAGAGACTACCAGAAGTGGGACCAACCCCACAATCAATGGTCTTAACACACACCCAAGGGATGCCAAATGTGGGCCCACTAATATGAACTGGAACCCTTCGGACTCTGAGCCCCATCAATGAAACCTGTGGCAGTGCCGATGAAACAGAGTGATTGGGGATTAGCCCCTTCTTATGGATTTTCTGTCACACATACCCAACAATCTGGGGACAGATAGAACACCATTGGCCAGGTAAAGCTGGCCAATCGCAGCAGAACGGCAGAAATGTAAGCAGAGGATAACAAACATTAAATGTGGGTTATCTGGATGAGGTCAGCAGTTTTGTAGAGGAGGATTAAGGGACCAGCAGGAGGAAGTAGGAAGCAATGGAGGCTGTTATTTGAGAAGGTGATGTGTTGGTGTAGTGATTGCAAGGCTACTGCACTGTGAGTGAGCATGTCTGTGTAGTGAATGAAGTTAGTTTAAAGTTAGTGCAAGGAGCGCCTGTGTAGTGGTTGGGTGAGTGAAACCTGTGTCCCCCTGAGTAAGTGCAAGTCACTATCCCAGCTCCCAATAGAGCACTAACAACTTGCTAGAATAGGGACATATAGGTACTTCCTGAGGGAGGTAAGATAGCCTGTATTTAAGGAGGCCATCCTTGGAGATGGAAGATCTAGCCAGTAGGGGTTACCTAGGTATACATGCCAGCCTGGGGGTTAAGATGCCTAGGTCATAATCTCATGCCTATCCCAAGTTGAGAGAGCGTGGAACAGCCCTAGGTCCTACCAAACAAAAATGAACACCCTTAACTATCTTGGTGGTTTGGTGTGCATTCTGTGACAATAGTGAGGGGAGCACCTGTTTTAGATGGCTCTGTTTATCTTCTTCAACATTGATTCTCTTTCCTATATGTTCATTTCTGTTGATCTCTTGGATGTAGTTATCAAAGCTTACCTGCATGGGTCTCTCACCTATGTGGGGTTTTAGAAATTGCTATTACACCATTAACCGTGCAATTACTTGACGTGCCTCTCTTAATCCCCTCTAATTAGCACTGATTCTTCACAATCCGGGCGTGTTTCAACAGCCCATAAAATATCCATTTTAGAAGGTTTGGGGCATTCCACTACATTAATTCCCAGATCCTTCTAATGGTCCGTTCTTACAGAGCATAACGCTGGTTTCACAGATATGGTGTATTTTCTCCTTCATCCTCCTCTCAAATTATTTTAATGTTATTCTGTATCCCTCTCATGTCCCTCTCTTCCCTTCACCCATCTCATGTTTCAAGGAGGCCGTAGGGCCACTGCTCTGCCCCTCTTCTCTTCCTGTGTGGGTCTCAAAAGGCCCATCCCAAGGGATCTACGTGATCCGACCGCAGCTCATTTTCCCGTGACGGAAAAGTTTGCATGTGAAATGTACAAACATTTCCCATTCCCACCGACACCCACCCACACCCACAACACCTCCACCCACACCCCCAACATAAACAACCCTACTTACCTTTTCTTCATGCTGAGTCCCTGCGGCGCCAGTTCCCTTTCACTTCCGTGATCGGGAACCGGCACCGCAGGGTCCTTTTTAAAAAGAAATATTTCTTTTTACGGAAGCTCCATTGAAGCTTTCTTGTGCGAACCTTCCGGCCGCGGGACATTCAGCCGAGGTCGGATCACATAGATCCGAAGAAACAGCCATGTAGAGATATATGGTATATATTCATGCAAATAACAACATGTGTACAGATAACAGTGTTTCCGAAGGAAGCAAAATGTGTTCATTTACAGTGTTTTTGAAATGACAATGTTTTTAAAAGCACTCAGCAAAATGTTTTCAGTAACAAACCGGTAAAACGAGTATTCACTTTAAGAAACACTAAATGAAACATGCAGTAATTAAGTAGTGGGTGCAAATTAGGGTGCAGTTCAGCATGGTAATGGGATTAACCCGAAGGAAATCCCACATAGGGTTATTAGAACAGTGGGACAGTGATTCAGGCATTTCATGGCAAAACAGAATGCAGAAAGAAAACATTGGATTTTGCGTGCAGTGCACATAGACTCTATTAGGAGCATTCCCATCTGGGGCATTTCTATCTGTGAAGAGTCTGTGAAGAATTGCATTTGGAAAATAACACATAAAACAACGCTAACTTCCATATTAACAAAACCTTAACTCTGATTAACATTGAATAGCAATTTCAGCAAACTTGCATGGAGATTTTGCCTTGGTATTTCTTCATGGAAGTGAAATGTAAAAAAAATAAATGAGCTCTCTTATTGTGCAGTCTGAAAACTCCTTTTGTTCTGTAAAAAGTTACATGACGGCCCTTGTAATGTGATTGGTAGAAGCGTGGGAGATATGATATGATATGATATTTTATTTATATCGCGCCCATACACAGGTGTTTCAGAGCGCGACCAGGCAAAGGGAGGGGGAGCAGGGGAGAAAACAAAAACAAACGATCTTACTAGGCCCAGTGACATTGAGAACGTGCAAGTGCATGGGCAAGGGAATGGAAGAAGTGCAACAGAAAAAGGGAGTGCAGGCATATGATAAATAATACCTTAGTGGATACATAAGTGAATAAATAAGGTGATAAGAACAGTGATTAGTGCAGCCAGTGAAGGGTGCAGTGCAGGGCAAGTCAGATAGGGTAATATCTGATAAGTGCAGGAGAGGAGTGGGGGGACCTGTGAGGGTACAGATAACAGGCCCCGGTGCAGGGGTGGCCGGGAGGCAGTGCCGGATGATGTCCAGGAGGGCAGTTAACTGAGCCAAAGGGGCCCCGTTGGCAGGTGAGGCAGTGCTGAGAAGAGAAGGCAGATCAACAGGGGAGGAGAGTGGCAAAGGCAGATGAGGAGAGGAAGGTCTTAAGGAGCTTCCGGAATCGTAGATGGTTTTCCTCCAGTTTCAGGGTGGCAGGTAGGCCGTTCCAAAGGGAGGCTCTAGCAGAGGACAGAGATCTGCCCCATGCACTTTTCTTAGAAAAGCGGCTGACCGTGAGGGTGTTTGAAGTAGAGGAGTGAAGGGCTCAAGAAGGGAGGTATTTACGGAGGGATAGTTGAAGGTACTTTGGACCCAGGCCCCAGAAAGCCTTGTGGACAATGCAAAGGGTTTTAAATGTAATCCTTGCATCCACTGGGAGCCAATGGAGGGGTTTCAGTGCTGGAGAGATACGATCCCGGGGCTTGAGGCCAAGGACAAGTCTCGCAGTTCTGTTCTGGATTAGCTGTAGAGGGTGGAGGGTGGAGGCAGGAAGCTTTAGAAAGAGGCTGTTGCAGTAGTCCAGCTTAGAGAGAATCAGAGCTTGGGAGACAGTGAACTTCTGTGGGAAGGAGAGGAAGGGAAAGGTACCTCTGAGCAGGTGCAGTAAGAAGTTAGATTTTTTTGAGACTTCAGAGATGTGTGAGGAGATGGATAGTGTGGAATCAAAGATGACTCTGAGGTTCTTTGCTTCGCAGGTAGGTACAGGAGGGGGCTGAGGGAGGCAGGCCAGAGAGTAAGGGGGAAGGAAGGAGAGGGTGTGCTGATGAGGAAGATCTCAGTTTTATTAGCATTTAAACAGAGATCGTTGGTGGCACACCAATTTTGAATGGCGATTAGACTGTCAGAGATGGGGGAGGAGGAGGAGGTGGCAGAGGGAAGCCTGAAAATGAGTTTTGTGTCATCAGCATAGCATTGGAAGTTGGAGCAGAAGATGGAGATGCAGTAGGCAAGGGTTGCCAAGTATTGGTTGAAAAGCCAGGGCGAGAGATTAGACCCCTGAGGAACACCATAGGTAGAGAGGGAGATAGAGGAGAGGAAGGACCCAAGTTGTACCTGGGAAGGTCGATCAGAGAGAAAGGAGGTAAGCCAAGCCAGAGCCTGATCAGTGATGCCAAGGTTGTCATGGAGACGATTGAGCAGGATGGTGTGGTTGACCGTATCAAAGGCGGAGGAGAGATCAAGTAGGATAAGGACAGAGGGAATGTTAGAGTCAAGGTTGGAGAGTAGATATTCACGGATGTTCAGGCGAGCAGTTTCCGTACTTCTGGAGGCTCTGAAGCCAGATTGGTGGTCATGGAGTGAGCCGACAGAGTCAGAATGAAGGTTGAGATGAGAGTTTGCAAGCTTTTCCAGGAGCTTACCCAGAAAGGGGGTGATGGAAATGGGGCGATAGTTGGCTGGACAGGAGGTGGCAGGCACGTCAGAAGTAAGGCAGAGCTAACTTTGAAGATGGAGAGAGAAAATATAGGCAGCTGAGCTGAGGGGTGGAGGTTTATTCTGGGATCCTGCTTCCTGCTGGTGCCTCGATCAGGTGCTGGGTGCACACTGCTGGGCTGCCATCTGAAGATAGTGCTGGAGAGGTGACGCCTGACTTTGAAGTATTTCCAGAGCAGTGCGAAGGCTATTGTACTCCCGCACAAATAGCTACGACCAAATGAGATTAACCAGGCAAAGCGCTGGAATTCCGCACATCATTGTAAGTTAGGTCATAATTGAGGGGAATGTGTAATATATGACATTTATTATCATTGGCGTTTTCATTTTGCATGTTCTAAATAATGTTAGTGTAATGTGACAGTTTAACAAATGGTATCAGTTCTATGCAAATGCCTGTTTTGTCTTTTCTCTTAGGCGCTTCAACAGAACTAAGGTGGGTAAGATTGTTGGAAATGCACTAGTTTGTTTGGGTTATGTTTTTTTATTGTAAATCACATGATGTTTAAAAGAATCATAAAAATTTAGATAGATCTAGTGTAGGGAGTTTTTTTTTTAATGTCTCCAAAGTTTCATGTTTCAGTGGGGAAAAAGCTAGTCTCGGAATCAAGGAGGCTCTGGTGTTTATACCATAGTGGTAAAAATACAGCTGGATGTAAAATCAGAGAAAAAGTGTATATCTGTCAAGGCAGGATAGAAGAGCTGTGTGTGTGTGTGTGTGTGTGTATGTGAATGCACTTCACTCTGCATGCAGAAGAGGAAGCAGTGCTCTTTAAGAGTGTAGGACTTTGGTGTATATAAACCACTGACACAATTTACAGGTGACAAGTGATATTATTCATTATTTTACTAGGTTCCCTAAATATGCGCTAGGTCTAGGAGAGGGGTCACAGTCAACCCGAAGTGTATCATATTTATAAAGAGGGAAGGTTTGTCTTATCGTAGGGCTGTGTTATAGAATGTATGCTCACCACTAAAATTACCACTATACCGCAAAAATATGATACCACTAAAAACTACCACCAAAATAAGCTAACACTAAATTACCACCAAAATAAGATAGTTCTGAACTATTACCAAAATAGGGTAATACTGAACTACCACCAACGGTAAGGCCAATTTACTGCCAAAATACCACCAAAATACCACAATACTAAAACACAGCAAAATCAGGAATTAGCCCCAAAGACAAAACCTCTTACAGCCATTAGCCATTTTAGACACCTCTGATGCACTGCATTAACTTCATACTTTGCTTGCTTTGAACATGTGCTGGCAGGAGACAGTCTGACCTCTTCAAACCATAGTTTGCAGAAAAGATCAACCGGTATCTGACTCCTGAATCTTTTAAAAGTTCATCCGTACCGGAATTACTCAAATGGTGTGAAAATATGAGTGATTTGTGGTTCGGACACATTTTTTCACCCAGGCTTAGTTAGATGTATGACATGGTTGGTTCTCTGCATATCTTAAAAGCTGGTTGGAAATGCATATTTCCACTGCTATGTTCTCAGGGCAATGTAGTGTTTGTTGATGGTAAGCAGTGGAGCAGGAACTTTGATTATCAAACTCTATGGTGCAGCAACTGGGTTGTGCTTTGAAACAGTATATTCTTATTGTATAAGCACCTAACAAGCAAACAACAAATAAATAATAAATACATTCTGAAGCAAGTATTCTTCATATACACATTGAGATTCGAGGCACAACCCCAGAGTTTCTTAATTTTAGTGACACGTGCTCTCATATTGACATGTTGTCTGGCATAATCATTTTGTGTGCCATTATTCCATTGGGCAAACAAATGTGCCCTGTCAGAATTGTATGCCAGCCACATGAATTATGACGAGCATTGCTTGATCTTTGCAACACATGTTCAGATGAGAAAAGAGGGTTTTGGCAGAGGTGGAAAAATTGAGGTTTGGCGCCCTGACACAGAATTAGGCTTGTTAGGAGGCTGCAGGTGGGAGCAAATTGTAGGCACCGTGCCAAAGGTGTCTAGGTAAAGGACTATGATGAGAGTTGGTTTGCTTCCATTAACTGCGCACACAAACACAATTTACAGTGCTCAGTTGAGCGTTGTTTGATGCACATCAAAACAGCCGACACGTGTTTCGAGCAACAAAGCTCTTCTTCCAAGGCTTAGAGATGCTTGACCATATGTCTGGTACCAGACCATGGGCCTCATTCTGAGTATGGCGGTAAATAACACTAATTACCGCCATGGCGTAAATACCATGTACGATGTGGTTGGAAGGCGCTATTTCCACCATATTCCGACTTCGCGTGCACGAGTATTCCGCCATGGCGGTAAACTCCCTTGCGGCATAGCGCAAAAGGTCCCGTCAAACCCCTTACCGCCATAAACCTAGACGTATTTAACACCATCGCCTTTGCTGGAATCCGTAATTAGCGGAGACCGTAATTTACGCTAACCGTAAATTACGGCAACCGTTAAATACCGGAAACGGAAATAACGTCATCGGACAGGAACGGGAAGCATCACGGCGGCCATATTTAAAATCACAATCCATTGCAATCCTCTCCATACAGGACATACAGGACTCCATACAGGACTCAGATCGACCAAATATACTACAGAGAACAGCATCATGCCTAAAGTTCTGAAAAAGGCCGCTGCACGCATCCGAAAAGAAAAATTCACCCAGGATGAGTTACAGGTCCTGGTCGAGCACTCTGCATGAACATGCAGATATCGTATTCAGCAGCGACATGCGTAGGCCCACCATCCTCAGAAAGAAGGAGATATGGGAGATGGTCGCACAGAGGGTGAGCGCCGTTGGGAACACCCCCCGCAGCACAACGCATTGCCGCAAACGCTGGGATGACCTCCGTCTCAGGGTGCGGGCCATCCTGTCAGCAAACCGTCAGCAGGCCCTGGAGACAGGAGGAGGCCCAGGCTCACCCATTAAAATGATGCCCTGGGAGGAAACATGTGCGGAGATGATGGGCACAGAAGCCATCGAAGGTGTTGGCGAAATGGATTGCGGTGATCCCTCATCCGCTGATGCAGGTGAGTGTCATGAGTCCAAACAGTACATGCATCCCTAATGTAATTCACCGCAAAGGGCCGGCCAAAGAGTCACATCATGTTTGCTTCGTAGACCGCCCCCTCGCCCCCCTGCAACCATGTCGTAACAAGTGGGACCCAGGATGATGTCAGGTGCAAGGCTGACACCCATATTGGCCATGCCACACAGAAAGCTGGTCAATGTCACTCACCACAGTACTCCGCCAACATGATTGACCCTGCCAACAGTATGCTTTTACCATCCAAGCCAAGTTCACTCACCGACCAAAAGATCACCAAGACGCTGCTCTCCCAATGTGTTACCGTAGGCTTGAAGTCATGATGACCCCCAGATCATTGCTCATGCTGTCTCTCTCTTGCCCCCCACAGGTAGCGGTCATGAAAGTGAGGAGCAGGAAGGCTCCCGGCCAAGTACCTCCCCGGACAGGGGCAGGTACAGCACATACCTGCTGGCAGACATAAGGCCCATACTACACCACCTGCTCCAGCAACCCCCATGGAGGGTACACAACCCCCACCCGCGCACCTGGACATGCCTGCAGTTCCGCCGGAAACATGCCCCACGCTGCACCCTGAGGAATCCAGCATGTCAGGGGAGAATGCTGCCATGTGCCTCCTTAGTGTGCCAGACAGCCCCACATCCTATTCCATGGTCAACGTGGAGGAGACCAATGACTACAGCCCTGAGTCACCATCGTACAGCCAGGTTGCACACAGCGACTCCGGGTCGAGAATTGGCCCAGGTCTCACAAGCGAAGGGGTAACACCTGTCTCACATCAGCCCACTTCCCCTGCCGAAACACCTGAGAGGCCTGCAGGCCCAATACCAAGCCTGCCAA
This sequence comes from Ambystoma mexicanum, assembly GCF_040938575.1. Lineage (NCBI taxonomy): Eukaryota > Metazoa > Chordata > Amphibia > Caudata > Ambystomatidae > Ambystoma > Ambystoma mexicanum. The sequence goes on along the minus strand of NC_090934.1, from coordinate 1,445,023,442 downwards.
CCACATCCCCCACATCGGCCGCAGAAGCTGTGCACTCCCAGAACCTCACGGCCATGATAGAGGAGTTTCTCCGGGACAACCGGGAATCAGGGTTGGTGCATCATAATGACCTGCAGGCTCTGGGCGAGGTCATCACTACATGCACAAACCGGCGCTGTGAGGTGCTCGGCAGGATTGCTGATGCCCTGGAGGCAGCAACCCCCAGACCTCAGCCCCAGCAGGAGGAACCACCCTCCCAGTGCTCCTCCACGCAGACCAGCCCGGTCCGCAGGTCACAACGCACAATGCGAAAATGATACCCCAGGCTCGGGGAGTGCCCATTGACTATGAAGCCACACACATGTGGCCTATGTAGTATTGATGGGACCATTGTGGGGCTGTTGTGGGGGGAGGGTGAGGGGGGTGAGGGTGTGCGTGGGAGTTGGGGGGGAGGGGGGTGAGGGTGTGCGTGGGAGTTGGGGGGGAGGGGGGTGTGGGTGTGCGTGGGAGTTGGGGGGAGGGGGGTGAGGGTGTGCGTGGGAGTTGGGGGGGAGGGGGGTGAGGGTGGAGGATTATTTGTACACGTTTTCACATGATTATACAATACACAGTTTGGTCTATCCTGGAAAACAGAGTGGACATTGATCATTGTGCATGTGTCTTTTAATGTCTCACAGTGCATGTAGTACATGTATCCCCACACCCAGTGCCCAATGTCCTGTCATCCTCACCCCCTCAGCTGACTTGTGACTCAGAAATATTGGTCAATCAATGCTTGTCGCACGTCACGTCCCTCCTGTGCATCGGCCCTGTGATGCTGTCCTGCCATTCCTTCCTCCTCCTCCTCCTCCTCCTCCTCATCTGGTGGTAGCAGACCCACGTCAGGGGGCAGTGGCACGTTCCGATGGATGCACATGTTGTGCAGCATTGCACATGCCATGGTGATCTTGGCCACCTTCTCGTGGATGTAGATGAGGGCCCCACCTGACCGGCTGAGGCAACGAAATCGTGCCTTCAAAAGGCCGAAGGTCTGCTCTATCACCACCCGTGTACGGGTATGAGATCTATTGTAGTCCTTCTCGTGCCTGTTTTGTGGGTTGCGGACCGGGGTCATGAGCCACGGCTTCAATGGGTAGCCAGCATCACCTGCATGAGAGTGGAATGAAGGTAAGTGTTCGTGCAATCATGGTGGAGAACTGTGCTAATCCGACATTGCAGCAGGTGTTCACTGGCCATGCACACATGTCCCAGGATACAGTCACCCCATTACATCGTACAATGGCGTTGACTGTCCCACCCGTATGCATCTCTCTACCCCCCCTTTACCACCCGGGTGGAGTATGCTGACAGCCTACTCACAGCCCCAATGAACTGCCATGGCCCATTCCGGTTACTCACCAAGCAGCCAGGTACGTCGTTCAGCATGTCGCTCCATGTAGCGTGGTAGTGTAGAGTTCCGGAGGACCAAGGAGTCATGAGTTGATCCGGGGTGTCGGGCATTGCATTGTGTGATGGCTTTACTGGCATTACACACCATCTGGACGTTGATGGAGTGATATTGCTTGCGGTTGCGATACGGCACCACCATGGCATGGGGAACCACCAATTCTACGTGGGTGCAGTCGATGGCACCTATGCAATTTGGCATGCCTGCAAGTGCATGGAAGGCAGCTTTGGTATCATATGTCTCCTGGGGAGTCCGGGGGAGGCATATGTAGTCCCTTCTGTGCTTGAGGAGGGCATCGAGCACTTGGTTGAGTATCCGGGAAAATATGGGCTGTGAAATGCCATGCATATGCCCCACTGTATGCTGGTAGGTCCCTGTGGCAAGGAAGTGGAGCACAGACACTACCTTTAGTAGAGGGGGGATGGCAGTGCTGATTTCTATTAGGCTCACTATGTCGTTATGTATCAGGGCCACTATGGTGGTTATGGTGTCCCGGTCAAGCCGGTACAGGGTGTGTATCTGCTCTGGTGTGAGGTTGAAGGGGGTGGGTCTGATGCGTGGAATTGGGGGCTGACAGCGTGGTAATGGTGGCTGCACCGGTAGGGCATGCTGGGCCTGTCTCTGCCTCCTTCTCCTCCTGTGTATCCTCTGTGGTGGGGGCTGTGGTTGCTGTGGTTGCTGTTGTTGATGTTGTCGTAGTTGCTGCCTTGCAAGCAGGGCCTCCAGCTCCATGAATGCTGCGAGAATTGGTATCATCTTGGTGTGGGAGGGGGTGTGGTGTGTGGGTGTGCTCCTTTTGTGCTGTGCCTGACTCTATGGACTCCACCTGTGCTGATTGGGTGCACCTGTTCCTCTTTCTGGCACTGTTCAGGGTTGTTAACACCTTCTCTGCTATGCCGGTAATTACGCCATGGCGTTAAGGTACTTTGCGCCCTTGTGGAGCCCGTTTTTACCGTGTCCGCTTTACTTGGGATCAGCACTGGTTAACGCCTTAGCGTTATTTCCGACGTGGTGTCTCGGGCGCGCGACACTGGTCCACTATTTACGCCGTCGTACTTTACGGCGGCGGTAATTACGGTGTGATGGGTCGGAATAGTCCACGGCGGAAAAGGATGGCGGTATTACTTTACCGCCATCGTTTTTCCATTACCACCGGACTCGGAATGAGGCCCCATATGTCTGGTACTGGGGCCCCTGTTCTTTTCAGTGCGGGCAGAGATGCCGTGTCACCACGCATATGCGTTTATATAGTGGAGCCGGTAACTGAACCTTATACATCTGTTATTGTACAACCATATAGTACCAGACATATGGTCAAGCATCGCTAAGCCTTGGAAGAAGAGCTTTGTTGCTCGAAACACGTGTCGGCTGTTTTGATCTGCATTAAACAACCCTCAACTGAGCACTGTAAATTGTGTTTGTGTGCGCAGTTAATGGAAGCAAACCAACTCTCATCATGTTCAGATGAGCTTTGTATTTTTCCAGTGGCATAAAACAGGTTCTGCATTCCTTCTGAGCAATGTTAGACACTCTACAAATGAATAAGGACAACTAAATGCAATGTGTATACTCAGCTTACAATGCTTTCTTTTGGTACTTCAGAGTAGAGAAAAATACATGCATGTACGTATCTTTTTTTCTCTACTCTGGGCTACCTGCTGTGGCATCTCCTTAAGTATTGGATTGGAGCTCTCTTAGAACGAACTGTATAGCATGTTTCCTTCAGTCAATATAAGTGTAAAAGGTGTTGTCATTCGCAAGCTTTATACAGATTCGTAAAGAATTGCAGTGGTTGTAGATGTGAACATTCCCTCCAACACTCCCTGCAGAGATGATAGACAAAGTGGCTTACTTCATTACTCCACAGTGACAAAGTGTCTTACTGCATTACTCCACATTGCACATGGAAAATAATGTGGTGCCCACCAAAGCAGGCAAGTAATGCACTTAAATTAAGAGAACATTGGACAGCACAATCTCATGCCTTAGGGAACCTCTCCTTTATTCTCTCAATAACTAAATGTCCTGTCCATGCTGAAAACCTTCTGCTGGTCTTTGCCACTCCAGGCGCCGTCTACCCACTCCAACACCTACTCTGCACCTCCTGAACGCATACCGATATTTTTGAACTATGCTGATATCTACCTCTCTAGTGGGAGTAGCCCTTTGTGGTTTCCAAAGTGCAGAAGGTAAGGTAATATGTACATGGGAGGACTGTTTCCCCTTCCTATGTCAAGCGTGTGCCGATGGGAGGGACTGCCCTATAGAAATTGGTTATTTATAAGGTGCTTAATACCCAGAAGTTTCTAATCGCTGACTGGGGGATCAAACCTGCGTCCATGTCATCTTGCTTCCGTTGCCCCTGAGCCATCCTCCTGTGTCCATTGCACCTTATTATCAGAAAAGTAAAGAAGTTATAATTGAAGGCAAAGGAGGCATGGACCAAAAGTTCCCCATGTTAAAAATCTTCAAATCTTCCTTCATTTCTAAAGTTGGGTGATTGTAATGCCAGTGTTGAAGCTACCGCTCAGCGGTAACTTCTGTTTGGTTTTTTTCCACCCCACAAATGCACCAGCTCCATTATCATTGACTATAAGCAAATCCAGAAAGACCTGAGCTATTGTTGTTTGTTTCCAGTTAACAACATATGGCAGAAACAAGGTCTTTACATATTTGGATTGTATTTTGTTTCTCCAAAGACTAGTTACTAGCTGGGCTTTATGCCCTGTGTGTGGTTGGGTTTCATTGACAAAAACTCCTTCCCTATTGAGAGATGGTAGTGCTTCTGGGAGAGATCTTCACTTGAGCTGTTTCCACAGGCTGCTGCAACCCGGGGTACCTCTGGCATTGTATGTAACTGCCAATAATTCTGCCTGGGTGGCTGGGCTGGTGTCAATAAACATGCATGGTAATTTAGTGTCCGGGTTTTACAGTGCATTATATAGCTATCGAGTGGGCGGCTCTGTGTAGGGGTATTAATGTGCCTTCTGTCATACAACATCAATCAACATTCAAACTGACGTCATCTATTGATTTTGATAGTCATGGGTAAATCAAATAGAGGGCAGTAAATGAACATCCTTACCGTCTTCATCAATAGTTCACTCTCCTGATTGCGAAAACATTGTCGTAAACTAAAACTACCTAATAATACAGCTTTCACGTGCAGTCATGGACTGTATATACAGTGAGGTTCCTGGAAGTATGGACAATGCGGCTAATCATTTTAATCTGGTTCTATCATTTTGTTCATTAGCAAGCTTTAATAATAATAATATGCACTTATATCGCGCTATAAAGCGCCAGGCATCTGTGCACCGTAAATTTTTATCAACGTTGGAAGGATGAAAGGCTGAGTTTGGCCCTGGCTGGATTCAAACCAGCATCAGCAGGCTCTAGACGGATGTCAAACCAAGCGCGCTACTCACTGTGCTATCTGACCCTTAGGTTGAACCAACTGTTTGAACAACTGCATCCGATGTTGATCGGTTGCCGAAAGCCAGTGCTTAATTTGTGGGGGTGTTCAGCCCTGGCACTTGTGAGCCCTGTAACGAAGCAGCTCCCAGCCTTCTTAAGTTGACATGCTAGGTTTATTTCCAGCTTCATAGACATCTTAATAGCAGTCAATCATGTTACATTTAAGTTACATATAGGACAATAAAACAGCAGCAGCCCATCACCCAGGCAGAGAGCTCACAAACTGACCGGGTTAGAACATTCACCCATGCATTCCATCACTCAGGCATAAACACTCCACATGACATCACAACATTCCTTCTGCAAAGCCAAGCCATACACATCTCCTCCCGTTACATTTGCACATCACACACAGCAAAGCATTACACAACACATCTCCCCTCTTCCGGTAACAGAACAGAATATTACACAACGCACCTCCACACACACCAACATAAGACATTCACACCGACTCACATCATCAGGGCTAGCACGTAACACGTGCTTAGACAAACTACCACTCACCTCATACCCGATGCACTGGCCAGGCACACCGGGACCATCAACCAATATCACTGTCACAATCAGGACCCTGATGAGGGTGGAAAGAGTCAAAGAAGCACACACAGTACAGCTAAAAAAAACAGCCGCACTGCATGTGCACAGAGAATGGAAAAAAAAGTGTTGTGGTAAATATACCACAAGTGTCGGGATAATGCGTGGCAATGCAATGCCTAATACCATAGACACAGCCATACCAAAACCGGGGGAGCTACCACCCGTACACATATACCCCTAACCATGCGTGACTTATACTGCAGTCACAGCCCTACATCCCCTGGGGGTGCTACCACCCAGATACCAAACCATTCACCTCGCATGACTGACCTCAGTCACGCCCCGACAATTGGTGGCCCTACCACCTCACACAGCCATACAAGAGATAACCATGCATAACCTCATTATAGTCACGCCCCGACATAACTGGTGGCGCTACAACCAGAAAACAACACATACACTGTTTAAGCAATCACGCCAATACCAAACTGGAGGCACTACCCCCAGATACCATACTATGTGACACTACCTCTCAAATATCCTAGTGGCATACCCATCCACATCCATACTGTATATTGGGCTGAAGGCGCTACCCCCAGCATCACATTGAGAGGTAATACATGCTGACCTACCACTCACACCATCAGCAACCATACTTATACATTTCATATAAGCTTTACTCAAGCTCACCAAACTCATAGGAGTCACTACCCCCGCAATAACTTCATGGGATAACTACTTCCATACTATAAATATCTGGAGGCGCTACCCCCAGACTGAACATCCTCCCATGTTATAACAAGAATCCATGTTTTACACATAGATCCCTGACCCTTTACCATACCATACATGTTGATAAAAGCTAAATATTGACTATTTGCAATACCCACTCCATGACACTAGATGTATATGCAGCAATCCAAACTTGTAGTCCTGAACCACAATGTCCATGTAGCATCCTTGCCACGTGACCTGCAAAGCCTCAAGATAGTTAAGACTTGTTATATATCAGGCAATACCTCCCAGCCATGCAATACCAAACATACCACACCAAACATTGCAATTGCTAAAAGTCCATGTCGCTTGCAGAGACCGTAAACTGCAAATTCCCAAAAATGGTTAAACTGGACCACACTGTGCAGCCTACACATGCCATACATCATACTGGCACCACGCACATTCCGCACTGCATTGCCACAAGTTCCAAAACAAAAACTGCCTTCAGCATTAAATGAGCTATTCACATAGTGCTGCACAACCGTATCCGATTCAAGGCGATATTACAATTAGTTTCAGCATTTTTCCTTAGCCACACTTTACTCAAAAAGGATATTCGTAAGACCAACTATTGTTCCTCTCCTTCCATGACTTCTGTAATGTTCCATTCTGCACCCAACGAAGGTCACCAGTCCAAGCAACTCCCTTCCGAAAACTCCAAACACATCCTACGTGTTGAAATCTCTGTCCGCCTACTGTGGTTCTGAAATCCCAGTGCACATGCTGCGCTTCTTCCTCTGGAATTACTGCGCGCCTTCTGCACTTCCGAAATGACCCTGGACCTCCTGAACTCCTTCCTCTGGGACACCATAGTATCATCACTGATGTCCCAAAATGCAAAATGTTGCTGCAGATCCACCCGCAACACCCTTTCATTAAACAAAAAACGGTGACAGTTCAAGAGCTTGTGCAGTTTCAATTCCTGTTTTACAAAGATCATGACCTCATCACGTCATATTAGGGTCCTTTCCTCGACCTCTCATTACCCTTCGTCCATTCACAGTTTCCACGAAAGACCAAGCTGTTGATTTTGAGAATGCATATCACCTTTCATAGTTGATACGTTCACATGCATTCCCACCCGGAAGTTATACAAACTTTGTTCCTTCGATTCACCATCTCCCCCGGCCTGCTGTGTGACGTAATTAGTCATTAATCCACCACGGAGCAGTTAGGAGCTCCAGCTGCCAGACCAGCATGATAGTTTACTTCTAAAAAGGGTATAAACTGCTTAACTTTAAACAACAGCAGTTCTTAAGTAAACAACCAGTTCTTCTCCGGAGATTACCTGCTTCAGCACTCAAATGGAGCTTCACCTGTACTATTCTCTTGCAGGTTGCAAAATGCCGTTTCTGGCCACATAACCCTCCGTACCAACAGGAGACATGGACACATCCACATGGATTCCATACTTTGACATCCTGACTGTGATCCCCAGCATTTTTAGCATTCCGTGTCCATTAGGGATAGGTACCAATGTCTTTCCCATATGGGGTATGGCCATTCTCCACCTCCAGGCTGAAACCCTCCCATCTATGCCCTGGGTGATGGGTCTTACTTGATTTTGGGGGAAGTGTGTCCTCTTCCTCTTCCTTGTCCTTCTGCACCCCCTGCAGAAGATTTTTCCAACTTATTTCCTTTTCAGTACACGTAGGTTCATATTGGTTTGACCAGCTCGTCGCCAATGTAACAAAGCAGCTCCCGGCCTTCTTAAGTTGACATGCTAGGTTTATTTCCAGCTTCATAGACATCTTAATAGCAGTCAATCATGTTACATCTAAGTTACATATAGTACAATATAACGCTGGGAGCCCATCAGCAAGGCAGAGAGCTCACCAACTGACCGGGTTAGAACATTCACCCATGCATTCCATCACTCAGGCATAAACACTCCACATGACATCACAACATTCCTTCTGCAAAGCCAAGCCATACACAACAAGCCCCTTCATTAATTGTATCAGACTCCCCTTAAGTGCCAGGCTATTATGCAAGTCTATCCAAAAAGGATCCTTGGCCCTTAATTATGAAGTGGTGATAGTCTGAGCAGGTGCAAGCTGTAGTGTAACCCCAAATATGTCGACACTGTGGGGAGCGGCTATGGGTGTTATCAGCATGTGTGTCCACCCGCAGTCTCACAGGAGTGCTAGAAAATATTTGGGCCCTGGCACTTGTTCTTTTTACAAATGAAGCCCTGCCGAAAGCCACAGTGTGCATTCCTGGCTGGTGTGCCTTCTTTAGGTAGTGTGCAGACTGCTTTAGGTTTGGAGTGCTTACCTGTCCAGCCTACCTGGATTCATCCTTAATCGTATCAAAGCCCTGATTCGTGGACAGCCCGTGCTCATGTCTGGAGCTTGACACTTGGACGATACTGGACTGCGGCTGAAACTGGATTACTTGGCCTATTGCGTTATCCCTGCAGATACCCAGCACATCATATAGCAGCATGCATATGTGGAAGAAATACATAAGATGTAACGACGGTCCTTGCCTAGGAACTCCCAGGGCCAAAGATAAGTTAAAAATATAAAAATGCAAATCCGACCCAGTATAAACTGATGACCTTCCCTGTCTCAGGAATTGCGAACTAGGCAAGGGTTCCCACTGTTCCGAAAAGCTTTACTCACTTTTACTTTCACTTCCTGATTTAAATTGTCTTGGTAGGATAGCTCAGGGGCAATGTGCTCGCATTGGAAGCAAGAGGAGGTACAGCAACACAGGTTCGATCATCCCTGGGTCCACACTTAGAAACCTCTGGGTATGTTATAAATAACCAATAAAAATACATAAATAGAAATAGGTGTTACTCTCTGGTTTATCGTTTACATTTCTCAACATCTAATATTTTGAAATGTGTGTAAATCAAAACTTTTGTTCTATGTCTGGCACTCATACTTTTGCCTTGTTCTGAACATTAAAATAATACATTTAAAACATGCATACATTATTAAATGGCAATGAATTACAGTACAGCAAATCTGGCTCCACATAACCTGGTGACATTTTTCACATCACAAAGTCGGGTAAATGTCAGACTCATGCTTCCCAAATCCCACATAACATAACCGTAATGCTAGGACCATGGAGTAGAGATTACAGCAAAGGATACAGCACTAACCTGAACAGGTGCAACCCGTGAAGAGTGGAGAATCCTAGTGGTTGCCCTGCACCGTCCTGCTGAAAATAGCCAGGAAGGGGCAGAGTTTCCAAGGAAACCCTCTGGGCAATAAAACCCTGTGAAGCCTCTGTCGCCGAAGTCTGGATGTCTACAACTTCGATGTCTGTTAAGGTGTCATGGATTGCACTCTGTTAAGAGTGGTACAGGACACCCAGGAAGGGTTTGGGTGGTTGTGCCGAAGTAAGGTGGACAGATAAGTACACACACAGCTGAAAGTAAAGAGAACGAAGAGTAGGCAAGTGTAGCAAGGAAATAAGGTACAACAGAATGGATTCCCTCTTCGGGTGTATGCAGATATAGGAAAAGAGTATTCCACGGACCTTAGGAAAACTCTAGCCTTCTGCAAAGTTTGCTATAACAGAGGCCCACGCTGTTTGCTCATGGCTTGGAACAACAGCTATGGGTGTCTGTGACGCATATACGAGACAAAGGAAGGGGCAGAGGTTGCCTGACGGAAACCAACAGACAAGCTCTGTACAAAGGGGATCTACAAACAGTACAAGAGAAGACAATAACAGACAAATCCAGGAAAAAGGAAGTCGATAAGCAAACTAGCAGAAGGAAATGAAGGGAAAGCCGTATAACAGGATTGGATAGGGGTAAAGAACAGAGGGTTGAAAACAAGGAAGAAAACAAGGGAGCAGCAGTCAGGAAACAGGAGGACTGCAATAACTGAAAGTAAATAATGTAGGTGAACTGTTGTGGATAGCAGAGGACGGTACAGTACAAGGTTGAGAGCTCAGAGGAGCAGGAAAGCAATGAGCAAGCCCCAAAGGAGCAGGGCTGTAAGGAAGGAAGCCCAGAGGGAAAGGGCTTAGGGCAGCGGAGTGAAGCAGGCTGCACGGTAAAGAGCCCAGAAGGGACGGGCAGCAAGGAGTGAGCCCAGGGGGCCAGGGCCGCTGACTGTAGAAGGCTGCAGAGGACTGTAGAGGGCTGCTAGACTGAGAACCCAGCGGACAAAGGCTGTAGGTAGCAAGCAGCAGAGCGTGATCGGCTGCAAGGTAGGAGCCTGGAAGACAAGGGCGGAAGGTAGCAGCTGAGCGTGATCGGCTGCAAGGCAGAAGCCTGGAAGGGCAAAGCGGAGGCTGGGAAGCAGCAGAGCGTGATCGGCTGCCAAGCAGAGAGCCCGGCAGGGCACTGGATCCAAAGCAGGAGTAAGGAGGAGCCGCATACAAAGATCCGGAGCTCGAAGCAAAAAGGTGCTGGAAGGACTCTTACTGCAAGAGACTGAGCCCCTGCAGGCAGCAGCTTTTATATAACCCTGCCCAGCACAGAGGCAGGCTAATTGGTCGCACCTGGATCAGCACACCTGCATACAATCTGCCTCCTCCCTCTCTGTTCCTGAGCTGGTGGAAGCAGAGCTGATCCCTAGGGCTTCTGGGGATTGTAGTTCCGATGATGACAAATAGGAATAGCCAGGAATAGATAGTTATAGCCAAGTGCATTGTGGTAAGTGTAGTTTGTTGGGAAAAATAGAAAAGCACCAAAGTCTCGCAAATGGGAAATAAGGTCCAAGAAGTGAATAGTGGTTGCTCCAAGAGTCTTCTGTAGATAAATGAATAAGCATTAATCCATAATGATCACCAATGTATGCACCCAAGGCGCAGGCATGACAGCATGCCACTCTCCAGGCCCCTCTCCAGGCTCCTCACCAGGCTCCCTGAAGACCGACCAACAAGAAGAATGTCTGTCACACTGTGAAAGAGTCTCATACCAAAAAGGCACATCATGAAGCACCAAAAACTGTTTAAGGTTGCAAGGTGAGAGTCTTGAAGGACGGAGACAGTACCAATGTTCTGAATTATTGCGGTAGAATTCGGAAAAGACAAAGTCTTTGGAGCACAAAACCCAACAGTGTGCTCATGGACAGAGGAACTGTGAAAGACTGCTGCAGGCTCCATGGTGAATCTTGCTTTGAAAGGCAACAGTAAGGTGTTGAAAGGTGGAGCCAGAGGTACAGCAGAGTTGGTTGCTCTAGGAAGGTTTTCCAAGGCATCAGAAGCAGCAATGGCAAAGTCAAGATTAGCCGCAGAAAATTCAGGAGTCACAGTAGCGGGTTCTCCATGATTTGTAGGAAGTTCAGAAGCACCGCAGCAGGGAGATCATGAATGGCTTCAGATAGTTCCGATGCTGTAGTAACTGGGTGTGTGGGTGCCGTAGAAGAACCAGCGGGCAGTGACGCACCTGAGACTGATAGAGTAGGGTCTGGTAGTTCTAGTGCTGCAGAGGCACCTGCAGGAACAACCAGAGCTGTAGTCCTAAAAGAAAAGTTGTTATCTGACTTAGCAACAGGTTCTGTCCTTGCAGGCAGACAGGAAGGGGGTGCTTCTACTGCAGAAAGAGTTATGTGAGATGCTGCAACAGTAGTAGATTTAGAAGTATTAGCAGGAGGAGCAGCAGAGATTGTGCTAGCAGATACAGTAACAGGTAGTATGACAGATGTGGGGTCAGGATAGGGTAGGTGTTCTGAAGGCTGATCTTCAAAGTCTGGTGTGCTCAGATTGCTGGGTGGGTCTGGGGTATTGACTGATGGAAAGGCTGGATTCCAGACAGGTACTGGGTATTGTTCAGAATTTGAATCGTGGTCTGGTGTGCAAAAACCCTTTGAAGCAGAGTACATTTCTGATTTGATCACTTCAGAAGAGGCTGTAAGTGTGAGTAAAGGACAGTAGTCAGGGGTAAGAGCGGAACAATCCTTTGACTCAGAAGGATCTCTAATCAGAAGATTACACTTATTTTGTGGTGTAATGGCAGTGTGAGTGATCTGGCCCACCGAAGGAGTTAATTCTTTACTGTCTGTGCAACAACCTGAGTTACTGTGGTTGGAAAGTGAAAGAGCTGTGTCAGACTTTAGAAGGGATGCATATGCTAAATTGAGGTCTTCCATCTGCTTGTTATCAGTCTGTATCCTTTTCTGCGTGGTAATTCCAGGCCTTATCATGTCGATCTCTAAAGACAGAATATCGGGTGAAGGACATAGTGTCAGAAGGTCTGGAACATTGTGTCCCTTCATTAAATTTTTACTATGTAAATAAACAAAGTCATCATAGAGATCTTTGGTCTGTCTTTTAAGGCGTAGGAGTTGTTCTTGAAGCAGGTATGTTCCATTAGCCTTATCTAAAGCTTCAGAATCTGGTGTAGCAGAACATTCGGTTGTAGCAATAGGAAGACTGACCTTAAGGTTATTATGGTTAATAGATACTGGGGAAGTATTAAGACAACCGATGGTCAGTATTGGTCTTTTGTACCCAGGACCAGGTGCACTAACCTCAGGATACTGAATGCCTTTTCCTGTTAAATGAGGGTTCCCAGCAGTCTGGGGAGCTTGCCAAGCTGATCTTGAGCATATCACTCTGGCAACATGGTACTCTGCTTTAGAGTCTCCCACAATGAGTGCAATATCCTTGGCTGTAACAGTGTTAGATGAATTGTCAGAAGACGCAGGAGTGTCTTTCAATGTTTGGGCTAACAAGATCTGTAAGAATTCATTATCTTGCTGTAGTTCTTCAACAGAAAAGGACTGCGGATCATAGTCGCAAATGTCATAATAATTATACATGGAAAAAGGGTCAGCAAGCCAGTGAGTGTAGTACCGTGCTTGTAAATCTTTGTTTACTAAGGCGAGACTGTCTTTTAAACTAAGGTTTTTGTTTGCTGTCTTTAGGGAAACTATAGATTTTTGCAAAGGTTTCTTAACCCGAAAGGAAAGCATCTTTGGTCTGTGTGTGCCTTTCCTGCCTATGGAGCAAGACATTTTTGGCTCTTGCATTCTGTCACGGATGGCACTCTGTTAAGAGTGGCACAGGACACCCAGGAAGGGTTTGGGTGGTTGTGCCGAAGTAAGGTGGACAGATAAGTACACACACAGCTCAAAGTAAAGAGAACGAAGTGTAGGCAAGTGTAGCAAGGAAATAAGGTACAACAGAATGGATTCCCTCTTGGGGTGTATGCAGATATAGGAAAATAGTATTCCACAGACCTTCGGAAAACTCTAGCCTTCTGCACAGTTTGCTATAACAGAGGCCCACGCTGTTTCTCATGGCTTGGAACAACAGCTATGGGTGTCTGTAACGCATATACGAGACAAAGGAAGGGGCAGAGGTTGCCTGACGGAAACCAACAGACAAGCTCTGTACAAAGGGGTCTACAAACAGTACAAGAGAAGACAATAACAGACAAATCCAGGAAGTCGATAAGTAAACTAGCAGAAGGAAATGAAGGGAAAGCCGTATAACAGGATTGGAAAGGGATAAAGAACAGAGGGTTGAAAACAAGGAAGAAAGCAAGGGAGTATCAGTCAGGAAACAGGGGTACTGCAATAACTGAAAGTAAATAATGTAGGTGAACTGTTGTGGATAGCAGAGGATGATAGGGTACAAGGTTGAGAGCTCAGGGGAGCAGGAAAGCAATGAGCAAGCCCCAAAGGAGCAGGGCTGTGAGGATGGAGGCCCAGAGGGAAAGGGCTTAGGGCAGCGGAGAGAAGCAGGCTGCACGGCAAAGAGTCCAAATGGGCCAGGCAGCAAGGAGTGACCCCGGGGAGTAGGGCCGCTGACTGTAGAAGTCTGCAGAGGACTGTAGAGGGCTGCTAGGCTGAGAACCAAGCGGACAAAGGCTGTAGGTAGCAAGCAGCGGAGCGTGGTCGGCTGCAAGGTAGGAGCCTGGAAGACAAGGGCGGAAGGTAGCAGCTGAGCATAATCGGCTGCAAGGCAGAAGCCCGGAAGGGCAAAGACAGAGGCTGGGAAGCAGCAGAGCGTGATCGGCTGCAAAGCAGAGAGCCCGGCAGGGCACTGGATCCAAAGCAGGAGTAAGGAGGAACCGCATACAAAGATCCGGAGCTCGAAGCAAAACAGTGCTGGAAGGACTCTTAATGCAAGAGACTGAGCCCCTGCGGGCAGCAGCTTTTATACTGCCCTGCCCAGCACAGAGGCAGGCTAATTGGTTGCACCTGGATCAGCACACCTGCATACAATCTGCCTCCTCCCTCTCTGTTCCTGAGCTGGTGGAAGCAGAGCTGATCCCTAGGGCTTCTGGGGATTGTAGTTCCGATGATGACAAATAGGAATAGCCAGGAATAGATAGTTATAGCCAAGTGCATTGTGGTAAGTGTAGTTTGTTGGAAAAAATAGAAAAGCACCAAAGTCTTGCAAATGGGAAATAAGGTCCAAGAAGTGAATAGCGGTTGATCCAAGAGTCTTCTGTAGATAAATGAATAACCATTAATCCATAATGATTGCAAATGTATGCGCCCAAGGCGCAGGCATGACGTAAGGCTTACAATGTCTATGTCAAAGTGTGCAGGAGGGACGTAGTCTGCCTAGATCCAGGATACTGCAAGAAGAAGGACCCGGGTTAAATAAGGTCGCACCTTTCTGAAAGAAGCTAAATCACTAATACATTACCCTGTAGTCCTTCTGGGAACAGTAAGGGTCGTGATAGTTTCTTATCCGTGTCAGAGACTGAGTGAGAGAAGACGTTTGGCTTGTAGAGGGTCTGTGATTCATAAAGCGGAAAGGAGAGAAAGCAGCATGAGTGTTCTGGCAAGTAGCAAAGGAAAGAGGAAAACCGTCGTCCGTAAGGGACTTCATAGCTTACCCATTGACGTAGGGCATCTGGTTTGTAAGGTAGGATGGCTCGTAGTGACGAGGATCGAATAGTGGCATGGGCTGCAGCGTCCGCTATACACAATAAGTAGGGCATGTAATGGTCCACACCGTGGGTGAGAGAACGCTGAAGCCTTTCTGTCAAATGGGAACAAACAGGGAGATAATGAATGGCGATTCTAAAGTGTCGGGTTTCCAAGGTAACGGGTACGTGGAATCCCTACCCGGAAAGGCAGTGTCTGAAGGGCAGAGTTGGAAGGAGGGCCGGCCGTACGGCAGTATAAGTGAGATCTGAAATAAAGGTTTGAGTAAATAGAAAGAAGAGCACTAGAGTATAAGTACGAAAAGCAGGAAGGCTGGGTTACGAACTCACGATGCACCTGCTAAGCGAAGTAGCTACACATCGATCTGCTGGATGCGGATCTGTTTGAGTCCCAGCAGCTCCAGGGGCAGGGCCCAATGCACACCATGCAACCGAGAGACTGGAGCGGGCTCCACATTCCTAGCTGCCATCTTGGGAGAACAATGAGTCAATACTGAAACACATCTCCAGCGCTGCCACACTGACCAACGATGCCCTCGCCTCATGACACTAACAGTATCTCTTTGTCTTGAGGCTCTTGTCACAGTATACAGATGGTTCTTGTGACAAAGGCTAGTAGCCTCTGTGCAATGATGATTACCATACCATAACAGAATGACATCTGTGAGGGCAGGAAGTCTGACATGTTTTGATCTTTAAATAGTAATATGATTTTGGTAATTCTGTTTCTGAAAGGGAGGGCTGCTGATAATATCCCCCGTTCAAATACTACATGTCAAAAAGCAAGATGCACACATGTCCCTTGCTGTGACAGTCTCCTTAATTTCACAGCATCAGCCTTGAAGTGATAGCGGGGCACATTCAAAGGTCAAATGTGCATTCCTGGACACAGCTTCTGGAACCCAAAGTCTCACCAGTAAGCAATGGCTAATTGACTGTCTGCATCTCCGAATGGTCAAATTTTTATAATTGTTTAATATCTAAATTCAAACCATGCCTGGTTTTGACATGGTGCCTACTGAGATTGCACAATAATACAGCCACAAGAATTGACTGATGTTTTTTTTTCTTATTTGTAATTCATTTGAAGTAGGCAGGCACATGATGGCGGCAGAGTTAGAGTAGCCCAGAGGAGATGTTCAGGCCACTGAGGGGTCATAGCGATCTTGTTTTCTTTGCAGTAATTTAAACTTTTTGTCCCACTTCCTGCAGGCAAGGCACTCTAGGTATGACAACAGCAAGCAAAACACAATTGTTACAGCAACCTACTGAGATTACACAATTATACACAATTATACAGCCACAAACATGTGGATGTCATATTATTATCAGCTGGGTGAGCACAGACTCATTCATAATAGGGCTGGGTGTGTATTATCTGTTGGGCCTTGGTATACCCACAACAACCATAGGTCCCAAAACAGCAGGGACCTTCTTTGATCCAAATGAGGAGAGGCAACATCTTGCTCCAGGGAACTGGAACCCTATCCTGGAAATCACCAGGGAACCAGTGCTTTAAAGACATCCTGGCATGGCAATGGCTTTCTCACACCAGGAGGATGACTTCAGGACTTCATTTAAAGAATGGGAGATGCGTTATAGTGGCCCAGAGGAAAGGTTCAGATCACAGAAGTGTCACGCCATCTTGTCTTTTGCTAGGCTTCTAAACATCTTGTCCCCATCCCCAGCTAGGCACTCCGAATATGACATCAGCAAGCGAAGGACACTTGATACATCAAACTGTATTGAACTCTTGACAATAGGCTTACTCTAGACCAATCCACTCTATCATGTTGCCTCTATCAGCAGGAGAAGCCCTTCGCTTATATGATTCATCTTATACTTAAAGACAATAATTATTCTCCAGGAAATCTGTTTGGTACAGTGTCTATTCTAAAGTTATCTGCCATATAGGTGAAGACAGAAGGCTACAAGGAAGAGAACAGTTCTTCCCTGTACCAACTCAAGGGCACATTTGATGTGAAACTGTTGAGGAACAATGCATCTCAACTGCTTGCACACTTGAAACATTACCCTGCTCACTGGAGGTAAATGACTCTGTAGGGGCCAGACAATCTTCCTGGAGTGGAGTTGTGGCTCAATGAAGACACCTTGTCCCTAAAGATCCTGGACAGTGCCTCCCAGCCAGTCAGAAGACCAGATGGAGTTCAGAACCCAGAACCATGTTTACTGCCAGCTTGACCCCACTTTGCTCCCTTCGATCCACTGCAGAACCTGCAGTACTGCTGTTGGAACTATAAGAACTATAAACTATTACCTGACTCTTCCAGCCATCTTGATACTGACTTGACTGAGTGAAGCGCACCACTGCCTCAACTCAATAACAGGCTGTCAGGGTCATTGGGCCAAGGACGCAGACCTTACAGGGTCACACACACAGGGGGCCCGGGTGGACACAGTCCTGGCGCCTTTGGCGCCAGGCTCATAAAGAACAATAAACAAGACATTCATTTGGGTCAAACATATCTTTATTATCGACATAGCACCTCATTTCAGGTGCATCGTGTATTTAACATTGGAACTTTCATCTTTAAAACAGCCCCACATGCACTCTTGGGTGGGGCTACTGCTATTGGGTTGCCTGGCACATGCTGACTCACTAGGAGTGGCAGGGTGTGGCAGGTAAGCCAAGCCTAGTGGGCATGCCCACGATCACAGCTATAAAAGCTGCTCCAATCCATGAGGCAGATGCTTTGCGTTATTCTGCACTTCTATGCAGTGTAACGCTCACCGCCGCCTGCGATTCAACTTACGTTGGAACTCCGGTCTCCATACTTACCACCAGGGGAACCTGTTCTCACCTGTACACGTTTTCGTTGACATTCTGGCTCACCTTGAAATCTTCCGGAACACAGACTTCTGACTATCTTCATTTTAGCACCGCGGCTAAACTTCAAATGTTCCAGAATGCCGACATCTTCATCTTGGCACCGCGACTCACCGTCAAATCTTGCGGGAGGCCGAAATCTTCATCTTGACACCGCAGCACGACGTGCTCCATTCGCGGCTTCAGCACCTGCAAATAAAAATGAAAAGCAAGGTTAGACACTTAACAGACATTAAGTTTAAGGTTGCGCCACCACCAAACCTCGTGCTTTCCCTTAAACCATCACTCACCTGTTGGCGGACCGCAGAGACCAGGTGAGCGTAACACAGGCCTAACCCACTGGGAGTCATCGGCTCACCAGTTTAGAACACCACCTCGACCTAGTGTCTGGGGCAAATGAATAGACAGTGTTCTTGAATTTTGGGTCACATGTGAGAGGTCCATGTTCTGAATTATTTAACCCTGCATTTTATTTATGAGCATGAGTGTAATTATTTTCCTGACCACTATGGACTTAGCCGATCTGTTCCTTATGAAGGTTTAGAATATAATTATTCAGCACCTGGTGTTAAAAGGCTGGATTTTCTTGAATTCATTTTAGAGAAATATGTCTTGTTCCATGGGAATTATTATCCTGTGTTCTTCACCGAGCCATCCCTGCACTTCCTAATTTCTTTGTAACCTTGCCAGTGTCCGCACAGCTACCGTTTGTGCTCTGCATGGATCTTTGTTTCAGTAAATTCAGCAGTTTTGAGGTTTCATGAAGCCTCAAGTCCTTTTATTCATTTTAATGTGTGCTGCGACTTCCATTTCCGAAAAGATGGCTTCCTATTACTGTTGTGTTTCTAAGTTAGTAAGCTATATACTTGTATATTTTGTGTTGTATTCCATCCTATGCATTGCTTATGTCATGTTCTTTGTGTCTTTATGGCTGCAAGTGTTTTTGTTTGTGTATAAATGCATGTTTGACCTAGTGTCTTTGTTTCTTCATGGTGAGTGCATATTTGGTTTGTGTGTCTTGCATGCACGTGTGTCAGTTAACAGTGAAGTTGCTTATTCTCGCCATCTTTAATACATTGGGCCCATTACCTACTGTAGGTGTCTGGGATAAGGCCGATATGGTTGCCTTAGTGCATAGCATTTGTCAGCAGTGTGATATCGGTGTGGTGAAGGGGCAGTAGCCATGAATGACACATTCATCTGCCTGTCAACACAGGCAACAATGATTTAACACCAACATTGCAGCCTCTTTTCTCACCTGGGGCCAGATTCTCTAACGTTTGCACGGGTGCTGAAAAGTGAGCAAATGCTTTGATAATGCAAAATGCAGCAAACATATTTTGTCACTATCGATATTATATAAAAACGTTTGCATTAGGTAAAAAATGCATGAGGTTGTTTTTTGCACAATATTTGCTGCATAACATACAACACAAATTGTCTACATTTATTTTCATGCTATGCAGCAAACATAGCAAATTAAACAGCCTGCTCCAATTTTCCCTCGGTGAAAACGTTTTTAGATGATACTAATTGGGGTTAAACCTGTTTGCTCCATTCTCAATTATCAGAGTATCAAAATTGGTTCTAAATTCATTTGCATCACTTTTCTGCACATGTGCAAATCTTTGATAATCTCGTCCCATATGACAATTATTTTGGTCGGTTTTTCGTGCACACGGAATGCAAACCAGTTTGTTCATGGTTCATATAGAAGAGGGGAAAAGAAAGGAATGAAGGAGAGGATGTTTGAAAGGGACAGGAAATTAAGATGCTGAGTAAGAGGAGACTTAATAAGGAAAGGAAAAACAGAGTAAATCCATTTGTAGCTTATTAGTAATGCTGCAGTTGATCACATTCCAAGTAGACACAACAAAAAGGAAACACACTGGTGCCAAGATCAAGAGAACAAGGATTAAGTGTCATTAGGTTTGAACTTGACTTTCAGACTAAAATTCTAGCCCAAGTTTTAGGGGGGTTCCATGAAAATGTCAGTTTTTACGGTTGGTCTAGTTAATCTTTTCAGTGTTCAAATTCCGGAAGTAAAGCGTTCTTGAGACTGAACCTTTGGTGGATAGCACCATTGCACGTATTTGAGTTGTCTTGGCTCTTTTTGATCTTGTTGGATGGTACAGAAGTACTTTAGATACTTTACCCAGAAAACATGGAATGCAGAACACAGAATCTTTAACCTTATTCTTTGCTGAATTGGATGTTGGAGGCAGCATTTTAGTATTGGTGATGTTTTCCCATGCTTAATACCCTGAAATAACTCTGACTACCTAATACAGGATCAATTGTAGTCGGTTTGTGAGTTTCTTAGGGAGGTCAATATAGGGACTGTTGTAACAGTCTAGTTGTGAAATAATGGCAATCACCAGCTTTACATTGTAAAGTAGGACGGCACGGCGTCCTTTAACCGAGGGATGTTTTTGTGCAGGGTATTTTATTGTGATTTTATTTTCGAAAAAACCTATTGAATTTTTTGGAAAATCGGGGGGGCTGGAAGGGGAACCCCCCAACAAAAAAATAAAAATTAGATGTTTAAAAAAAAAAAAATCGTGGTAAAAAACCTGCGAAAAAACATCCCGTGATGAAATGACATGGAACCAGTAGGACATGGGCATGTCCTGTTAGGTCCCCGACCTTTTGAGTGCAATGAGCAAAATGTACAGATCGGCGCTCAGTTGGAGGAAAAATGATTGCAACACAAATTAGACATTTAATATACGTAAGACTGCTTATGGAACATTTTAATTTACAGTACTTAATAGTTATCTAGACCACATGCAATTCTATTAAAATTAATGTTCAAGACCTTTAACTTAATTTTACATTAAGTGGTTGTTTACAGGAGATGTTGATGAAATTGAGAGGTCAGTAGTATATTTTTAGACAAGTAGGACCAGTCAAGTTGTTAAAAAATATAGTATGACTAAATACACATTATCAGGATCTCGAGCAAAATATTTTAAAGAAATGTAGCGCAAATGTTTAGACAGTAAAATTGGTCACAAATGGGTCACTGATTTTTAGCTGTACTTCGTGATTCTGCTTCGGGATTTTCTTGGATCTTTAGTGGCAAATGGTGCACTCACAAGCATACAAGATCAGCAATATTGTTCTACAGTCAATGATTACTGTATTGTGGATTATTTTGTAATCGTGAATGTTATGAAATGTTGCATTTCTGATTGACCAAAGAGTGAACACTATCCTCTTCAGTTAATTTTCCAATGGCCAGGGTAGACACCACGAAGAAGATGTCTGACATCCACAGGGCCTACCATTCCTGTACCTTTGTAACTAAGCTCTTGCAAGTAACAGTGCCTCAATGCCCCTGGGCTGTTTGCGCGCTATGTAAATATAAATAAATAAATAAATAAAAACGGAGCCATACAAGGCTGGGGTGTTTTGCTTTTCCAGCATTACATAGCTCATTGTAAATGCTGGCTGGGGCATTGCATGTCTGTATGTGCGAGGGGGAGCTCCTGCGCCTCCTCGCAAATAAGGATGGAGCAGACTGGAGCAGGGCGTTTAAGCACCCACACGCGGGCCAATTTAGAAGGTACATTATGTGTATGGGTGCGTGTCTGCTTGTGTTATGAGTGAGTGTATGGTGATGGATGTTTGTGTGAATGATAGACTGATTGCTGTATGAATGTGTGTGTGTTAGTTTGTTTTGTTCCATTGAGCTGATTTTGGCAAGTGGTGGATAGAGAGGGGAAGGAGGGTTGTACAACAAAAGCATTTTACAAATGCCTAAATGCCCACAATCCCCCTACCCACCTGCCAAAATCAGCTCTCCTTCTGAGGTGCTGTGGAGCCCAGGCGACACGGATGGATTTTTTTTTACTGGATTTCTATCATAGATGTCCAGTCAAAAATACCATGCTTTCCCCCTTGGTGCCCTAACGCCATGCATTCACACATAACCTATCATAGATGTCCAGTAAAATTGTCATGCCTGCCCACTGAGCCCCCCAGCACCAATTGCAAACTGTTTGGATATTTACCCATTTTTTTAAAACTATGCACTACAATGAAACATTTTAACCCATTATTTTAAAAAATAAATCACGGGGGGAGACCCCCCGAATCCGCCTTGATTGGTTCACGCTCCCTCCACGCACTCGATCGCTATGGCATTTTTGGCGGAAATAGTTATGCCCCTCCACTTAAAAAATTCACCAGCCGCCACTGGCCCTCAGACTGTGTTGGGAATGGGATGGGGGAGCACAGGGACTGTGCTGGAAGCAGGCTGGGTGGGAACCATGGGATGGTGGTGGGAGCAGGGTGGGGAGAGCCCAGGGTGTGTGGTGGGGTGGGAGAGACCAGGGTGTGTGATGCCGTGGGAAGAGCCCAGGGACTGGGTAGGAGTGGGGTGAGGTAGCCCAGCGACTGTGATGTGAGCAGGTGGGGGAGCACAGAGACCATACTGTGAGTAGGGTGTGGTGACGGCGCGCAATACATACTGACCATTTGGCATTTTGGGGGGACCTGGCCTGCCCACATTTTGCTCAGAGGGGGCCCAGGCCAAAAATGTTTGAAGACCACTGGTCTACACAAACCCTGCCCCTTTTCCTTCTCAATAGAATTAAAGCCATTTTGATGTGAAGCACCCTTTTGTGAGGCTACTGCTTTTGTAAATATGTGTCCCATTGGATTCCCACTCCCAGGACATCTTCCTGTGCAGTGGCTGTCTCGGGGGTAATGTGTTTGTGAGAAATTGCCATCTGGCAAGGGTACAAAGCCCTGTTTTTTTATTGCATTAGTAAATAAAATGATGTGGGTTATTCCTTCTTAAAAGGGGTCATCTGCTAACCAGATCC
The DNA here is from genome assembly GCF_040938575.1 of Ambystoma mexicanum. Taxonomy (NCBI): domain Eukaryota; kingdom Metazoa; phylum Chordata; class Amphibia; order Caudata; family Ambystomatidae; genus Ambystoma; species Ambystoma mexicanum. The sequence goes on along the minus strand of NC_090934.1, from coordinate 1,445,000,724 downwards.
CCCCTCTTTGGCGCAACTCCATGCCAAAAGCATAGTGCACTTGGTCCCTGCTGCATCAGTAGCCTGATCTGCAGCACCCGCTCTGCTGGTGGCGCAGTGCTGTTTCAAAGATCACCAGACGCCAACTTGACGGCCGCAGCAATAGCAAAGAGACTGCAGCCCCGGGGTGACATTTAAGATATGCACATGTACTCAAACTGCGATGATCAGGAGTAACCCATGCTGGTGGCAAGGTCATCTCTAAGAATAGGCAATGCCTGAGTTTAGGAATAGTGCATGGCGAGACTATTGATCACGGCCGCAACATCCCAATTGATATTCCAAATGTATCAGCTCCTGTGAGTCAGCTCTGCTGTGGAGGAGAATGTGTATTCGGGTCACAGGGACCGATACTGCCACATGGCAGAACAGAAACCCAATAGACCCAGCACTGCACTGAAGGTTTCCTTAAACACCAGGCGTATGTTTTTGGGGGTTTGAATTGTGTGTGGGAGTGGGTGCAGCGATGGGGTTTGAGGGCAGCGGGGAAGACCAGTAGAGAACATGGTTCCACTACTTCTTTTAGTACACTTTGACCATTGCCGAACAGACATTCTGAACATTCTTACCTGGACGTCCTTTGGGACAGTTTCACGGCCCAAAGCCCTCTGCCTGAGTTGAAGAAAGAGCCATCAAAGACAAAAGGAAGATCTGTCCCCTAACCACTCCCAGGGAACATCGGGAGTGACCAGTACTGTGAACCAGGACCAACCACGCTGCAACAGATCTTCTGTGCCAGAAGAGCAGACTCTGAACTGGAGTATACTGTCCTCGAGTCCTATGCAAAGGCTTCACAGCAACCGGAGGGCCAGACCAGCCGAAGCACTCTGATCTGTTGCGCAGAACCGGTCTCTCCATTTTCTGTGCATACAGAACAGTAGGGGATGCCCCGAAGTTTGTATGTGCATTTCTCCAACCAGCTGAACTATTGAGCTGCATCTAAACCAGTACAACACTGCATTGTGTAATAGCAAAGCACTTCACTTGTTATGTCCAAAGTGACTGTTCAATGCTGGAAACCAAACCTTATCTCTGGAGGGTCACTTGCTGACTCAAACAACGGGTTACAACCACAGCTTTACACAGATAGCCTGAGAACTGAAACCTCATTGACTGTACATCGGTGCACCATTGATCACCACTTCAATGACCGTCACCTGGCGACTTGAACCGCTGTATTGTCATTCACCAACCTCTCCCAGCCGCTGAAGCCCTATTTAGCCTGGCCTACTGCTAAGCGTTCTTGGTACTGTCCCATCCTACATCACCACTTAAATCGCCGCCGTTCTCCCTCACAGTGCACCTGCATTCACCCCTACTCGATGCCCGCTTGCTGCCCGACTGAGCCTAATCAGCTTGCATCAACATTCTCACCTGGGTCTGATCCGTCAGACCACCAAGAACTGAATCCAGGTAGTGTGACACTGAATTGCCCCCAAAGTCCACTGGGCTCCTAGAGACTAGTTAGGTCACGATCACTCCTGCTTTCAACCCAATATCTATGGTAGTACCTTACTCACCACCCTTGGAACTACATTCAGAGTGCTATATTCTGCAGTCTGTCACATCTTCTCTGTTCTTTCCTTTGGGGTGGGCTTTTGTTTAGTAATCTCTTTGCGTTCTACTTGCAGATGGTGTTTTTATTAAAGTATTTATCATTTTATTGAACCTTGATTGGTCATTCCCTTTATTTTGGACGGTGATACTGTGTTGTTTGGGTCACCAGTACTTCACATTCACACCCCTCTTAGGAGTATATCCTTCCCTCTGCCTGTGTTACCACAAAAGGCAAAGGAGGTATATCTCTTGATTGTCCCTGTTTTTCCTTTATGATTGTGTTGTGTTTTGGTTTGTAGAAGTGTGAGGGGTAGGTGGGGCATTTTACCCCTACTCATCCTTGTACTGCTGTGAAGTCGAATCCAATTGTCACAGTGTTACCTACTCTCACAAACAAACAAACGTAGGCATCCCCCAGCGCTACAGTCCTGCTGGCAGCAGCAAACTCAGCCTGTTTGTGGGGAATACACATAAAGCTGAGCTGGGATCACAAGGCTGACACATGTGTAATATCAAATTGTTATGGCTTGAATAATTATGAAAGATCCTAGATACCATACCTCTAACTCAAATGTGGCGTACATTTAAAGTTTAACGTGCCACCAGGATAGCATTCTCAAAGTTATGGATTTTTTGTACAAGGGGTGCATTTCCTAAATGCAGCCACTGTGCTGCAGAGACTTGGCTGTCACTGCAGGTATCAATTGGCGTCTGTGACCTCTGAACCTGCTCTGTGCCAATGGAGAGCAGGTGCTGCAGATCAGAATTCCGATGCAGTTGGACATAGGGGTACAATAGGCTTTTGGCATGGAGCTTATGTAAGGGGAATCTGATTAGCAGATCTCCCTTCCTGAGATGGAATTACTAATTTCATTTTATCAACTCACCAGATGGCAGTCCGTCACAGAACATTACCTATGTTAAAGACCTTGATGGGGAATGTTCTGTCTAAAATGTCACCCAGGGCCATGACTCATTCCAATGGGCTGGAATGGGAAGATGTAGAAAGGAAGGGAGGGACAGATCCTTCCAGGAAGCAGAAACCTCTGCCATTATGATGTTGAGGGAAGACGACTGTCATGATTTGGGCTGCGTTCAAAGCATATCTGTCAAAATGTGGCTATTTCACAACACAGTAAAATGAGTTTCTTGTCCTTTCTTGGGATGTGTGCCTTTTAGACTTCTAGTTTGTGTTATTAGGTTTAAAGCTTTACTTTACTTTATAGTGTGGCAAACTGGGATTTCTCAGCCTTGTAGAGGCCATGGAGTGCTAGATAGATGAGAAGAGTGGCTCCACCTTAGCCTGTCTCTGTCCCTGGGCTAAGGGATTACAGCCATGCTTGGAACAGCCAGCATCCTAACTCCCTGGGCCATTGCTGTCTTTGATCTGCTTTAGTCTACTGCCCGTCTGCCTCATTTGAAGCTCAAGTACCTGTGCATTTTTAGCTCTCCTTATCTGTGTGGTCCATAAAGCAAGAGAAGCCACAAATACCGCTCTGAATGCAAGGTCTGCGTGCTCTGAGAGCTAATCTGGAGCTGCTTTAGGAGGCCCCAATTGAAGTTTTATGGCAGTCACCGGTCTGAGTGTAAACATCTTTGGGCCTCATTATGAGTTGGGAGGTACTTCAGCAGTAAATCTGGCTGGTATACCGCCCAACAGAATTACTGTTACCACCACTTAGTCAGGTGGAATTACCACTCGATTACAAGTAGCGGTGGTGGAGTTAATCCCCATTTTGTGAAAGTCCCTTGGACTCTAAGGGGCATTTTTGGTGGAATTACCACCATCCTAATTACCGCCACGTTAACTCCACTGAGTTTGCTGATTTTCAGCATGAAGTGTGAGGATTTTCCTCCACCATGATGCTAGTGGTAAATCCTCTACTCCAGGGCCATACACGTAGTATGACAGTGTGGGAAATGTGTCAGTAATTTTGTTACTGTCCATTTTTTTCCGCTCAGCCATACTTGTAATGAGTGCCTTTGTCTTCATTTTTTTCTTCTTTACTGAAACTTCCCACCAAAGTATTCCAAAGCTTTCAAATCCTGGAGCCCCGTCAGTAGAAGTGACGTTGGGCATTGTTACGAGTTTGGCGGTAGCAGAAAAGCGTCCAGTATTTAATACCATCAGATGTTTTCTCACTCCACGAAATTTCGAGTTTCACAGGCGAAACTTTTCAAGACCACATGCTTTTGAATGGAGGAAATGTCCTCAAAATAAAAGCAGTTATGCATGCTACATGTGATATTCCCACATGTGGTTGCACTGCATGCAGTACAGCTACATGTGATATTCCCACATGTGGCTGCACTGCATGCAGTACAGCTACATGTGATATTCCCACATGTGGCTGCACTGCATGCAGTAATGTGGCATGCCCCATTAGATTCCAATAGGAATCCAAAATAGGGACTGACTGAAGAGACAGCATGACTCTGAATCATGCAAGCCCTTCCCATCACTGCATGCTTAATGCATACGTTAACGGTGAACAAATCATCATAAGTCTCTAAGTCTGAAGGAGCAATTCTTTCTTCGCTCAGACGGGCCATTTCCACACATCCTTCAGCTTTACCTGGGATCCCCTAATTTCACACCACAGGATTTCCCTCGCTATAAACTTTCAGCTTGGACAGTGCTCACGGAGGATCAGAGTTATTGGCAAGCCGTAATCTGCCCCTGATCATGGCACGCTGGGAGCTTTATCACAGAATGCATCAAAGCCTTCAGCCATTATCATCCTTCCAATTGCTTGGTGAATTTCTTACCAAGGGAATACACTTAACAGTGCTGGCACTTTGACTGACACACTTTGGCTGTCACCCATGTGTAATGCACCAGAACAGAGCTTGCCACATTCAGCTCTCCAGATAGTTTGCGCTACAACTGCCATGAATCCACATGTGAAGGATCATGGAAGGTGTATGCCAAACATCTGGGCAGCCATAGGTTCACACCGCTGCACCAGAATAATCACCCAGGTGTAAACATAATCACAAAACAATCCAAAAAGGAGCAGCCACCAAGCAAGAAGTAACGCAAATCCTATTGGACCCGAACAGCTGGGAAGCAAGGTTCAGGAAGCCCCGTGGAACTGAGCGGAATGAAATGAGCTGTCAACGCCACCCACTGCACCTAAACATTTTATGCCCAAAGTACTAAATTACCATACAACATTTTAGGAATATTTTTAGGGCAGTTCACAGTAGCTGATTGGTGGAACTATGTCACTCCCCTTTATCCATGTATGTGTTAAGTGACCCTATTTGGATACAACATTTCTTTGGCAAAAAATCGTGCTAACAGCCCTTTTAACATCACAAGCCTTCCCACACTGCCCCTCAATTATCTGATTGTGCTGATCAGTCAAAACACTTGTTTGCCATTAGTTGGCAATGCCCAATATTCAAAATGGCTTGAGATGGCAAGGAGCTGGACATTCACATTGAGTCTGACCCATGATGTGCCCCGTGGATATCAGTCAGGACACTGTACACTATTTCATCCTAGGGACACCGAAACCTCTCCCCGCTGATTTCCACCCTCCCCCAGCTACCTTCTCACGCCTTGCTGCCAAGTGTAGTCTTTACAAAATGATACCACACCATGGCTAGATTTTAATGAGCTGTATTTGATTTCTATTTCTCTGACAATTCTCCTTGTGCACCCAGGTGCCCAGTTCATTGACCTTGAAAGTATCATTTGGAGTGACTTTGATGGGGCTTTATTCTCCTGGGAAACTTCAGCTGTGCAACATTTCTGCTGACTGTTCAAAACTACACACTACTGTCACAAAAGGCCTGCATCTCTTTTTTATGAGCTGTCTGCGATACATGCTTTCCTAACATGGGCTTTCAAGAAATAGCTTCTCTACTGTTCACATATTGCAAAAATAGACCCCGTCCCATATACTCCCCTATGGCACCATGCACCTCACCCCATGCCCCCGCTTTACAACTACCCATTAGTATTCCCAAGTCACCCACCCTTTATTACGCTCCATCACGAGACGTCTCGCACTGCGCCTGCTTCTGTGTCCCCTTATGCAAGCAGCGCCATGTTCAATGACGTTCCCACCCTCAATGTCGCCCATCCCGTCACTCTCGACGCCATCATGTTAGTTGCCCAACTGGTGCATGTGCCCCTCCTTGGCAGTGTTGAATCTGGACCTTTACAACAATAAACGGAGCAATTCTTCCTTAGCCGAAAACCTTGCTCAGGCAGCCCATTTCCACATATCTTTCAGCTTTACCTGGGATTTGCTAATTGCACACCACAGAATTTCCCTCGCTATAAGCTTTCAGCTTCAACCGTGCTCCCCGAGGATCAGTTGTTGAGACCTTTGAAGAGTTATTGGCAAGCCGTAATGTGCCCCTGATCATGGCACGCTGGGAGATTTATCACATCATGCATCAAAGCACTCAGACACTATCCTCCTTCCAATTGCCTGGTGAATTTTTAATCAAGGGAATATACTTAACGGTGCTAGCACTTCGACTGACACACTTTGGTTGTCACCCATTTGTAATGCACCAGAACAGAGTTTGCAACATTTGGCTCTCCAGATACTTTGTACTACATCTTCCATCAATCCCCATGTGAAGGATCATGGAAGGTGTATGCCAAACTTCTGGACAGATGCAGGTTCACACCGCTGCACCAGAATAATCAGCCAGGTGTGAACAATCTTTCAAACATACCTGCCACGAATGCAAGTGACTACTTGAAGTTTAGTAACAACATTTCTGCCGAAGAAAAATGTCTGAAATAGGCCCAGTAATGGGAAACCATGACATAACCCACATGCTTAGAAACGGTGTAGAAAGCACTGAGGACAAGCACCTGCCACTCCCCACCTAATCTGGAACTGGGCGATCTGCTCTCCCTGTTTCCTCCCCTGGTTTTTTGTAGATCCCATGATGCCAAATTGTCTGCCATTCCCCCCAAATCCCCCGATGTAAGCTCCCAGCTCCCTTGAATTGATCCCTTACCACCGGCTTCCCTTGACGTGTACGTCCCGCTATGACTTGTACAGCGCTCTGTTTCTTCCCAAAGCTAAGCCTGCGCTCTAAATACTGTAGTACTAGTAATAATAATAATAATAATAATCATCATCATCATCATCACCATAACATTAACAGGAGATAAATGTTAAACAACCAAACAGGTCACGAGCAGGGACCAAAAGTCAGTTGTGCAGCTTTAGACTGACCTACACAGCACTATGGAGATTGCCCGGTGTGCTTCTGCCCTGGTTTTCTGAACCGCTTACCCTCTCTCCCATGCCACCTGCCCCCTAACTTCCATCTCCCCGCCACATCCTTTCCAAATTTTCTTGTGGAAAACCACTTCAAGCCCTAGTTAGAGGGGTTGGGCTTGCACGCACAGTGTAATTTGGGGCAACTTGAAAAAATGTGGTTCCCAAGCCAGCCCTGATTCTAGTTGCTGGCTTCTGAGCAGTGCCTCAGCATAGGAGTGTGACGAGGAAGAATGGTAATGTTGTGATGGAGTGCTGCTCTTAACACAAGAATGATTTAAAACTCACTGCTTTAGGATATTTGCCTCACTGCTAAGGCCTTTGCTAATGAAGTGCTTTTCACTAAAGACCAAGGCACTTAAAAATTAACATGATTGCCAAGTCTAGACATCTCAGTTAAAGGAACAACACTGATCCAAAAGAAAAGTAGCCAAGAAAACTTGGCTCTGGGAAAAAACATGGCTGAAGGAACCACATGATCCCATCAGCTGTAAACCAGTGGAAACAGAACGTGTCTTTCATGCCCGCTCAGGAGGGCAGACATGGCTGGTGATGGGATGCCAGCCCATGCTAAGGCAGGCCCAAGAGAAGCAAGGGCATCAACTCAGGCTGTGTTCTGTTACCGGCCACGTCTGCACTGAGTGGGCATGAAAGCCATTCACACCCCGGGATTCATCCAGGATGCCAATGGCATTCATAATTGTTCCTCTGGAAATTTGTGCTGCTTGAGAAGCTGATCTCCCGGAGAAACAATGGAAAATAAAATGAAAAAAAGATGGCTGTAACTTTGTCCCTTTTACCCGTCTATGGCGGCCGATAGACGGGTGGAGCACCGGGACCGGAGCACAAAGCACCGGTCTGGCAGGTAAGCGAGGAGGGAGGGGGTGCTAAAGTGGATTGGGGGTTTTTGAGGGGAGGGTGGAGGGCAGAGGCAAAAGGGAGAGGCTCCCTGTTGCCTCCCCACATTAACAAACAAAAAAAAGGGATGTCGCCTGGGGAAGGGCCTCGTGTGGCTGGGACAGCGGGCAGAGAATACCTATTCCCGCCCACTGTTCCAGCCACCTGATCGGCTCAGCGCCCTTCCCCTGGTGTGAAGGCCGGATGACCAGTGCAGACAACAACCCTGAGGAGCCGCTGTCCCTTTGTAATGAAGGTTTTAAATAATTAGGATGTGTTTGCTCTTGTGATTATCGCCTGCCAAGTTACCTTGAGCAAAGTGACCTTCACTGACTTCTGCAGGAGTGCAATCATGGCTTCTGGAAGATGGTTGCGTGGGGCCATAACTTACACGACCCAGGGGCCTTATTTTACAGAGTGAGGACACTTTATTACAGTTACTTTCCCATTCCTCCATTTCTCTCTGCCATCACCCATACACTTACTTATCTTTATTTTCAAAAGTTTTAAAGACGCAATAATCTTTTAAAGAGCCATAAAATGGACAGCCATGTAATGCATTATTTCAAAGGGTTATCTATGCATCATCCCTGGTTCATGATTTGCTTATCTCGTATGGAGGGACTGAAAAAACAAACGCATCGCTCAGTTCATTAACTCTCAACCTGTTTCATGACCGAGTCCTGATGACAAGTACTTTGCACCTGTGCCGTGCAGTTTTGCAGGTGCAATGTAGGTCTGCTGACTTGTTGCCACAGTCTTGCAAAAAATGCTTTGAAACACTACATGTTTGCACCCGGGCCGCTGTCCTTCCAGTGCACATACCCGGCAAGTGCCACGTTATTTCAGTAGGCTGCTCCCACTTTTGCGGAGTCTTCCCTTCATAAATAACACAGCTACTAAAAGGTGTGTCACTCAGAATGCTCTTGCAAAACGAGTAATGTGTTTATTATGACCTCGTGCGTGGCATCACTCGAGATCGCGTTTGGTCTTCCTCGAAATTAAGATTCGGCAAGATTTCTCGCGTGGTCCAAAGTGGAAGAGGCTCTGAGGCACTGGGGATTCGTGTGCATGCATTAAAGTAGTCATTTGTTTGTGTTGGTTGTCCTGTTGCTTCGGAAGCTTAGAACCACTTGGGTGATCTGTCATTACTGGGAGTTCAGTGTTCAAGAGGTCACTACAGGACAACCATGGCGTCCCGCAGTCTGATTGGCTACTTATGTCTGGCAACAATGATCACCGTGTATTTAGCCTTAGCCCCTTGTCGATGCTTCTGATATCCAGCAGCAGTTATCCGTGAACTAATCACGACCATTTGAAGCATATAATTACACTCTAGCCAAACCTGCTTTTATTTCATAATACAAGGTGTCTTGGAAGGCGCTGGTTGAATGTATTAATTAGGAACCCTTAGCAACCGACCACAGAAACTCATTAGCCATTCACCCCCTCCCAGAACACCAGGACTGTCTTCCATAGTGTGTTCCACCCTCCTAAAGCATGCTGCCTCGCTGGATACTTCCCTGGGTGATATCTTGGAAAAGGAGCACAAAATGAGCATTTCTACAGTTCAGCTTTCAGCCCAAAACAAGCTGACTCACTGGTACTTGATAGTCGAGATAGCTGAAGAAAAATACTAAAAAATACTCAATCTCATGTTTAAACAGGCATTGATAAAGCCAATAGTTTTATTTTTTGTGTATGGCATGCGTTTGGCAGGCATTTGCTGTTGTGTAGTGGACCATCCCATGTGTGTTTTAAGGGGATGTGTCCCTCCCATAGGCATTGCCCTTTTAAGATGGGCCATGACTGTAGCCCTGCAGGCACGTGCGGGAGAACGGCTGCAGACTCCGTAACAGGAATTAACTGAGTCCGACTCTCATTATGGCCTGCAGGCCCACCCTGTACAATCAGGGCCTGCAGGCCACGTTGCCATGGGGCCCACCTGCCAGGAAGACAGCCAGGGTCCGCATGAGCCGGCAGGTCCAGACCTGCCACTCCTAGAGGCACATGGCCTTGCTGGTGTCCCATAGCACCTCAGGGGGGGGGGGGAGGCTGGTGCAATGTCAATGACCAGCCCCCACCCCTCAATCCTCCGAGGCACTGAACCTCCTGATACTGGTGTCCCATAGTATCACACGGGGGAGCTGGTGCGATGTCCATGACCAGCTACCCCCGCAACATTTGCGATGTCAAAGATACTCCAATCACTTGCTCGGGAACACAAATAAGTATGGTCCTGACATTGGCCCTCATTACAAGTTATGCCGGTAGCCATGCCGCAATTTGCGGCATGGGTGCCGGCAAAACCGCATCAGTGTCCTCGGAATGAGGACTTACAGGACCATTCCGAGTTCGGATGGCCCGGTAATTCCTCACTCGAGGACACGGACACAGTTCATCCCCATTCCCATTTCAGCCCGCATAGGGCTGAATGGGAATGGGAGAGGGAGTAAACAACGGGCCATTACGAGATGGCCCATTGTTTGCTCCCTCTTCCCCTCGCGGGACCCGGTATGCCCGCCTGGTTTTCCCAGGCGTGCTTAACGTGTCCCGCGAGGGGACCTCGTAATGTGGCGGAACGGGTTGAACGGCGCTGCAGCCTTTTACGGTGCCGTTTAACCCGTTCCGCTAGGGTCGTAATGAGGCCCATTGTCACCAAACGCACAGCTGGTGTAATGTAAAGTGTTCTGATATGTTATACTGCTGCCAATAATGGTGACCTTGCTGCATAGAGTTTTGTAATAAATGGTGTGTTACTCTGATAGCGGGAAGGCAAATGCAGAAACCTGTGATGTTAATGGATCCATGTTGGAAGTACCCATTACCCATGTACTGATATAAAAATCTCTGTTGTTTGTGGTTGCTATGGACAAGGGTAGGTCAGACATATGGGCAGCTCCCTGAATGTAGCAGAATAGTTTAGTTGTTGATATGTGATGGATAGTCTTGGGGCCTAATCACGAGTTCGGGAGGAAATAGGCGCAATTACCGCTGGGTGCAAATACCGTTACCGCCGGGTTGTGCAGTGCAATTAGCGCTGTATCACAACCGGACATGCACGTGCCCTGACTCCAGCGGTAACGCTATTAGCAACCAGCAGTAATTGCGCTGAAATAAGGCCTGCAGTCTGAAAACTAGCACTAATAGCACTACCACCGGCAAACCCGGCGCTATTAGCGCTGGCGGAAATTACATCATCGCCGGAACGGGAAGCATTGCAACAGCCATTATGAAAAAGAAAAAAAAAACAATATCTCCACTTCATGCAGCCATCCGGACCTAAAAGTCATCCAAAATGTCTCAGGAGAGAACCTGAGGCATGGCCGAAAATCGTCTCTGTAAGCCTAAGATCAATGAGGGAGAATTGGTGGCCCTCACCCATGAGGTTGTGGCACACAGTGACAAACTGTACGGCAGCAGACAGAGGAAGGCACCGGCCAAACGTAGAGCGTAGAGTGTAGAGCCTAGAGCAGCCATCTGGCACACTATCAGCCAGAAGTTGACAGTGGTGTCCAGCACTCTGTGTGAGGTGACGACTGCAGGAAGTGCTGTAATGATCTCAGGGTCAGGGTGTGAGGACTCCTGTCCCAACACCGCCAGGAGTCCTTTGGAAATGGAGGTGGGACTGTGGAACCGCTTGCCCTGACTGCCTGGTAAGAGAAGTGCTGCACCGTCTGGGACATGGAGGCCATTGAGGGAGTCAGAGGTGTAGAGGCGGGTGCCTGCCAGGAGGCATGAGGTGTGTAAACCCCCTGCAAATGTCCATGCACAAATGTCAGCCTAGCACAACACAACACATTGGACAGAATCACATGTCAGTAGACCCAGCAGCTGGTCAGGCCAATCAGGGTGAAGTGATGGGATGCCACATGAGCCCCCCTTCCACAGCAGCCATAGGGCAGTGTGAAGGGGTGACAAGTAACCAATCCAAGTGCCATGCACACCACACCCCTGATGGTGCACCCTGTGCAAGAGACAATGTGGTGGGTGAATAACCACAACACAGTGCAGAAGCCAAACCAACATGTTGCGGGCCCAGTTGGCCGGCCCATGTTGGTATGGCAGACAACCCACATGGAAGTACATGTCCGCCTACACTGACATGGGTGAAGCTAGCCAATCACAGTACCCCACAGCAAAACACTGCTGGCTGCACAACAGCACCCCATAGAACCACGGCAGTGTCATGGACAAAGCCACTATATCCATACCCCGAAGATGTGTGTCACCTGGAGAGGGGATGAGGGACCATTAATGACCACATGCATGTATGGCACACATCATCAGTCCCAGCACGGACACCCTGCCATCCCCACAAACCTGCAATAGCCTGGCCATGTGTCATGCTCACATTGCTGCAACCGTCCCCACAATGCTGTGCACACATGCAATATCCCCAGACCAAACATGCTCATCAGTCAAAATGTGTGGGTTCACACTCTGCTCCATAGCAAATGTGTTTTTGCATCCCAACGCACGTGGTTGAACTATACCTGATGGAATTTCCTATGTCCCCTACAGGCATTCACGCATCACCAGAGCAATCAGATGAGGATGAGGGGGCAGGCCCACCTGGAAGTGGTGCCTTCAGGCTCTCAAGGGCCACCACCCCAACCACCACCCCAGAGAGGCGCACACAGGCTATGCCTATGCGCAAGGAACCCTGCAAAACATCATGGCCCAGCAAGACCAAGACCACAGGTACCACTGCAGGCCCCACAGCAATACCACAGGCCACCAGGAGCACCTCCCGCAGCTGCAGTGTCCCAGACAGAGGCCACACC